>NC_046323.1:42602338-42971718 GCF_009819535.1 Lacerta agilis | reverse complement strand
CAGGCTGTGGCGGGAATCCACCCAACACTCATGGGAAAATGTAGTGTGGTCTTTTAGAGCAATCAAAGGAAACTATTACATAACATGACAAAGGTCTGTAATTTTAACAGGACAGGTTGTAACAATTGTCTTCTCAAAATCTATCTTCTACAAAGAAGATACATTTACTTCTACAAAGTCTACAGTATTTATATGGAAAGGCCTGGTGCTTCTGTAGATGCAACGGCTTCCATCATGAGAATGTGTGCTCCGCCCACCTTAACCATGACGGAGATCTTGGCATCAATCTTAACTGTGGTTAACTTTCTGTCTGGTTAGCCTGAACCAGTGGATAAGGTGGGAGGGTGGAATTTGCTCTGGGGAAGAGGTATGTGATTCTGTGGTCCGCTCCTATCTTTTAACCACAGTTAAGAGAGAGTGGTCATTCTAGACGTACCTGCCCTTGGGGATATTAAATACCTTGCAGCTCCAACACTGACTCTGTTCTCCTCCCAGCCACCATCCCCTCTCCTCCCACTGCTTCACTTTCATCTAGTTCAGTTCTTCTGGCTCTAGAAGCCAACAATGTCTCTTTTAGAAGAAGCCTGCCTCATCACACTGAGATCTGTGACCACAGCAATTCATGAAGACACAATGCCTGCAATCCTTGTAAAATTATTATTTCTCCTAGCAGCACAGATTTCCATTTGGGGAGGTCACGTAGGCCACTTCCCTTAATCAACTTCAAATTGCTAGTATAACATTAACATAACCCAGGGTTGTAATTAAGGTCTGGGGGTTTTTAAAATAAAAAAAACCAATTACAGTGGTACCTCGGGTTACAAACACTTCGGGTTACAGACTCTGCTAACCCAGAAGTAGTACCTCAGGTTAAGAACTATACCTCAGGATGAGAACTGGTGGCGCGGCAGGCCCCATTAGCTGAAGTGGTACCTCAGGTTAAGAACGGTTTCAGGTTAAGAACGGACCTCTGGAACGAATTAAGTTCGTAACCAGAGGTACCATTGTAATAGTTCTTTATACCATTATAAAGTGAGGACAGGCCATAGTATTCAAGAGAAGTGAACATCCCAAAGTGATGCATACTCCTGGCAAATGCCATTCCAACAATTCCCATGACAGAGATAACTTAACAGCACAAAAGATGAAACTTGCCTGCTTCTGGGAGTATACTGCCTGAGTGAAGTCAGTGGAGAAGTAGTAGGCTTGAAAGTAGGAGATGTGAAACCATTGATAAATCCAGTATTTGGAAACGGTGTTACCTATGGAATAGAAGTACTGCAAGTTACACAGCTGTAGATTTAATAGACTCTCAGAGTTCTTGAAATGACCTCACAGGACTGATTTTTACATTAAGATCAGCACCTGCTGGCTCAGGTGCATAGCCCAGCTAGACCAGGATCCAGTCCTCACAGTTGCCAACCAGTTAAGTTTGTTAATTTATTTAGTATGCTGTTCTTCCTGAGAAGATCACAGGGTGGTTTGCAACATAAAAATACAAAATGGGAACACAAAATACTAAATAAATCAAAAGCAAACCAATAATCACCCTGCCAAACACACATTTAAATGGCCTGGTTACAGAGTGATGTTTTTTGCCTGGCACCTAAAGATATGTAATAAAGGCACCAGGTGAGCCTCCCTGAGGAGAACATCCTACAGATGGGGAGCCACCGCAGAAAAGGCCCGCTCTTGTGTTGTCATCCTCTGGAACTCTTGTGGAGGGGGTGCACAAAAAGGGCCTCAGATGATGATTGCAAGGTCTGGGTTTGCGGTCCTTGACATATTGTGGCCCTGGGCTGTTTAAGGCTTTATAGGTCAAAACCAGCACTTTGAATTGGGCCTGGAAAATAATTGGCAGCTGTTGCGGTCGGGCCAGGATTGGTGTAATATGTTCAAAATGTCTTGCCCTGGTAGGCAACCTGGCCACAGAATTCTGCACCAGCTTCAGAGGCAGCCCCATGTACAATGTGTTGCAGTAATCTAACCTAGAGTTTATCAGAAGCATTTGGAGACCTGAAAGCATGATCTGAGTGCACCCCACCTCCAACTTGTGATTCCTAGTAACTGGCATTCAAAAAGACATACTGCCTCTAACTGTGAAGATGGAACATTTTTATTTTATGTTTTTGGCTTTTATCTCTGACCCAAGTGTTATGCTTATGCTATGGCTTCTCGAAAAACATAGGTATTCTGGACAGTTTTCATGAATTCCAAGGAAACTATCTGAAGTACTCATCAGAAGTAAGGTTATGATCAGAAACAGCCCAGTCCTGTGTCTCAACCTATTTTCTCTTCCAAATTACCCATCTTCCTTTTGCATGGGGAATATTCAACATGTGCCTGGGGCCACTGGATTGCAAAAAGGAAGGAGAATGAAGCAAACTTCCTTGTAAGACCTATGTATTCTGGGTGTACAGTCAACTGCTGTGGGGCAGGATGTCTCAAATCAATTGCTCTTTTACATTAAAACAAAACACACAAAAAACATTTTGTATCTGCAGAAAGTTAGCATGTAAGAGAGAGACTGAGGTCAAAACCTCTTATGCACTGCATGTAGTTTGGAAGTCTGAAATTCAAGGAGGATTCTGACATGCAATTTTACTTAATATGTAGCTTGATCGTAACACCTGGTCTTAAGGTTATGAGGATAAATAATCAAGTCCTTAGTTCCTATAATCAACTTCTATTTACACTGAAGGGGATTTAACAGAATTGAAAAAAAATTCAAGAGGCCTTCTTTTTCATTGGCCTTCTTTTTCATTGGCCTTAGCTACTCTGACTTGCTGCTACAAAATTATCTAAAAATGAGGAACACGAAGTAATGCTAATATATGGGTTGAGAAGTAAGAGTATATTAAAACAGGATCAGGAAGTACACCAGTTATTACGGAGCTATAAACTGAATCTAGTATGCCCCGGTTATATTCAAGACTAAGCAACAGCATGAACATTTAAAAAGCAACAAACGAATGATTCTGAAGTGCTTACCAGTGATGGATCAAGATAGCTATGTGTTGTTGACCACGTCTGTGGGGCAATTAAGCTGTACAGTGGAAACTGCTGTTGGGGGCTGTATACTGGAGGTATGTAAAATGATGTTGTATAACGCTGCTGTGTGTAGATGTTCATGTCCAGAGGTCTGTATCCATTCTTTGGCAAAAATGTATTTATAGCTATAGCCTTTGCTTTTATTCTTGCCTAGAAGACAGAAGAGCATGCTCTTAGAAGAATCAGCCTAAGAGAAAGACGACCACTCTCAGAAGTATTTCAGTGAACGCTAAAAACAAAACATATTTACCTTAATTGGTTTTCCTTGGAAGGTTTTCACTTCTTCTCTAAGGTATCTATAAGCCTTTAAGAGTGAAAAATAAGTTTGTTTGAAAGGCAGCAGACATAGTAAGTTCACAAGAAAAAGTACCGGTATATCAGATATTAACACAAACAATATCATTCTTCCCTATTTAATAATACTTGGGTCCAATTCAGGTTTATACTGGATTATAGACAGGTCCTCAGCATATGGTCAGAGGCATTATCAGTTTTCATTTTAACCCTGTTTGGCAATGATCATACGTGGTACTAAAATCACAGTAAAGATGGCAGCAGGAAGCTACTTACTCCATTTCAAAAATTCCACTCTAGGTCTAAACCAGCTTTTGAGAGCAGCCCAGACAAGAAAGGCACAATTAAGACTTATTGTAATCAACAGCAGTTGGCTGAATCACTGCTTTTAGTAGGATTTAAAATTTCCAAGAAGTACATGTATTCTAGACTTAATTATGGAAACCATGACTAGACAACAATGAAGCCTGCAATGAATTTCTCTGAATTATGAAGGCTGCTGTTCTGTGCAACTACATGATGGCTTCCTGCCATTTCTTACATGAACACTGTATTATGGACCAATTTTGTTTGTGGAGCTCTATTCACAGCACCTCAGTCAAGAGTAACCATAATCAATCTCCGAAACGGATAATTGACACAAAGTACCGTATTTTTTGCTCCATAAGACGCACTTTTTCCCTCCTAAAAAGTAAGGGGAAATACCTGTGCGTCTTATGGAGCGAATGGTGGTCCCTGGAGCTGAATTGCCCAGGGGCCAAAAGCAAATTGTGCTTTTTATTTTACAAAGAGAAAAGGGAGTGTTGAAAGGACCCGCTCAGCAGCTGATCAGCAAGAGATCGGGAGAGAGATAAGAGTCCCCGGCTCCCTTTCAGCCCCGCCCTCCTTTGTTGAATGTGCTGCAGAGGGAGGTTGTTTGTTTCCCCAGGACATGTGACTGGCTGATTAGATTATCTGTCTGAAAACAGTAGAAATGGCTCCCTTTCCTTAGGATCTTTCAGAAATGTGAGTTAAACCCCATAAAAATGGGGCTTTTCCTCTTTGCTTTTCCCCTTTTGCAAAAGGAGCTTTGCTTTTCCCCCTTTGCAAAAAAAGCTGCAAAACCTTTAGCTGATCCTCAAAAAAAAAAAAAAAACCCCTAGGCCTTTTCCCTTTGCAAAAAAGCTGCAAAACTTTTAGCTGATTCTCAAAAAAGGCCTTTTGCCTTTGCAAAAACAGCAGCAAAACCTTTAGCTGATCCTCCAAAAAAAAAACCCCCCCAAACCCCAGGGCTTTTCCCTTTGCAAAAAAAGCTGCAAAACTTTTAGCTGATCCTCAAAAACAAAACAAAAAACAAAACAAAACAGGGCTTTTAGAGGAGGAAAACCAGAAAAAATTTTTTTTCTTGTTTCCTCCTCTAAAAATGAGGTGCGCCCTATGGTCCGGAGCGTCCTATGGAGCGAAAAATACGGTATATATGCACCACAAAAAGTGAGAGCTTACCTGCTGTGCATCTGCTTCAGACTCAAATGTAATAAACCAGTTGTCATTATAGGCAAACTCACAGTTGATGAACCTAGGCAAGTTATCTCCCTTGAAGAGCGCTTCAACCTCCTAAGGAAAGATTGGTTGGAAAGAGGGTTCACTGACAAGTACAACAGAAGGTTCATTTAGGACCAAGCAATGTAAAGGCCTCATGAGAACTGTTGGCAAAAAGTACGGTACCTAGGCACAAAAATATCACTGACTATCCTTAATTTCCACAAGAAAGGGCTATGGAGTAGGGTACTGATGCTGTCCCATCATTCCAGGGACCTGATTTCTTCTTTTCAACTATGTAAAGGCTGCCACCTAAAGGTTTGATGTTGGTGCCTAAACAATTCCAGGGTGGCACCTGACTAAGTCACACCTATGACTAATTTAAAGTCCATTGATTTCAATTGGGTCTATTCCAGTACAGTTCAGATACTACCCACTGAACTGTAAATACAAAGACAGACTGTGTTCACCTTCAATTAACAGATTAACAGCAGATACACCCTTGATTGATGTTCCTAAGTCAAACTTTATGACTCATGAAATTGTGTTTTCCTGTTAATATCACTCTGCATATTAAAGACCAAAATTGCTTTTTTGATTTCTTAAAACACCCCTTTCTCTTCAAATAGCATTTATTCAACCTCCTTGATCTCTTCTACTGTCAGTGAGCTAGTTAGAACACCTCACTCAAAATGTTGTCCATTGCTCTACATTTATTGATTTGGAATCTGTCTTCCAGGAGCAGCCTTAACTTTATGGTGGAAGCATGTAGAGAGGCACTTGCTGTCTGAAAGCTCCAGAAACTTCTTTCTGACAAGGTATAAATGGCATCTCAGTGGCAATTCAATATTTTCTTTTAAACAGGTATTTAGTTATTGGTTGAGTGTGGGATTGTTTTCCTTGTATGCTTCATAAAGTTGTGAGTGATACCATGAATGCACAATTATATGGAAGAAAATCTTACTTGGCCACAAGTGATCGCCGAGAGAGAGACAATCACAATTAAAGCTGTAGCCACTTAGCACTATGGCAAAGGTATAGGGGTGGGTGGGATTTTTTAAAAGCATGTTGTGAATTGTTTGACTGCTGTATACGGAACTTACTTCAATTGGAGTAGATTCAGGTACTTCACGTAAAATCACAATGCAGCGATTCTGGTTTGGCCTGACTTTTTCACCCTTCTCGTCCACTTGGACTAAAGGCAATGCTAGGGGAAGACAAACACAACACAGTTACTTAGAATTCAACCAGTTAAGCAGGGATTTGTTTTACATACACTGCAGTTTTGTAGGACTAGAGTAAGATCTGTTACCTTATTCATCTCCAGTTTGTAAACACATGTGTACAAACGTGGCACATGCCAGTTAAGTCTCCCAGGCAAACATCTTACTTCGGGAAAGATCTTTCAGCCCCTAATTGAAATAAACCACTTTGGCTCCTGGAGTGTTCACCACACCTCTTAGTGAAGCCTTTCAGAGGGGGAAACCCACTCCTACCAGTCTCATTCTGTTAGAAAGTCCATCTTGTAAGGCTCTTTTTTCAATTTGAAATGAAAGAGTGTACATTCCAATACTACTCTTTGGTACTACACTAAGCAAATGATCAGAAGTGACAATCAAGCATTTCACTTATCAGATTCCAAACTGCCCCACACCAATGGTAATTGCTTTCAAATACATATACACAGACTCTAGCCATGATGCAAAACAATTGCATTTGACAGGTTTAATTAGTAAACTGCTAAATAAAAATTGCAAATGGTGTGCTGGAGCAGAAACCTGTTAGGTACCTTTGAAACCAACCTTGGAGAACTTCCACTTAGAAAAGGCTGTAGTGGCTGAAGCTAAACAAGCTACATACTGAATATACATTTAACTGCAACAATGCAGAAAGCCTCAGCTGTATCATTAGGATACCCAACTTGAGCAGTTTGACAGAGGGGCATTCTCCAATAAATCTATTGTATAAAACAGAAGATTAAATGGCAGGTGCCCCCCCCCCCCTGCCAGCATGAATTTACTGCTATGACAGGTTTATTGTCATTTAAGTACATTCAAAGGTAAGACAGCTCTCACCCACTGGCTTCACCCCTCCCCCAATGCTAAGCACCTCATAGAACAAAAATTCACCATTTATCTTCAAGTAAAAAATAGGTGCTTTGTCAATTACTTACATCGCAGCACTTCAACAATCAAATCCATATCAGTACTCAGCTTCTTGACGTGATCAAGGTTTGCTACTGTCATTATTGGCACATACTGATCACTGTCCATCTGAGATATAAGGTACATGTCACTGGCAAGATTCTCTCTGTTGAAGGAAAGCAGAGTCTTCACTATAAAACTCCTTTCTTTATCTTTACACAAGCGAAAAAGTTGCATTTGACTTTTTTATCGGTCAACATCCATGTATTAAGGTAAAGGTAAAGGGACCCCTGACCGTTAGGTCCAGTTGCGCACGACTCTGGGGTTGCGGAGCTCATCTTGCTTTACTGGCCGACGGAGCTGGCGTACAGCTTCTGGGTCATGTGGCCAGCATGACTAGGCCGCTTCTGGCGAACCAGAGCAGCGCACGGAAACGCCATTTACCTTCCCGCCGGAGTGGTACCTATTTATCTACTTGCAGTTTGATGTGCTTTCAAACTGCTAGGTTGGCAGGAGCTGGGACAGAGCAACGGGAGCTCACCCCGTCGCGGGGATTCAAACCACCAACCTTCTGATCAGCAAGCCCTAGGCTCTGTGGTTAGACGACAGCACCACCTGCGTCCCATGTATTAAGATACTGTCATGTATTTACTTAAAATTCCCTTTGCTACTAGTGTGAAGCAAACAGCTACCTATGAAACTACCCTAGACTTGTTGCCTGGGTTGAGGGGGGGGCAGGGATTTTCAACATAAGGTGCACCAAACTGGATGCAGCCTACCTGCCAGGTACTTTTAAAACTATGTTTTACAGCGTTAGGGAAACAGAACAGCAAAGAGATTCATCAAGTCCATGGATAGGCAAACTAAGGCCCGGGGGCTGGATCTGGCCCAATCGCCTTCTAAATCTGGCCTGTGGACGGTCCAGGAATCAGTGTGTTTTTACATTAGTAGAATGTGTCCTTTTATTTAAAATGTATCTCTGGGTTATTTGTGCAGCATAGGAATTGTTCACACACACACACCCCCCCGCAATATAGTCCGGCCCCCCACAAGGTCTGAGGGACAGTGCACCGGCCCCCTGCTGAAAAAGTTTGCTGACCCCTGATCAAGTCCATAATAGGCCACTTTATGTTGGATTGGATGACCCTTGGGGTCCCTTCCAACTCCACAATTATATGAATCTATATAGCTGGTGGGCTGAGTTTAGCTCCATAGGTCATACACAGTCAAGGTTTGTTCAAAACATCGTAGAGCTGGAAGGGTCTCTGAGGATCATCTAGTCCAGGCATGGCCAAACTTAGCACTCCAGCTGTTTTGGGACTACAACTCCCATCATCCCTAGCTAACAGGAGCAGTGGTCAGGGATGATGGGAATTGTAGTCCCCAAATATCTGGAGGGCCAAGTTTGGCCATGCCTGAGCTAGCCCAACGCCCTGCAGTACAGAAATATGCAGCTGTCCCTTATTGGGATCAAACCTACAACCTTGGTGTTATCAGCACCACATTCTAACCAGTTGTGCTATCCAGCTGTCATATCCAGATGTTGAGAGGTATATTTTATCTCCCATCAAATTAAGTATGGGGTCACAGAGGCTCATGCATGGACTGTATTTGAAGTTTTAGTCTTGAAAATAGTTCAGTTATGATTTCCAACGGCCAAGCAGCTCCATACATTAAACAATCAACATACAGGAGGCATCAGTGCATGCATAAATAAATAAATAATTTTTTCTACAGTTGACAAGCCACAATTGACTTAAGTCTATTCTTGTGGGAATACACTTCGTGGGTTCCTTTGAACCCATGGTTATTTGTTTGGGGTTTATGTTATTTATGCACTATTTTATGTATTCCGTTCTAAAGTGAAAGTAAAAGTAAGACTCAGTGGACATTTTGCCACTGAGATCACTCCGCCTAAAAGTTAGTTCCAGAGGTTTTTTGAAGTTATCAATGATCGTTTATTCTGCTTCCCGCCTTTTTTGGGGGCAGCAACAGTGTTACTATTGGTTAATATATTGGTTATGATGTCACACTTGGTTATCAATAAAAGGCTGCGGCTCCCCGCTTAGGCATCTCAGTTGATCTCAGTTAATCTCAGTTCGGTTATGTTATTTTGGAGTTTAGTTTAGTTTAAGGGATTTTTGGGGAGCGGGCTGGATGGGTTGGATGGGTTGAAAGCGCGTGTAGGACTTAGCTAGGTTTTAGTTTGCGGAAGATCTATCGGTAAAGGTTTAGGTAATTTTAGTTTAGCATAGGCTTAGATCGCGGAATATTTGGCGCGTATAGATTTAGTTAGCCTTAGCATTGCGGAAGATTTGGCGGTGCAGGGTCTGATAGCTTAGGAAAAACTTAGAATAGTGATAGGCGAAGTGTAAAAGCCTATGCGGGTCAGCCAAAGCCATTCAAAGAAACGTGTCTGTCTTTATTTCATCTTTATTTAAAATTTTTCGGGGTTTATTTAGCCATTATGCTTGGTGGTAACTTTAGCCTTTAATGCTTGGGTATGTAACTTTAGAGTAACTCAGGAGGTCGCAAGTCTTTGTAGATAGTTCACGAGGCATTTTCACCTGGACTACTCACGCACCTTCAGATTTAGCCTGGCGAACAGCGGTCCGGTGGGAGTTTATGCTCCGGAATTATCGGCCGCTCCGTTCGCAGGCCGGCCGGCGCCCGTGCAAGGACGCACGTGGAACGCTGGCCGCATATCCCCGGCAACTGGAACCCTGTGCGTAGGTGGCTTAAACTTACGCGCGGGAAACTCCAGCAAAGAATCCCCGCATATTCTCAATAGTTACTGTTTTCTAAAGCACTGAAAACAAACCTGGCTGCAGACAGAATGAGTTTGTGGCAGCTTTTTTTTTTTTTTTTTAAAAAACAACTTATCTTGACAGGCTTCAGTGTGTAAATTAGCAAAGCAAGAAGAAAAAAATTACAAATTTAACTGAGAAAAAAATAATAATTCCATACGGATTTACTCTGTAGTATTTTTGTTCCTTCCCATGCTTCTCAAGGTCCGAGCCCCCTTCACATATGGATAATGAACTTCTATTAAATCCAGATGTCACAACATTTTTTCCTGCGTTAACGCTTAGCTGTGAAAATGGGTAGTGACTTATTCCGTAGTAATGATTACTTAAGCCAGGTGTGGAGAACATGTGGCCCCTCCAGATAGCGCTGAACTGCACTTCCACCCCCCCGCCGCCCATTGGCCATGCTCACTAGAGCTGATCGGAGTTGTAGGTCAGCAGCATCTGAAAGGGCAAGGGTTCCCCACACGTGACTTAACCTAGCATCCTAAAAGGCAAATATCTGTAAACTGCTCTGGAAGCCTTTTTCTTTTCTGTTACGAAGATGGGGATAAAAATGTGGGATAACCAACATGCTTAAGTCTAATTAATGCATGAAGGGTTTGATGCCTTAAGAGTAAGCTGGCCTGGGAAGCTTAGCTATGTCGCTCCCCTCCAACCTGGGAGGAAGGTAATCAAGCCTTATCGCTGTACCTCACAGTCTACCTGAGAAGCTCAATTTGTGAGATCTGAGCTGCTTGCTCCAAGCGCAGACCGCATCACTATAACAGGTCTCTTTTAAATTCCTACACCAATAATTTAGGAACTTCCACCACTGTAACTAAGCCAGGCTTTACTGCCTGTGCAATCTTTACTGAATGCTGCATGGAAAAGCACATGAACCTGTCCTTTATGAGTATATAAATCAACCTTTTTAAACTTATCAAATGTGTGGTCTCTCTCTATGCTGCATATTTTGCTTTGCTTTGCTGCATATTTAGCAAGAGTATTTTTCCCAAACCTGGATATTGGCATCTAAGAATTCTACTTTGTATATATCTCTATTTTGCTTGCTATGCTTTAAATAAATAAATACAGCATGAGTGGTCACTACAGTTTCTACCCATGGGCCGTGAGGCTGCTGAATGGAAGACAGCAAAATTGCAGCTGATGTTTGGGGTTGGAGGTTGTACGACAGCACACAGAGTGTAACAAGAACTGAGAGATTGTGAGGGAGAGGGGGGCTTGTTTAATCTCACTGTAAACATGTGGTACAGTGACAATAAAGTATTTCTATTCTATTCTATTCCTATACTGGATACATGTTATGCTTACCTAGATAAACAGAACTCCAGTGTTTTTTTCAGTACTTCTCGCAGGTCTTCTTGACCTTCTGACTGCAGCTGTTCTTTACCTCCTAAAAATGGAAGACATGAGTTTGACAAAAGTCAGAAAAAAACCCAAGCCTTCATAAGAAGTAGCTTCCTTCAAGCGTCAAAGGTCACCTTATTCGCAATGGCAATAGAGGTTAAATAAAGTACCCTTCATATCAACTCATGAAACAAAGAGTATCTTGCACCTGATCCTAAATATACAGACTCAGCAGAACCTTTGGTGGAGATTAGACACATATGGGTTGCTTGCATCCACAGTCCACCCACCCCAACTCATTAGGAAAGGTTGGCTCCACTGAAAAGCCAAGCAACAATCATTTTATATAACCATCAATACATAAACAACTGACATATTAGTTAGGATTCCTTTCCAGTTGCAATAGCTTTTAAGAAATAAGGGTGATGTAAAATATGTAAATATTTGAACAGGAATTGGTTTTTATATATCTGGAAGCTATCAAGAAGGCCTCTAGTCCTTTCCCTCCTGCTGTTATGTACACCCTTTACACACTCAATGCAGACAAGTATCTCAAACGTCAACGTTTAAACTTGAAATATATTACTGCAGAGAAAGCAGTCTGAAATATGTACCCAGCACTATGATATAATATGAAAAAATATTCACTTGTTAGCTTCAAAGTACGAAGACCAACATGAAACTCTTATGTAAGAAAGTTGCATTATTCATTGTAATTTTAACAGCAAGTGTATGAGCCAGCATTGTGTTTGGTACTACAATGGAAATTCTTGCCATCAAATGTTGCAGCAGACACAAGAGCTAAATTCTTTTTGCTACATTCTATTAAGTAAAAACTTAGATTATCAGTTAAAAAAAAGCAGTACAGAGCTCCAAACTGATTAAGATGGATAAGAGAATTATATAATGTTTTGAAAAGTTCCTTTTCTGGACTCAGAAGCAATGATACAAGAATTATAGTGTTAGGCTGCACTGAACAACATCCAATGATATCTGCCTGTTTGCACAATAGAAAAATGCTTGTGCAATGCAACTTCCCTAGACGAGATATTAGGTTTCCCCAATAACATTAGTTTAAAACAGAAAGCACCCCAGGCAGGTGGTATCTATTCTTGAGTCAATATACTGTATAAAAATGGTAGAGCTGTGCATTGTTTGCAATCCTATGTTCACACCCTGCAAACACAGTATTTGACATTAGCTGCAGGAGTCTGCAGAGCAAGTTTCTGGCCCTGAGATTGTGGAGGATTGATACCATGTAGGCAACAGTCAGCATGTCATGTGTGGGTTGCACAGTGAGCAGATTTAATGCCCTGCATAGTTTGTCTTTCTCTGTAACCAGAAAAAGCAGAATTATTGAATTCTGCAAATAAAATGTGCATAATGTGAATCATTCAGCTTTTCTTGCCTTTGCCAAGGAACACAATCTTCATTTAAAAAAATTAAAATAAACATGGCCGATGGTCAGGGATGGTGGGAACTAGAGAGCACCACTTTGGCTACTCCTGAATTATGCACTGTAGGCACTTTTCATTATACAACTTAAGACTTCCAAGATAACATGTCAACACTACAACCACTGATCCTCTAAAATACTCGGTTCATCTAGTAAATATATTCACTACCCAAGACAGTGAAGGTTCAAAGTTCCTAGCATTGTCTGGGCTGTTGAGACTTCAAAGTTTAGATTGCTTTTTAATGACGGAGGCGAGTTTGAACGTTTGAAATATTGTACATATGATCAATCTAATATTTCTTTAAATGTACTGTAGTCACAAGCCCGGGGGCAAACAGTGGTTTGTCCTAAATGAAGCAGACTGAGCCCCACCTATAAATACATGCAAACGTGCTGGTAAAATTGTTACATTAATAGGCACTACTTATTTCAGACTATGCATTAAGGATTCGTACGAGCAACTATTGTTATTGTTTAGTCATTTCTGTAGCAATGCCTATAATTCAGTGTTGCTCAGGTAAAATTCTTCAGTAGCTTGTAATTTATAAGTTCCTGTCAAGTACATATTTAGGATAAACACTGGGGGTCATTTAGTAAGTTGGAAAGCCATTAAACAAACATACAAGGAAGCCTTCTTTCTTACCTGTCTGAGTGTTTTCGTGTATAGATTCATACTCTGAATGATCTAGAGCCAAAGGGTTCATATCTGTCTGGTCTGGCAGTGGAGCTGTCAGTGATGGTTCTTGCAGTTCTGTTAACGATTCATTCTGGTGCTTTTTGTCACCATCACCATTGGCCTCCAACCCTGCAGAAAAAGCTGCAAGAGTCACAAACCAATAAATTCTTTATCTGCTTTAAATTAGAAAGAAAAGGCTCAGAGGACCAGCACACTCAGCTAGAATCATACCTTCTTTGCAGGAATCTGGTGGATGATCTGCTATTTCTTCCCAGGTTTTGCTCACGCCACCATCATTAGCCCCGCTTGCTTCCACATGTAACATATGATTCCCCCATACTTTTGCATTAGGATTTAGTTCAGAAACCTTGGCCGACTCCTAGGAAATAACAATTGGATTACGCTCTGTTAACTAAATGCCTGTAATTTTACGTGGTTCCTTATTATAAATGCAACCCACAAATGGTTAAAAGATATACAGCAGTGGAATAAGAGTTCTTGCAGTTAAGAGACCGTTCGGTGCTTATGTAAACTCAACCTACATTACTTGTCAAGGCAAATTCATCCATATTTATCATTTGTATAGCTCTTTGGAATATTCAAGTTACATCAACTGTCTTAGATTCCAAGTTGTTCTCCTGCACTTGTACTCTTGTAAGGAGGTATTTCCGACAAGTCTCTCCTCCATTGGCAGTCCCCTCCCCCAAAAAAATAATAATCTTACACCTTTCCCAAAGGACCCAACTCAATTGGGATGGGACCACAGGAAGCTGCAGGACGTAGCAGGAGTCAGGAAAGCTCTACTCGATTTATGAAAGTTACCACCCAGGCTTTATTTATATTTATGATCGGATTTATACTCCACTTTCCCCACCAAATGGAGACATCTAACTGGTTTTCAACAGTGGCTGCATTCACATGGTTACACTAAATCACATTTTAGTGTTACCAATATGAGCCTGTGCAAATCTGACATTCATGCGCTACCTCCCTCCATGGTTTAGCATTACAAGGAGGAGCCTGTGTGACCCTTGGGTCTGCACACTCTCCCATGCCTGGGTGTAGCTATGGGGAGACTGGCAGCTTCTATCTTTTTTTATATAAATAATAATAATAATCCCAGTTTAGTGTTATAAAGGTAAAGTGACCCCTGACCATTAGGTCCAGTCGCAGATGACTCTGGGGTTGTGGCGCTTATTTTGCTTTATTGGCCGAGGGAGCCAGCATACAACTTCTGGGTCAGGTGGCTGTTGGGAGATTCATTCCCTGTGTGCAATCATGGATTTTCTTGTTTATCACATGACTGGGTATATGTTTTGATTCCACAGAAAAGGACGTGATGTAGACAGGATGTTTATCTTACAGTGCTCCCTGAAGTGGGACTATTGTCCTTTGTTCTCTCTCTTTGCTGCCTGATGCTAGATAGAGAGAGAGCCATGTTGAAGTGCTCTGTGTGTGTTTATATGTAAATAAAGTAGATTAGCCTACATGCTGAGTTGCTGTGGTCTGTCACGCAAGCTGGGCAAACTCTGCGGATCCTAAGAGTGTGCTGATGTCTCCTGGCATCAGTCACTGTGATGTTCGGGCTGAAGAAGCTTATGAAGCTCCCGAACGAACATGCCAGTCGGACATGTGTCTCTGCCAGGGTCCTACTTGTGAGTAGGCAATTTCATGACAGTGGCCAGCATGACTAAACTGCTTCTGGCGAACCAGAGCAGTGCACGGAAACGGCATTTACCTTCCCGCTGGAGTGGTACCTATTTATCTACTTGCACTTTGACGTAATTTTGAACTGCTAGGTTGGCAGGAAGTTTAGTGTTATATCTGGGCCCTAAACTGTGGTTAATTTTAACTGTAGTTTACTAAAACAATGCAGGCTTCCTAGTTAAGATTAACTGCAGTTTGTCCAGATTCAGACTTACGGCTAACCTGTTGTTAGTCAAAAATAGAAGGCAACGTTCCTTGTGCCATGCCAGAGGAGTGTGCAAGCATGAGGCTTACAAAAGCAGTAAACAAACATTATCAAAAAAAGGAGTCATAGTAAAAGTAAATCTAAGCATTGGCAAGATGAAAAGCGGATGTTAACTCCATCATCGTTGAACCAGTTCTGTAAAGGAATGTCCAAACATATTCTTACTGCAGAGTAAGGGGAAAGAAAGTGATTGATGCGAGTTTTCTTAAGGCCCCCTAGCCAGCCCATGGGCTGAGGCAAGGTATGAAGAAGGACTCGCAGCTTATTTTATGCCTACTCTTACTACTTGGAGTTACGTTTCCAAGTCAGTTACTAAAAGTTAAAGCAAAGCATTTGGGATTCAGGCATAGGAAAGAAAGAAAATTATTTTGAAGAGCACATATTATTTATGAGTGTGGGTTATCTTCAGTTACACTTGATATAGAAACATAACTGATTGACTCAAGTTCCTGGTCACACAAAGACCAACGAATAACGCTTGCTGAAGCAAAAGCCTTGGTCAATCTTACAACTGGGAGATTTATTAATCCCACTTATGATTAGTCCACCAACAAGGAGGGTAGAAATTATTATTTTTCTGGATTTTGACTTGCAAAAAAATTGCCTTGTAACACAGAAGAAACCTGACAATTTGCAAGTTAATATGTCAAAGAAAGCAGGACGGTAGTACCAAAAGCTGCAAAGCAAGAGCTAAGGCTTCATTTGAAGAAGGTGCAGAGTATAACTCTAATAAAGAAATACATAACAGACATATCTAAGATGCATTGCTGCATTGTCCTTTTGACAGTGACACTTTGCCAAGAGGCAGGCAAGCAAAATGACACACATATAGACATGTGTGCAACACAAGTGTTGGTTCTCTCCCATGCTGCAAGTGTGCTAAAATCCATTCTAGCGCAATTTATTGTACCACTATGAAAATGTCCTCAAAGATGATGGCACTATAAGATTAGATTTCCATCATAAGTCATAAATGATTGAACTAGCTATCTATTGCAATGCATGCTTTACAATCTTCTAATCATGTGGTTATAAGATGGGTGTATTTGTGCAACAATTCCTCTTACACAATAATTCCCTTGAAGAATTAAGGCTTGCACAATTGGTATCTTTATGAACAAATTATGTCTAAGATAATTTCCACAATAAATTGTATTTGGACCATTTTGGCTCTTGCCTACCTTTCAAATTAAAGACAAAACCACAAACATAACAAGACAAGTATTAATCTCTCTTAATAACAACCCTAACAGTAATAACTGCTGCAAAACTCCAAACATCATTCCTCTATAGTTTTTTAAGCAACAAACCTACAAACAAATCTAAGCTCGGATACCTCAATAGGTTAGAGTATGGTGCTGACAATGCCAAGGTTGCAGGTTTGATCCCTGTAAGAGACAGCTGCATATTCCTGCATTGCAGGGCATTGGACTAGATGATCCTCAGGGTCCCTTCCAACTCTATGATTCTATGAGAAATGGCTTCCTTTACATTAGGAAAGGGCACCGGCCATCAAAGTTTTGGCTGGCCTCAGTTTCAATGCAATCTTGCACCCGTCTACTCAGAAGCACATCCCACTGTGTTGATGGAGCTTAATCCTAGCAGGGCATAGGAATTGAGCCTTGGGGGTATTCCCCCCATAGTCCTCCCAGCCCCAATCAAACAATGCTACCTCTTGCTTAGCAATGTTCCAGGGACATAGTATTGCTGGCTGGCTGCCACCGAGGAGCTCTGTTGCCACTGCGAGAGGCAGTAACAAAAAGTAAAACACAAATCCAAAAAAGGATTAAGAGAAAGAGTGCTGGTGCTGTTCAGCTGCCAACAGTTAGGTGTGCCCCAAGAAACTCTGAAAAAAATATGAATGAAATGCACCCCCTCTATTCAACATGGAAACGTGGCAGCAAATTCTGCAACAGCCCAAGTTCAAAGCAGTTACAGCAACAAAGTTAGCATTACAGTAATTCTCTGCACACAGTGCTGGGGGGGGGGGAGGAAGAGGGGGAAATTGCCCGCACTAGACATGTGCACTGCAATCCCATACATGGCCTACTCAGAAGTAAGTCCTCCTGTGTTCGAGTGAGGCTCACTTACTTGCCCTCAATTACACCCCGACCACCGTTACAAAGCTACCGCTCACAAATGGCTAAAAGCAATTTTACAACATAATGGTAGCAAGGTGCTTTTTCAAATCCTCGTCCTTCAGCTCTCAGATAGGAGTGCAGGTATAGGGACACAATTATTTACTTCCCAGTTCAAACTTCTGAGAGCAATGATAAAAATCGGCTCATCAATAATGTATTAAAATTTAACCCAGGCATTTTTCCAATCTGTTTTAGGGAGAACGTTACAGTAATTTGTAAAATATCAACTTTGTGGCAACCTTCAGAGGCTAGGGATGGGTGAGAGGCAACAAAAGAGATGTGTATGCCTTTCACAACACAGGTACCAAGAGGTGCTGCTATGTATGCCTCCGTTTTAGCAAATGACAGTATGAACAAATGGAAATGGAAACACTGCTGGAGTTTTAGAATATCATACATCAAATCAAAACCTTCACCTTGGATTACAGCAACTTCTTTTAAAAAGTGCCTGATGAATCAAATTATGATGGTGAAATACTTACATATCCTTCATCTCTATCTTGCCATCCCCAGATATCACTGTTTTGTTGTACTAGCAACTGGTAAGGGTATCCTCCCATTTCAAAAGAAGGAATGGTCACGTCGCCAGTTTCATTTTGGAGTGCCTCACTAGCACTGCATGAGCTATCCGTTTTGTTAAATGATGAATTAATCCACAAATATCCCATCAGATATTCCTGATCATCTGTAAACTTGGCAGATGAAAACAACCTACTTAGTGGAGCAGATGGACAAAGCGGATCACCTTGGGAATCGCCTATATCCATTTTGTGTGTGTTATCAGATTCCTTTAATATATCTTCCATCAGATCCAATACATGCTTTGCATTGCCTTGGTCACATTCTTGATCGTTAAGAGAGGCCAGAGGTATTTCGTACGAAGGAGTAGCAGCATATTTGTCTACCTGCTTGGGGTCAATACAAATCCCACCTGCATCAGTACAAGTCAGAGAGTCTTCGGCATCTGATCTGGAAGCACATTCCACCTCAACGTTCAGTTTCTGCTGGCCATTTTGGGGGGCAGAGTCCTTTGCATTTACTGTTAATATATCTGCACAGGGAATTGAAACTTCAGATATTAAAGGCCTAAGAGGGCACATGGTTTCCATTATACTCTGTTTGGGTAAAGAGCTGTTTTTGTAGAATCCTGATTTCCCTCCCCTTGATCTGGTGGATGTCTCAGTGTGACTAGTTTCTATTTTTGCATTTCTAGCATCACTTTCATCAACTGATGCAGGCAGTCTCTCTGTTTCAAGTTGACTATTAGCTTTATCAATCTGCAGGATACTTAAAGACTCCTCCAGAACTAAAGGCCTCTCTTGCATATTTGAAGATATGCTAAGTTTTTGCATTAGATCATTATTGCCATTTAATATACAGTCATCTTGAACAGTGAAATTTTCAGAATCTGCCTTGGTTTCCATTTCACTATGTGTTTTCCTTTCATGGTGTGTTTCCCATTTCAACCCATTTACAGGCTCTTCTGCAGTTGCTATTAATTTGTGAGGGTCAGTCCCTGGACTCAGCTGATCTTCCAGTCTATGGAATGTGCATTTGTTCCATAGCTTGCATTGTTCATCATTCAAATCCATCTCACTCGCTTCAGAATGTGCTAAAGAGACACAGCAGCTGTTATCTTCGTTAAGTGAACTGGAATAGTCATTTGTTTTACCATCCTTTTTAGAGAGGTTGTGTGGAACTTGAAGTTCCAAGCCATTTTCATTTTGGATTCTTTCATATTCATTTACATTAAGAGGCTTAGAAAAAGTTAACGTCTGTTCGCTTCCCTGTGATCCTTCTGTCATCTCTGAAGGTATGTTATCTATTTGAGACAGGTTTTGCTGAGCAGCCCTTATAAAGTTGCCATCTCCATAACTGGTAAACTCTGAAACATGGGGTATTTCCGCTTCAAAAGCCACACTCTCTGATGTTGGAAGTGTTTTAATGCTGCTTTCTTTCAGATCCCCATGGGAGCAGAATGTTCTAAGATCAGAAACATCTTCATATTTCAGGAGTAGCTCTGGATTAAACTGTTCAGAAAAGTTCGGGGTTTTCTTATCACTGCAGGCAGATACTCTCCAAAATTCGTTTGTGCTTCCTGTAAAGTTTTGCCTATTCACTTGACTTTGGTTTTCTGTGTTATTTTGACTTACATAGAGGAAATCACCAGTTGTGTCCTCAAACTCTGATGAAAACTCCAGGCTTCCCAACAACTGTTTAGAGTTTTCACCTTCGGTATTTTGATTTTCATTGGATTCAGACTTTACACCTTCAGTGAAACATTTGGTCTCACTATTGAAAAGAGAAGTCCATGCATGTGTCTTGCTTTTTAATTGGAGAGAATATTTCATGCCTTTCTCCAAATGCACAGGTGTTGGAGAATTATTGTTTTCACCATGTGATTCATTCACAAAGATTCTACTACTATCTAGCATATTCATTTCCTGGGTTCTATTTTTAGTAAGCTCTTCCCCATGTGCTTGTGCCCTTAACATATCTGCTGCTATTCTGTCAGTATTTAACCTGTGATCCCCGTTCACTAAGCCAACTGGAGCTTTTACCCCCATTTCACTATTTGGCATCAGTAAACTATCCTTTATTATATTGGGAGATTCATCTTTCAGAGCACCGAAGTCAACAGGCACCTGAACCAGCTTCTTCTGGACTAACAATTCCTTCCCACTTTCCCCAGGCCATGTCATACTGTACATCTCCTGAACAGCTGAACTTTCTACCTCTAAAGCAGTCTCTCCGTGCACAATAGCTTGCCCTTCTTCTAGATCCATTCTCAGATCATCATCAACTATACAAATACTGTAGAATTCATCTCTGGTACTTATACGGGGCCTGTCAATATCAAGATATGCAAAGCTTGAAGCTGCTGTCTCTCTGTCTGCTCTACCTGAACCTACTGCGCTACAATTACTTTTAACAGAATCTACTTCATCCTGCACTAATAAGCACTCGCCCATAACTGGCTTGCCTTTTACTCCACATGTACTTAAGGCTTTCGGGAAGATGCTTCCTTGGCTTACAGCCACCGGCACACATGAAGAAGTACTTTCAAATGAACGGCATGGCTTTCCAGCTACAGCAGATCCTGTTTCATTATTGCTATTAATATGGTAGCTGCCTGCATTATTCACACATCGAACATTACCACTGCTACTTTCTGGAAGATTTTCAGCACCATCCATATCTTCCATTCGTTCGCACTCTTGCAAACTGCCATACCCATTCAAGACCTTTCTTGCATTATGTGGATAAAGATTAAAAGATCTACTGCTGTTGCGGCCACCTTCAGCGATCTCCGCACAATGGCCTGAAGCATATTTAACAGACTCTACGCAATTATTATGAATAGCAGGTGCTCCACAAACTGCCTCTTGGATTATATCCAGCTCCTTTCTTTCCATGGTTTCCAAAATGGAAGTTAAAGTTTTACTTATCCCGTTTTCTGACGTCTCCTCTTCAGTTGATTTTTGCAAAAGACTCATCTTCTCATTCTTGCTGTTGAGTTCTTTACTGAAACAGCAACCCATTTTTATGTTGCCTTTTACAAGTCCCGGAACTGTGAGCTCTTTACTGCATATACCCACTTCACTTCAAGGCTGCTGGGCAGACAAGCCAACACCCAGATGCCAAAAATAGCACTGTTTAAACAGTACAGGGGGTTCATATGCTATTGCCACTCAAAATCCAAAGCCCAGTTCCTAAAATGCCTCTATGTAAAGCCGACATTATGCTAAACAATGTGACTTTCAGCTATATTTTTTTCTGGCTTTTACTATGTATTTGGAGGATTTTCCTCATTTTCTCATCTCCCAAACAATGAAAGTGTTCAGAACTCTCCTTGTAAATGTAAGAATGCCTTGTCAGAACAGCCACTTCCATATTGAACTGAATAACAAAAAATTGGGTGCATATGCATCCTAACCTACTGCAATACTTACTGCATGTTAATTTGCTATAATTAGGAACTGATAGAACAAGGAAACTCCGTTAGGGACTCAACAAGATTTTTATATCCAAAGTACAGTTCATTTTAAAGGTACTGCAAATTAAAACCGCTCCAATAATTCCTTGTTTTTTTGTTTGTTTTTTTGCAGGGCAGGAGAGAGAAGACGACAATAAAGACTACCCAGCTTGCGCACTTTCAACATGTAATGTACATACTATTCTCACACGACCAAAAACTGGGGGGGGGGGGGAGGGTGTCCAAAGCAATTCATGTCCAGGTGGCATGAGAAGGAGAAAGTCCACAAAAAAACCACAACACCATTCCATGTGGCATACCTTGACTAGGAAAACCAACAGGTTTTGCCTGAGTCTGGCTAAAGAGAGAACACCCACAAGTTACAGCAGGGATGGGGAACATTTTTGGCTCTGGGGATCAGATCTTTATCTGGCCCTGCCCGATGGGCCAAATTTGAGAGGTGGGTGGGAATGCGAATCCTTATTTCCTCATGTGCAGGTTCAGATGTCTAAAGCTTTGTTGGCCAGCCTATGTTTTCCTAAACCAAGAGAACCATGATGGCTATTCTGAGAAAGATAATCAGGCTACATTAATTCCCTCGGCTGAGCCAATATCTGCCATTACCACAAGTTATTCTTCACCACGCTTTTGGTGGGATATGGTTAATAAAGAATCCCACTGCTGTGCAAGCCATTTGCAAAGGTCCTCGACAAGGCCTGAGCAACAATAAAATATCATCCAACACCTCTCTGCACCAGTAGTTGCCCTTGGTGAATTAATCCAGTCTACTACTACTACTACTACTACACACATAGGAAAGAAAAGGCTGCTTGCCCAAAGGCTGACGCCATGATTGATTGTGCTGAAATTCAGATATATAGTACAATAATATTGTAGGGTGCCCATTTTCACAGGTTTGCAAAGTTGGGGGATGCTCCTGGATTCATCATTGTCACTGGAGGCTCAGGTGGCATCAGTGGATAGGATTGCCTTTTTCCAGGTCTGAATAGGTCCCCTTCCACAGCCCTTTTTGGACAGAGATGACTAGGGTCAGTGTACTCCATGCTCTGTGGTAACTCCCAGTTTGGATTACTGCAACATGCTTGGTGTAGGGCTGCCCTTGAAGGAGACTCGGAAACTTCAATTGGTCCAAATGCAGCAACCAGACCTTATACTGTATAGAAATTTAATAAATATAATGACAACGACGATGATATACCCCTGTTTTAAAACAGTTGCATTGGTTGCCAGTTCATTTCCAAGCCCAATTCAAGATACTTATGTTGGTGTTTAAAGCCCTAAACAACTCAGGCCCCCAATACCTAAAAAACCCTCCTTCCCGTAAAACCTTATTGGGTGCTAAGACTGGCAGACGGAGCCCAGGAGAGGGTAACTCTGTGGCACCCACTAAGTTGTGGAACTCTCTCCCAACAGAGCTGCATCTGGCACCTTCATTATGCAGCTTTCCGTATACAGCTTTTGACAGCTGTGATTATATGTTTAGGACCCACGTTGTTTCTGCGACTGTGGTCTGAACTGTTTTTAATATCGTGTTTAAATGTTGTAACTCGCCCTGGAACCTTAGAGTGAAGGGTGGGTAATCAATCAATCATAATAATAATAGTAATAGTAATAGTAATAATAATAATAATAATTATTATTATTATTTCCATTTATCCAAATTTCATTTTGTGGACTCTACTATTCCAGAAGACTTCTCTTAACGCTGTTTGCTATTGAAATGAAAACCCTATGTGTGGCAGCAGAAAGTCATAAAGGCAAGCATATAAAAAAACAATTGTTACACACAGTAGCTTATTCCTGCTTTGGACTAAGGGAACCTTTGACATAATTTCCCCTTTGAATGACTATAACGAGCAGAACCAGAAAGCTGAAAAGTTTCTTTCTGTTTCATATGCTTAGCACAACTAAATGAAATGAGCCGAGAAAAGACTTCTATTTGCTGCAGAACCAATATAGAAAATAACTTATATCACAAGTTACCCAAAACAGGCATAAGATTCAGGGGATAGAACAGTGGCTAAAATAACCACAATTTCATGCATTCAGATTTATCAAGTCTTCACCATGATACTTACTAGATGAGAACTATCTTTAACTTCTTGTACTTGCTGCACCTGCGGTTCAGCCACAACTTTAGGGTCCTGATCAGAAGTCATGAGCTGCCTGCTTTCTGGCTCCTCAGAGAGAACTGTATTGATCACCACCTAAGCTGCAGGATAGAAGAAGAAAAAAGGCATTAAGAATGCATAGCTCATTTTGTATATTGCTAACTGCGGTAAACAGAAGGCAGTGCCACTCAATAACAGTTTAGAGACTGCACTGAAAAGTCCAGGGTTTGTACTGGATCTTCCATTTAAAAAAAACAATGATTGGGTTCTTCTCAGGCTATTCATAGCCTCACCGCCAAAGACAAAATTTCTCTGTAAATATGTGACAAGCTGGAAACTCATTGCTATCACAATGATTCTAAAAAGTATGTCCAAACTGCTCCATTGTGGTTTGTGTGTTTAGTTTGGCTTATTACCTCATCAAGTTACTCTCTGAAGAACAAGGGGCCACAAAATTTAAGGCTGTAAAGTTGATTGTAACTGTGAGTGGTGTTGCAAACCATTAAAAAAAAAAAGACAGGAAGAAATAACACCATGCCCACCAAGCTGATAGACTGGCCAGTTGACTCCATGGAAACAATTGGCATTTGCAATAAAGACTGGACAGATGACTAAGCATGTTTGATTAGTAAGCAATGTTTATACTGTACATGGGTGTCTCCATATTTGAAACAAATACACCCCCGGTTAGATGTGTGAAGTATCGCCAAAACAGACTGGCCATATTGCTAAAGGACTGAGAAATTGCAATCCGCAGATGTGTTTATATACAGCAGGCGTGGGCAGACTTCAGACTTGTAGGATCTACTTTTTGTTTTTTACTAGAACTCTAGAACAAAATAAAATAAAAAATTCCTTCCAGTAGCACCTTAGAGACCAACTAAGTTTGTTCTTGGTATGAGCTTTCGTGTGCATGCACACTTCTTCAGATACACTGAAACAGAAGTCACCAGACCCGTGGGGAGGGGTATTACTCAGAAGGGTGGTGGGAATGGGTGATCAGCTGATAGGTGTGGAAAACCTGTAGACTGTTAAGACTGCAATTTGGTCTTACAGGGAAAGGCAAGGGGTGAGATGGCTAAAGATAGCTTTGTCATGTATAATGAGGTAAGAATGGCAGACCAACATGGCTACCTACCTGTAACTGGATCTAGGGTTCTAGTTCAAAATAGTGGCGGGTCAGAGCCAGTTGTCTGCTGAACCTCACTGTGCCACAGACTGGGATAATTTGCATATACATAGTGCAAAACTGCATTTAAGTAGAAGAGCCTCTAGTCTTGCTATTGGTAGTCAAATCCTTGCTGGCCAACTGGTGTGTCTACTGCAAAATCACCCAGTGATCAAACTTCTGTCTACCCAGACATAAAGACTTTGAAAATGTAATTTGACAATGCTAAGCATATCTTGATTTTTATTTTTAATGTAACCATTCAAGGTTAGACAATTTTAGATGCATCATTGCAATTTATACAATTTACCCTACGACATGGAAGTTGGGTGGCACAAATGCCAAGTATCTATTCCACACAGGGATTTTGACCAAAGCACCAGGATAACAGTGTGGTATGGTGGATAGAGCTGTCTTCCTCAACCTAATGTCCTTCAGTTGTTTGGACTGCAACTCTTATCACCACAAATGGCATAGCTAATGGTAAGAGGTTTCTTCCTCAACCTAATGTCCTTCAGTTGTTTGGACTGCAACTCTTATCACCACAAATGGCATAGCTAATGGTAAGAGGTTTTGGCAGTTTTAAGTCTAAAATGTCTGGCACCAAGTGGAGGAAGGCTGGGTTACAGTGATGGACGTAGACTAGGGAGGTCAAATTGCTGTTCAGCCATAAGATCGCTACTTTGCTGGAGAGAGGTTTCATAAGAAATTATTCATAATTCAAATTTAATAAATGAAGTACCTATCAAGACTTTGCCGCCTGTAAAATTGGATTAACACAATATTAAACCTTCTGAGGCAGCTGCTGCAACAAGTATTTAGCATGACTGAAAGTGCTATAGAAAAAAACGCTGGAACACACAAGCCTTTCATCCATGCTCCTGGATGGGTACCCTGAAACCCACTTCAGCAGGAATCATTAGCTCTTTGAAATTTACAAAGAATGCACTGTTGACTAATATGAACAGCTGCACTGCAACATACAACATATGCTGGTTTCACTGATCTTCCCCAGCCTTTCCAATGAAGCTGTGTTTAGCTCTATGCATAGGGGAATAGCTATATCACATTTCTCTATCACAGTTCCCAAGCTGCTTCTGCTTCTTATTTGTATTGCATTTTACAGCTATAACAAAACAATTTCTTTGCAATTTATTTCATTTTTTTCTTGGGGATTGTTCTTGATTATTTATATTGACTTTAGTTATTGCTTTTTGTGATTTAAATATTAAATCACAAAAAGCAATAACTAAAGCCAATATAAATAATCAAGAACAATCCCCAAGAAAAAAATGAAATAAATTGCAAAGAAACTGTTGTGTATGGTGAATACTATATTTCTGTTTCACAGATGTTTGTGCTAAGAAGACTTATCTCATTTCATCTTGTGAAAAAACCAGCACACTAATTCTTTTAAATGAAATTCACCATTTTTGCATTCGAACTTGACAATCTTTACTTGCAATGATGGAGAATCTATTCTCCTTTCCTGGTCAAATCTACTATAGCAGAAGACAACATGGAGTTCCTTTCTTCCTGATCAAGACCATTCCATAAATAATTTGCCAGTTTAAAAAAAATGAGAGAAAGATAATTCAGAATCATAGATTTTAGTTCAGTACTGAAGACACATTACTTTTGAATTTTCAGCAAGCAATTTCTTGGCTCTAAAGACTCTGCTGCATAAGCTGAAAGCATTCAATGGAGCAAGGCCCATCTTATCAAGTTCAGCTTCTTGTCTCTCATTCATGCCACAGCCAATTAGATGAAAAACACTCTCCCAACACCACCTTCTGGATTCTGTACCCTGCGCAGACCAGAACCACTGTAGCACAATGCCCACAATTCCCATTCCAGACAGCTGCACTATTGTGAATTGGCACTGAAAGCTGCAGAGACATCAAGAAGCAAGAGCGAGTCACACTCCCCTTGTCCCACTATCTGTGTAAAGGTCATCCATCAGGCGGAGCAAGACGTGATTCTGTACCATGGCCAGATTGGAACCCAGACTGGAATGGATCCAATAATGCTTGTGTTATCCAAGAACGCTTGCAGGTGTCCCACCACCTTCCCCAAGAAGGGGGTATTTGTGAATGCTTGATAGTTACTCCAAGGGGTTCAGGGCTCATTTCTTTAGAAGTGGTCATACCACCCCCCTCTGAAGGCGACAGGGACCACTCCCTGAGAGAAGGGCATCCAAATGGGTCCATCACCCTTACAGGGGAAACTGCCACTACCAGTCCAAACTTCACCAGGCAATGTTCCAACCATGACAAGGGACTGCACTGCACACCCACAACCCACTGGGTTACATCTGGACCTTCCCTCATATGACTTGGGTCAAAGGCTACATAAAGGGCATACCCTGCCTCATGTGTTGGTTCTATGACCATTAGAGACAGCTCTACGATTGTCATGAAGACCATGAAGCCACATGCCGGCCCAAGAGCAGCCTCCGCATGCATGCAGAAGGTCCCAAAAACAATGCCAAAGACTGTCATGGTCACCTCATCAGGGATGTTGGTGGACAACAGGATTTTTGATAGACTAGCAGCATCTCTAAACCATCCTAAGATCAAGAAGTTTTCTGGGAAAGAGATGGTGCTTCTATGGACCATAGCAACACACATATCCTCAATCTAGCCTGGCGTTGTACTGAGGACTCATAAGGGTACAGATGAATTAGATGAAGCTCACCCAGTTCATCCACCCAAGCATTGGTAACACATGCCAAGTCAGCCCCCTTTATCCACAATCAAGTTGTAAATAAGCAGGGTCTTATTCTGGACTGACCAGCACTACCAAATCAGACAGCTCAATGTATTCCCACAGTAGAGGTTTTCAATTTACTATTTTTAGCAAGGTGTAATGATTAGGTGAAGGGGAACTTGTGATCACTTAATTTTCACCCAAAGGATCTAAGAAAGGATGAGGCACTTTTAGAACAAAACAAGAACTTGCTTACATTTAAAGAGGTTATATAGCTTGTTACTTTTGAAAGGGGCAACACTTTGTTTCAAATGACCACCCTTTACAGAGGTATTTAAGATCTTTCTTAATTAACTTCACGCTTTTAACCTGTCACTGCTAAAATTCTTTCTAGAATAGCTATTGTCTAACACTCCCAGTCCCTTCCAGAATCTTTCCCTTCTCCTCAGGTAGATAGAACCTTGCCTGCTCACAGACAATCCCATCTTACCTTCTGTCTGTTCACTATCGGACCCCACTCAGGTAGTCAGGGATTTTCTGTTAGGGTGGGCAAAAGGTGTCTCTATCCCTAATCCCAGGCCCCCTTTTAACCCACAGACAATCTCCAGCCTGCACTC
Source organism: Lacerta agilis (assembly GCF_009819535.1). Classification (NCBI taxonomy): domain Eukaryota; kingdom Metazoa; phylum Chordata; class Lepidosauria; order Squamata; family Lacertidae; genus Lacerta; species Lacerta agilis. The sequence goes on along the minus strand of NC_046323.1, from coordinate 42,943,707 downwards.
TCTCAGATAGTCCCTACCTCTATCTGACTGTGAACTGTCAGCATCTACCGGTAATTTAAATTCCTCTCTCTCCTGATTAGCTGATCACTGGGTCACCAGGAAGCAAACCAAGGGCCTGTCCATGAGACTATCCTTATATCAAGTTCTGGACCACACCCACACCTCAACTGTATCCACTTGGCTAGCAAACAAACAAACAAACAAACAAACACTGCAGCCAGTCCTAAAATTCTTATCTGCAGGCATCTCACCAGACAGACAAACTGATGTGGGCAAAACACCATGCTCTTGCCACTTAAGATGTTCCCTTTCACAATTGTAATTGCTATACAGAGGTAAACATCCTGCCAGCAAAAACTTTTTTGGGTTAATAAGCTACTGAAAAGATGCCAGGAACTCTTTCATTCTCACCACCCTCTGCCTAGGGAGAAAGCGCATCTCTGAATAGGAAGTGGCTCTAGAGTACTGTTTATTCTCCCCTTTGATGTTAGCAGTTTGTATATCATTAACAGACCACATTACACCTTGCACAGCTAGCAGGCATCTGTTTTCAGCTGCTACACAGCAGCCAAGAAATGTTTAGATTCAGGAGGTGGAGATTTTCTCAATATGGACATACTTTTCACTTTGCTGTTACTAACAACTACTAAAACATTAAGTGTACAAGAGGCCTGCAGTCAAAGATCTACCTAGGTATTTCAGAAATGTGACTTTATTCAGATCCTGATTCCCGCCCCCTACCCTTATCATCTTTCTTCTGGACAATTGCCTCTTCTGAATCCAATCACTTGTTTTGCTGTGCTTTCTTTCATGTCCCCAGTCCCTTCTTTCCTAGGTCACAACTACTTAACCCCACTTTGCTGGGCCTTTCAGCTTGTCTGTTCCAAGCTCCAGGATCAGATGTCAGCTAATAGTACTTAATAATGAAAACTCCAAAATGGCAGCTTTCAGAAATGGCCACAAAAAACTGTAGCTGGCAAATTGTATTAAACAGGATATAAGTTCAGAGTTACAGACATCTTAGTGTGGTTCCTTCCTCATATTCATGGAAGCATCCTGTAAGAGCAGATATTTTGGAAGGGCTTCGAAGGGAATCTAATTCAACTTCTATTGGTTGTGACCCAGTTTTGCATCTTCAAAGATGAAAAAACTGTACAGACATGTACAGGACATGACAAACTGCTGGTAGCAATGAAGTACTGCCTATGATGAAATCTGAAATCCACCTGCAACCTTTATTTACATGGCGCAGATAATTTGGGTCTCCCAAATAATTTGGATTGTATCTAGAACAGTTTTACTAAGGACTCCGGGGGGGGGGGGGGGGGGACACAGGACGGGACACGATCCACCTGCACTGTTGTTGCAACTGGGAGTAGGCTTCACTTCTTTCTCTGAGAAAAATTGTAAGTTGCTCCTTAGTTACTGGATAAGACTTCCCAATTTGTGAGAGACTGGTGCAAAGTTCAGTTAGTTACATGGAGGAAATCTGTGTTCCATTATAGTTTATTGATATACTGCTTTGGGGGCCAAATAGAAGGTACAATAGAAGTACAATAAACCATAACCATATAAATTAGTAAAATCACAAAATATACCGTTACTCCATTCACACTAGTAGCATAACATGAACTGCCTATTGCAGAATTGAATATTCCAAGAGATATTTTTTCCCAGTGTAATAAAAAAGATGAAGGTTGTCTTTAAAATCAGAAGTCAATGATAGGTAACCATCCCTTAAACATGTTAAGACTATTACTTTGTAAAAATTTACTTGTTCTGGGCCCTTTCTCTGAAGGCAGACAGTTCTGCAGTGGGCACACACATAAAAAATGTCATTTTATGCAAAGGAATGATACAAATACCCACCCTGATAGCAGCTTATCAGAAAAAGCCATAACCAACTCAGAAAGTAAAGTGAATGAAGACAGTCACCTCTCAGGGTAAGTGGGTGGAAACCTTATGCTACATGATACCAACAAACAAACTTGTCATGGCACACTAGTGCACTCTACCACTTAGTACTGGAATTACTGGTTTAAGTTTTTTAAATATCTCTACGTCTAGCAACCTGGCACTGCAGTTGTCCTCCCTGCCTCAAGCAAGGCTCAGACAGATGCTAAGCTACCAGCACTCAGCTTTTGAGAGCTGAGTGGCACTTGATAGATGGAAGGTTCTATTTTTTACACCAGCCACTGCCACTCTATTCCATGCTCAGTCTTGGCAGGAACATTAGCTTCTTCTGGTGATCTGGCTGGGCCCCCAGTTCTAGTTTATCCTTGGCCTCAAGCTGAAAGAGAAGGTAGGGAAACAGACTCATTTAACTGTTTAAACCAGGGGTAGTCAACCTTTTTATACATACCACCCATTAATGCATCTTTCTTGATGGTAAAATTTCCTTACAGCCCACCAGTGCTTGATGGGAGGATTCAGCTTGTACTGTAGAACCCCCTACCGCCCACCTAGAATCCTGAAACGCCCACTATTGGGCTGTAGAGAATAGGTTGACAACCCCTGGTTTAAACTATCTTTTAGGAAAGAGCTTACTGAAGCTGTGGTCAGTACTGTGACAATAAGAACTGTGGTTCAGAAGCTAAGCCTCTGCAGATGACAGTCTAACTCTAGTGATAACATAACAATTGGACACCTAATGGATGTCTCTACTGTTTAAATTTTTCACTGCAGAGGTTTGCAGTAGCTTCCAAAACAAAGCTCTTATCGTCACATTACTGGTTGTATTTAATTAAAGTAAGTTCTCATATTATAGTAAGTCAGCTGAAGGGGTGAGGCCTTCCAAGCTACTCCAGATAATACATTTAGCAGCCTTCAACAACAAACAACAAGAACAACAACAAAGAATCCATTTTGGATCACATTTGTACAGGACTTGCATTTAATTGAACACGGTCAGAGTGCTCTGGACAATACAAATAGCTGTGACAGAGCTGAACAATCCAACAGCTTTGTGGTTTTGCCAAAGACAACTCAGCATTCTAGGTGCATAGCAACAGACAAAGTCTAATGGCTGTTGCCCTGGTTCAAAGTTCAAGAAGCAACCTCAGAGGATTTTTCTTTTAAACACAAAAAATGAAAGCACATACTGATGCTCATTAGCTCTTCACTCACCGACTGTACCACAAAGTAGTGTTTAGGAGACCTCCAAAGTTAAGAAAAAGACTAAAATGTTTCAGATACCGGTAGCTTGTTAAATAATGACAGTGGCAGTAACAAAAATTCTCCCATAGTGATCAATGGAAGTTTAGAAATTAAATAATTTTGAGCTTCTATTCAACCATTTCGGATCCAGGAGCAAAATTAAAACCTTTATTCAAGAGTCATGCTCCCAGTGGAATTCAGCTTACTGGAGTGTCTATCACTTTTGATGCATAGGAATGAGACAAAGTTTTTTGTTTTAAAAGTGATGGCAATTTATGTGCATCTGCTGCTGCTTGTCTGGGGGATGGTGTAGTATTTCTTTACTTGTAAGTAGTAAAGATATGGAGCTCATACTTCACTTTTAATTATCAGCTTATGTTGAACCTCCCACCGCCCCTTTCCTGGGGGACTGTCAACGACAGAAAAGTTGGGGGAAGCCCAAACAGTAAGGTAAAATGGTATGAATTGAGGAGAAATCTGTGTAGTGGCTGCTGGCACAGTACCCTTCCTCCACTGTCCATGCTTCACTGTCAGGGCAAACACTATCCCTCATTTCCAATAGAAAGTCACAAAAGTCCAGGAAGATCCTGAACAGCTGTGTCCTCACACCCTTTATGATGCAGCCTGGCTTTTATCGGTGCTGAAATCTGGTGAGAAAGGAAGCTGCAGTGTTACCCCACCACAGTCCCTTCTAAGAAACCATTACTAGTCCAGTTTGCTACTAATAATGCATCAGGATGCCAGTACTAAAAATCAGCCATTAGGCAAGATGGGCAATTGTTATTTCTATATTCTTAACTGCATTGTGTTTTATGATTAAGCACATTGATTGTTATTTAAGGCCTGAAACGATGCTAACACCACCTGCCATAACACTTAACATCATAAGCCTCTGGCTCACTGACTGCAGCAAAGACCATTTACAGAAACCCCAATGACACAACTGGACCACATACTTGCTTCTTAAGTAATTATTACGCAACTTCAGTAAAATCCATGATGCAGGAACCAACTATGTATTGTGACACTTTGGATTGTACAGTTAAATTACTGAAAGCGATTTCATCACAACACAGGGACAAACCCTTACTAACAAGGATCTCTGGAAAACAAGATCTGAACGAGCTTGAATTAAATAAATAAAGTTTTCAAAAAAGATTTCCCTTGTAATCAGCTCCAAGGTAAGAAGAGGGAAATTTAATCCAAGAAACTTGCTATAACCAGCTACAGTGGTATACCTTGGGTTCCGTAACAACAGATACTTCAGGTTACAGACTCCGCTAACCCAGAAATAGTACCTCAGGTTAAGAACTTTGCTTCAGGATGCGAACAGAAATCGTGCTCTGGTGGCGCGGCGGCAGCGGGAGGCCCCATTAGCTAAAGTGATACCTCAGGTTAAGAATGGACCTCCAGAACGAATTAAGTTCTTAACCCAAGGTATCACTGTATTCCCATTCCCCCCCCCAATACACTAGCCAAAGGCAGGAGTGAAGCAAGAATGCCAAATCGATTCTTATGTTTGCTTAAACCAAATCCAATTTGATTGCAGTTCCTTATGAAAAAGGCCTTCTTAATGTCTTCCTCCTCTAATAAAATAGTATTTATTTCAGGAAGACAAGCTGCAGATTCAACAACAAGCATTACTACCCAATGTAAAGCCATTTCCTAAGGGCTTCATCTTTGCTCAACACTTCTAAGGCAGCAAATAACAGAACTAGCATTCTGGCACCGATTCAAAGGTTCAGGTCAACCATTGTTTAGCTTTGCTCTATTCTGCTCCCTCAATAAGGGATAAATTGAAATATCCAACCAAGAACGGCTGCCCATTTAAGCATAAAATCTCAATGCTTCAACACTAATAATCAAGCTGTTTTGGAAAGCATTAGCTTGGTGACTCATCAGTTTTGCTGAACTGTCATTAGCAGCAAGTTTCTGCTGAGGAACTACATGGGAAGGTGGTATAACCTGAAATGAGGTATTAACAAAGGATTTTAAAATGCAGCTTTGATCAGGCGAAAGGATTCCAACATGTTGAAAACTCTAAAGCCTGCTCTTTGAAAAGTTTTCATTCATACTTTCTCTTGCAGGATTCCTGCACCACTATGTGAAACTGCCTACCTTAATAAAGAGTACAGAGAACACTGCTTAATCACACCCAATATTTAAACCACATTTTCAATTTTAACACAAGATGAAACATTCATACTAAGTTTGCTCTAAAAATACACCCAATTGGAGAAGTGCATCACTTTTCAGCTGAAAAAGTTTGACTAGAATACGGGAAGAAACATGACAAGATTCCAGATGTCAAGCTGAATAGGTTCACTGGCAGAATGCAACTTTATTTATCATGAATTATATAAATTTATAAATAATGTTCAACTTTATTACACTTTATTTCACAATAAAGTTTTTCAATTATATAATCATAAATTTTAAACTTGATGTCTTGGTTCTAAAATGACTAAGCTGCAGAAGGAGAAAGTACTTGCACTCATGCTGGGGTTAACAATAATTTCTCTTCTTCTAATCCATCATCCAAAACTGATTCCAGAGGATCAGGAGATCCTTCAGAGTGCTTTTAGCTGCACAGGAGGCTGAAACCAAAAGGGAAATGGAAACACCTCTGCAAACAAGTAAATGTGCAACAGAAAGGTCTCCCTAGCAGATGCTTTTGCCCAAGTGACTTGAGTTCACCACTAGTGTAGTAACTACAAAATGTAATTTCTATATTGAAATATATACCAAAAGCAAACTTTCATTCTCAAAACACATAGACGCACGCACACACTTCCTGGCCTACAACAATTAATCTGAGAGGTACCTCTGCAAGTCATCTTTCAGGAATAATCTTACTGATTTTATTATAAGACACCTGAAATTATTAGAGCTCCACTGTGTCATAACCAAACATTTTCAAGACTAATTGCACATTAGCCCAATTGTCTATCACACTATTATTTTTTACTTCTTCGGGTGATGTCATCTAAAAGCTGGTCTCATTTTACTCCATTTATTCAAGATAGTGTTTCTTTCGGTTTGGATACAGCAGTTAAAGAAACTAAGGTTTTAAGCTGTAATCCTGAGCACATTAATGAAACACAGATCAAAAGAGACCAAGAAGCAAGGAATGCAACTGAACTACAGAGCTTGACTAGCTGTATGTTAAGGGTTTGATATGTTTGTTACAAGAAGTATCCTATGTATCCTATGACACAAAGGATCAATTTCTATATCTTCAGACTGAGCTTTACCAGACTCTACACATAATTTTGTAACAGTCTCCAACTCATTTACCCTACTTACAGTTACAAAGTTCAGTAATTTGATGCTGTATGGATAGCTTTGATTTTAAAACAAACAAACAAAAAAGCCACTTAATTTTATTTCCAAAACAAATTGGAACATTCTCAGCTCCTGGGACTAAAGTTACCATAACCTTGTAAATCAGAATATAGTAACTACAGAAGCCTGCCTTTCCTACACCATCACATTGCTTCCTATAACACATCTCACAAAAGCTATGAATTTCAAAGGTATGTCACAGATGTGACAAAAATAATAATAATTGTATTTTGAACTTAAATGACTTTGCCTGACAATTCTGAATATATATTTCAGTATAGCATTGTCAACGGGATGGAAGTATTTACCAGCCCATTTCTATCTGGAACAGGCACCTGCAAATTGCCTGTTTCAGTACCATCCAAGACTACAAAACAACCGAACAGCTCTTCACAGAAGGGATCCCCAAGTATCTATATGCAATCATATATTTGAACAAATTGTTATATTGTTTTTAGAATGTGTAAAAACAATTCCATTGCTTTCAGAGTTTGCTGAAATGCTTTGCTTATAGAACTTGTGCTTTATTTTGTTTTTAACTTATACACCACTTATGCTATAGCCTAGATTTTTTAAATAAAACAAAAACAGAGCACAACAAAACTTTTAAAAATCAATGTAACTTAGACCTCAAGGCTTCAATTCTAACATATTTATAAGGAAGTAATTTCTACTGAATATAGCAGAACTAATTTCCAAGTCAACACGCACAGAACTGCACTGTAAAACAGGAAAAAGCCCAGCAACGCTGGGGTTACAAGTCTAAAAAGCAGAAAAGAAACCCCAAAACAAAATGAATATTTGGATATCCTTTTGGCACAACTTTAAAGAGGCAAAAAGAGCATATAGAAAACATTGCATAGGCGCCTTTTCATCCATGATTCCTCTTCACATGTTTTAACTGTTAATGTTAGAAAAACCTCAAGCTGGCAACCATTTATCACAAAACTATGTTAGTGATTTGTAAGTTAACAAAACCCACGTCTCTTCTGCACTAGTTTACTTCCTTTAAGATAAAACAGAGTTTGCCGTAAACTCAGGCAGAACTTCTTCTATGCTACCTGGAATCAACTCAGGAACATGTGAAGTGAAGTAATGGCTGCTCTCTGAGTACTAGGAAACTGAATCCCACAACCCCTCAAACAGTAGCAAAAAAGGGGGGAGGGGGTTGCAGATCCCCCAGATGAACTCCGGAAGAAAGAAGTTTCCAGGGTGGCTTTTACTTTCTTGGCAGCTGCTATAAGTGCAAATGACTAATTAAAGTTCACTTCCATCTTCCCCTTTGAATCAGCCTCAGGGCAAGGAAAAAGGTATGTAAGAGGCAAGAGCTCTTTTCAGTGATAATGATCACAAACACAGACAACCAACCAACAGAAGTAACCTTTAAAATTTGCCCAAAATGGGGCTCAACAGTTTACAAAATTTTAGTCAGCAATGAGCTAAGCATCTCTTAAGAACATTTTTCTAATGTTGACATAGTAGACTAGTGCTGGAGAATATGTTGCAAGTCAGAGGCTGTGAGTCACCACCACCATGGGGTGGCAATGGCAGCCATGCAACTTGTTAATGAGAATGCTAATCTAAGTTCAACCACATAGTGAGGCCAATGTATAGTGTTTGTTCCAGGCAATGTCAAGCAGCTGTATGAGTTTCACAAACTTCGTTATATCTGAGAAACAGGAATTTAGGCCCTTTTTTAAGCATAAAAGCGTTTTGTTCCCTTTGACTGCATATGTAAAAGACTGGGCATAACAGGAAACATGGCAAGACAACTTCTGCATTTCCCTTCTAGCATCGCCACACCAGTTTCTGAATTACATTTCTGCTCATTCAGAAAAATTCTAACAATTCCATGTATGTTTAATGAGAGTCAAGGCTGCTTCCCCTTTTATAAGAATTTAGTGTAAAATGAGAAAGACTTAAGAAATTTTTGGTGCCTTGTAGAATCATACTACTTCACCATACAGGAATTTCACAGTGTGGTTATATTTATCATTTTATTCTATTCATGGAATTTATGTAGGCCACCTAGTAACACTGTTATAGTAAAATATAATATTATAAAACTGCTCCAGCGAAAAAGAGCCCTGATCAGGTCTTAGGGAGCTGTGGGTATCAAACATGTGAAAGGTCGCTAGGCAGCAAGAAATGTGCTGGCCATACCCCTCAATGAAAATTCAGCTCAGGATGAATGGGGAAAACCTCTATGTGCCTAGTGCAGGCATCCCCAAACTCGGCCCTCCAGATGTTTTGGGACTACAACTCCCATCATCCTTAGCTAACAGGACCAGTGGTCAGGGATGATGGGAACTGTAGTGGAAAAAAATCTGGAGGGCCGAGTTTGGGGATACCTGGCCTAGTATTTGCAACCTAGGGATAAGAACCCCGAGAAGAGGGGTTTTTTACAGGGCAAGATCCACAGCTGAGCAATACCTTCATTGGGACCAACCAAAATGTCAGTTCTCTACATTTCTTCATCAGGCAAGATGGAGTGGTATGTAGAAGCACCCTCGTCAGACTAACGCCAATCATTTGCTCACTGCATACGCATGGTTGGTGCATAGGCCTCTTCACACATTTGGAACAGCATTTGATATTTGCAAGGTGCCATGCACATTTTGCACCTGGCTATTAGCCACTTGCAACCCAGTGAAGATGCCTGGGTGCCAGGATGGTGACTGAGCTCTCCACCATCTGGAAGTGCATGCCAGGGGATCCTTGGATCCTGACTGTTTTCACACACTAATACCCCATCCTGTAGAATTCTATCCATCATATTTTATTTGTACAATCAGAATGGATTTCAGGAACCAAAAAGTCTTACTGAAAAACTATCTGGCCCCAAAACGGCAACCAGATGTTGGTGACTGTAACCCTGGTTTAAGGAGCCATTTGGCGCCTAGCTTATATATCTGAGTTTCTAACACTGATTTGGAATACAATGCCCAAACAGAGCTAAAGGAGTTCCAGATAAAGCCAGTTTTACAAGCATGGATAAAAACACACAGCAAGTAAACAGCGTGTTACAATATACAACTTTTAAGGATCCTCAAAACTAGTATTCCTCTGGTACCATAAAGGCAGTGCCAGGCAAGCCTAATCGGGGAGGGCATTCTACAACTGGGGTGCCATCACCAAGGAGCCCCAATGACTCACCGCTAGACATCCTGCTCACTTATTTGGCAGGGGCACCAAAAGAAGGTCTGTGAAGAAGATATTAACATTCAGGTCAGTACATGTGGAAGGCAGCAATCTTTCAGGTGCCCTCTTTAATTTGGCCTCATAATGGACTGGAGCAAGTACACTTGATAAAGCACTGGTACAAATATGATCGAAATCTCTCAGCTGCAGCTTGCAGTCATACTTTGGACGAGTTACCGTAGGTTGCAGGCTATTTTCAAAGGCAGTCCTAATTACAAAACACAGCAAGGCTTAACAAGAAGTTACTGGGCATAGGTAATTGTGGCCAGAACACTTCCAGTCAGGTAAGGGTCACAGCAGATATATCAGACAAAGATGATAAAAAGGCACTCTGAGGAATAGCCGGACTTCAAAGGTAGAACTGGTCTTTTAATTTGATATAATTAGCTTTTGAGCCTTACTGTGTTTTGAAATAAGGGTGTGACTTTAAGCAGCTTGAACTCATGTTAAGGAATAGCATATTGATGAGCAGTGTGTGGCAATACAAACGGGGTAGGCTTTGTTTCCATCAGATGCATTGGTTAAAAAAGAAGCGGCACATCCATCGTCCATGGAACTGAGAATGATTAATTATGACCATTGTAGCAGACATTTGCACCACTGCCATTACTAACACTTCCAATGGTTGCCTGCTCACCTGGGGTTTCCTAAAGCTAAAAACATAAAAAAATGCATTGCTGCTATTAGCATTGCACCTAAAGTTCAAACTATAATGTTCTGCTAGCTCACAGGCAGGGAACCTCCAGGTTTGGGGGAGAATCTTAGTCTGCTAGAAGGTACAATTTCACCCATGAGGTCATTTCCCCAAAACCACCTGCCCACCAGCAGACATCACTGGCGATGTTGGCTTGTAAATGTGAGCAAAGAGTTTAATCTTGCATTGGCTGTGCAATCCTGTTCCAGCAGGATCTGGTCTGTGAAGCCAAAAAGCTTCCCTACCCGTGTACTAGCTGGACTGCGTTTTAAAGTTCCTGTACTAAAATCTGGTTGGAAATTATTTCAAGGAGAGAAATAGAAAACTAGGAAGCATATCATCCTCCAAGCAAGATGCAACAATTTCTTTTGTGGAAACAAATTTTAGCTACATTTGTAGCTACCTTTTTCACTAAAGCACTGAGCAATGACTGAACCTTGTAGCATGCCAGGAGGGTTGGTTAGTTAGGCTAATCAAGCTGCTCTGGGTCAACTGAGGTTGATACCAAGTACCTGAAACTTGGTTATAATACCAAGTACCTGAAACTGAGTTTTCAACATGCAACCACAGTATTTCCAGTTATGCTAAGGCCCTGTCCATTTTACAGATTGCCTGCCTGAGCTCACACACTACTAAATAGCAATATCTTTCTGGCAGCTGCTTAAGAAGCCTTTAGGAAATCTTGAGCTCTTTGTTTTTCATTACCAAGGAAAAGCCTGTCCTTTATATTGTTGCTAAATTTATTGTAGTGCTCATGAAGCACAATGGTGGCAACAACCGTCAGCTTATGAAGCAATGAAAGTTTTGTATCACACGTCAGGTAGTCATTAAGGATGTGGAGTAAATCTAAATCCCTATATCTATTTTCATACCAAGTGAGTCTCAAGAGTACTCTTACATGGAACCTAAAGGCTGCACACTGGCTTGTTGTGTGTGTGGGGGGGGAGAAGTGAGCCCAAAATTTGATGCCCCTCCCCCAGCCCTCACACTGCCTTCCCAAAGCTAGGTAAGGGGTAAGTGAGTGAGTGAGTCACTGTTTTTTGAGAAAGAGGCACAAGGCTCTGGCAGGGTCCTATCTCCTTCCCAAAGCTGGGGAAGTGCTAACTGAGCTTTGGGAAAGAGGACTCTAGGACCCTGTCAGAGCCCTCACACTTCCTTCCTGCACGGATGGGGTGTCAAATGTTGCAGGGGGCCAAGACCACATGCAACCATCGGGCCCTGTTTCAGACCACCCTGCCCTTCAATTTTAATCAATGAGAGAATGAGGAGGACAACTCAATACAATTCAGTACAGCATACTTCACCAGCAAGTAGCTGTTTATGACATGAAGCCGGAACCTCACCATACAGGCAACTGGTGTCAAGCTTTAAACAGCTTTGTTAACAAGGAAATCACTGTTCTTTTCTGTTTAAACATAAGGGAATGGTGTTGTCACTGGAAATCATTCTACAATACTAGAAAAGGCTCATTTTGCTTCTCAGTTTAAAGAGGGAAAATACGAAAAGGAAGCTGGAGACACAATTGCAAGAAAAAGAGTGTTCCAGTTACCTATCCAGATTTATATGCACTACAGAATTTTAACAATGCGTCTTTGAAATACAGTAGTGGTAAGCCTACTATAAAAGGTTATCTAACTTTCAGGCTCTGAAACATAATTTATGTTAGTCAACTAAAATCTGCACCAAATTCTTCTGCTGGCTTATACAGCTTGTTCTCAAAGTTTGAGCTTACTATGTCCAGGTCCATAGCAGATCATTTGGCCATGCAGCACACCAGAGCAGCAAAATCATGCTGTAGCCAATAAATCAGACCAACTTCCTGAAAGTATAGATGTAAACTTAAAATGAACAGGGTCACCACTGGTCTGACTTTTAATCTGCCATGCTCAGATTTGCCTGCCAAGTGACTGTTCATGTTTCATGTACTTGCTCCCAGTGTCACACATACTGACGCAGAATTTTAGCCTATTTTCTCAAATGTTCTAGCTTCCCTGCCACTTAAGGCCAATACAAGCCATACACATCCATTCTGTGCAAGCATGTATTTATAAATAAAACCTGATTGTCAAAGGTCCTCATGCCACTCTTCCCAGCCTGCATTTCCCATTTTGTAACTCTGGATTCCATCTTGGTGTAGCAACAGTTTCAGGAGTCAAGTGATTTAAGCACGATGATCCAACACTTGCAATTACACGGAGTAAATGATCCAACACTTGCAATTACATGGAGTAAAACTATAGCAATCCGAACAGCAGGTGGATTTTTGTTTAACAATGACTTGAAGGTGTACCAAGAAGCCAAAGAAAGGAAACTTTAGACTTCCCCCCACAAACATCACTCCCACCATACTATATAAAAAGGTAAAGGGACCCCTGACCATTAGGTCCAGTCGTGTCCAACTCTGGGGTTGCGGCGCTCATCTCGCATTACTGGCCGAGGGAGCTGGCATACAGCTTCAGGGTCATGTGGCCAGCATGACAAAGCTGCTTCTGGTGAACCAGAGCAGCGCACGGAAACGCCGTTTACCTTCCCACCGGAGCGGTACCTATTTATCTACTTGCACTTTGACGTGTTTTCGAACTGCTAGGTGGGCAGGAGCTGGAACTGAGCAATGGGAGCTCACCCCGTTGCGGGGATTCAAACCGCCAACCTTCTGATCAGCAAGCCCTAGGCTCTGTGGTTTAACCCACAGCACCACCCGCATCCTGCACCATGCTGGCCACATGACCCGGAAGCTGTACGTCGGCTCCCTCAGCCAGTAATGCAAGATGAGTGCCGCAACCCCAGTGTCGGACACGACTGGACCTAATGGTCAGGGGACCCATTACCTTTACCTAATATGTGTATTAAACAGGAAACCTGTAATTCTACAGGTACACCTTCTCCCAACACTTGTGATGTACTCACCTAAGAATTTCTGCCTGGCACCTATAAATGTGTGGAGCTCCATCACAGCATTATGAAGTGAATATCCAGGCAGAAATTCTACAAGTACAGCTTTCCCAAGCACTTGCTACAAATGCATCTGAATAATTTCTACCTGGACATGTATCTCTTCTGACACATGTACACATCAGGCACAATGTCCATCTGAAAGACCAAGATACAACATTAACTGGAATTTGACCAAGTTATATCTAGCCTCACTTAGTATAAACTGGGCATGTAGAATCTAACACAATAAACTGTTTTAATTTTATAAAGGTTAGAATTTATAAAGACAGCCAATACAGTGTGGTAGTTAAGAGTGTTGGTCTGGGATATGGAAGACCAGGATTCAAATCTGCACCCAGCAATGAAGCACACAGTCTCTTAGCTTAACCTACCTGACATGGTTGTTGTAAGGGTAAAATGCAGCAGGAGAACCACCATGAAGGCCAACTAGAAGAAAGGCTTCTTGGAGGAAAGGTAGGAAGAAGCTCTAGTATATACCTCTAGTAAATCTAAAAGAACCTTAAAATGAAAAATAACTATTTTTTGCCACAGAGAGAAAATTGTAGACACCACTATTAAAGATTTGGGTTTAGCCCCTCAGTTATGCTTTTGGTGAAATTTCTTTGAACATCTTTATCTGATTTGGTTACTCTGCATTTTTCACTTAACAAATTAACCCCAAATAGGTGTAATGTAAATTTTAGGTGATGTTTTATATTTCTAAATCTTGTGCTGTCATATTTCTTCCTTTCCTTTTCCAGTCAGTTTCTTATGTTCAATTACAAGTTGCTTGATCAGAGAGTTGTAGGTATAGGTTTCTCAAAAATTAATCAAATTCAACCAACAGTAGCCACCAGGGAGTTCCATGTTCGCTCAGGCAAGTGCAAATATAATGGGCCAAACCCTCAACAGATGTATTATTTAGGCAATATGGTATGGTATCCTATGATTCATTTCAAGCTTCACCGTATCTTGGAGTTGGATGGCTTTCAGTGACAGAGGAGTGGAGCCATGTCTCAGATCTGTTTATTCACTGGACTAGAAACATGGGAGTCTATGCAACTGAGGCTACTGTTCCAGGTTATAAGTACCCACCTGGCAACCAATCATATCCACAAAGGATGATATGAGTTGGAAGGGACCTTGGAGGTCATTTACTCTAACCCTCTCCTAGAGCAGGACAGCCACAAGGGAAGCATTCCTCCTTAATCCTTCTGTTCAGTACATCCCCTACATGTGGGCTGGTTTTTCAATCCTGAAACAAAAATCCTGTATGGTAGGCTACTATTTCTGAAAAGTGCAGAATGAGAAAAAAGGAAGGCACTTTTTTCCTAATTAACTATAAGTTTATGGCAAAGGAAGGAGTCAGGCTTTACTGCTTTGTAACGATATGTGAACTATGTGGGGTTAGGGCAAAGGGTTGTGTCCAAGTTAAGTCATACTCAGAGAAGTCTTATTGAAATTAGCAGACATAATTTAAGACACATTAATTCCAATTACTCAGCTGAACACAACTCAAGAGTAGAGTTCTCCATTATATTGTAGTGTTATTATCATTGTCCCCTTAGAAAACTCTTGTCTTTAAAGTAACTAAGGAAGTACAATGTATATGAAGGATTGGACAATGCTTTATGTAACTAATACAGTATGTACTTCTCTTCCTTAAGTCTTATTGTAATTCTGTCATCAATCATAATCTTATTCTCAGAAGGGGGAAAAACTTAAGAAAAGAGATATAGCACTCACAAATTTTATGAAAAGGTACAGTAAATATGCATACATCAAAAATGATTTTCTATTCTTAAATGGTGTATCTACTTTTACAAAACTAAGGCTCAAAACTTTCTAAGGAAAGTACACCCTGTGAAGTAATATTTCATATCAAACAGTGTTCTGGTGACTCATTTAAAGGGAAATTCCACTCTGCACGTGTTCAAAGGTAATTTTGTTCATGTTTTGAATATTACAGAGCTGAGCCCTGCCACCGAAAAGTATGGCCACAATGCTGTGAATCTGGAGTACACAGTATTATGTTGCTTCTGCCACATTATACTGGCATCACCACAACAGCAATCTTCATCCTGACCATTCTCTCACTTAAATTACCTAAAAGAAATATGCATCAAAATGCTTTATCTGTGGCAGGGGCTTGGACCTGACGATCTTCAGGATCCTGGCCACTAACAACCATCCAGCTTGAAGGTAGTGAAGCCTGAAAGATGACAATAAAACGGTACCATACCATATCTATATTGCCTAATGTATCTTAATGATGTGGCCCTTAACAGTTATACTTTCCCAGCATTTTGGTGTTTGCATGAATACAAACACAAATTAAACCAAAAGGTTGTCAACTGATCTTGTTTTTTTAAGGGGGGTGCAACAAATGACATCTGTCCAAGCTTCAGCACAAGTGTTTACTGCTTAAGTCCAACAGTTTGATAGCTTATCAGCTTTACATTAGACAGGATGATGATAATAATGGTGATAAAACAACAACAACAACAACAACAAGCAGATGCTTTACATTAAACTGAAAGGGTGTTTTTTGCCAAAGATACCCAGAATCCACTAGGTTCCACTGAAAAGTTTGAAGAGAGCACCAGCCATGGAGACACAAGGAAGAGACAAGTAAGAATTGTATTGAAGTGGTTTGCAAATGTCTTCGGAATGATGCCACATGTAGTCTCCCTTCTCTGAACAGACTAAAGGCTTTTAGTACAAATTTGTTTAGTCTTCTGATGAAGTCCAACAAAACCAGACCATATGAGCTAAACTCAAGAACTAAAATATTCAGGCTTCACCCTCTGTATCTCAAGGTTGCCAAAATTCAATCTCGCTGTCCCTGCAGCTTTGGTCCTGAACCAAAACTCTGGCCTTGTGATTGAAGGATCTATGTCATAAACTTTCACAATTGATAGAAAGCAGAGAATTTGTATACTGGCAGTCCAACACAAAGGCTAAATCCAGCCTGAGTGGCACTTAAATCAAAGGGACATATGTAAAGTCATTATTAATTTATCCCAGATTTCATTGAGAACAAAATGAAACCAACTTAGTCTGGATCCACCCCATGATACAAATGTAGCATGTTTACACCAAAACAGGAAATCCTTTACATACCTTAGAAAAAAATCTAGTTTACTCTCTCTGAGCCACATTCAACATATTGTTTACTCTCATGCAGTATTTGCAAGCTAGATTGTGATTGCAACCATGCTACTGTCCAAAAAGCATTTTAACAGAGTACTCTGTTAGTACATGTATACACAAAAGCTGAAGTCACAACTCCTAACACCCTCAAAGGAGTAATCAGTTGACTAGGCATTTGCATAAAGTTTACTTTCAGCAAATGTCTGTAAGTCAGGGAAGAGAAACGAGTAGCCCATCAACATCTGGAGGACCACAACTCCCATCAATCCAAGTCACCATTGCCAATGATCAAGGATGAGAGTTGTGGCAGGCCACAGGTTTCTCCATCACAGTGGTCAATGTTATCAGGCAAAACTGTTATTAAAATGAATAGCATCCAGCAACACAGACCTAAGTTGCCACCTAAAATGGCTAAATTAGAGAAACTAGAGTGAAACCAGAAATGGCGTAACAGGAAACCTATTAGTGGCTATTAAATGGCTCTATTACAGATCTTATATGGTACACAGTATCCTCAGCAGCGAAAGACTGAGCTGGTTGTGCAGTGATGAAAGTTGGCAGGAATGGGGTAGTTATAAAGTATCATCATAACATAAGAGATCCAAAACTCATTTCACTCTTACGTTAGGATAAATAGCACAAAAAGTATGGCACTTGCAAGAAAAAGAAAAGCAGCAGCAGCACACAATCCACTTCATCGCAGTGAGAACACAGAAACGACATATTTCCACAGTCCATCAGGAAGGCTCAGACTCCCACCTTCTTAGTTACTGAACTTCAGACCCAGACGATCTCACACCATGTTTTCAAATGCAGAGAGCTACAGAGAGGCAACCATTTAGACCTAAGAGCCCTAAACCTCTCGCGTTCAAATGAACAGCAGCAAACTCACTGCCTGCTTTAAAGTTCAGCAAAAGTCGCAAAATGATTAAAATCACGGCCCGGTTTTGTCCGAGACGCTGAGAAACCAGTAGAAAGCCACCCTCCTGTCACACTTGAATCATACCCATTGCAAGTATGGAAAGAAGGGCGTGTGTGTTTGAATTCCTAACTTTAGATAAGGGTGTGAGTCAAGGAGGACTATGGAGGTGGGGGTTTGGGGGAAGCTTGAGGAAACGAAGCGAGGGTGAGCTGTGGCTTCCCGCTGGGGGCGGGTCCCCAATGGGGGTGGGGGTGTCCCCCGTTTTCGGCCAGCCTGGGATCAACTTAAAAGGGCGCTCTCTCCTTCCTTCTTTCCCCTCCCCCCCCCAACCAAATACGACGGTGTAGGAGGGAAAAGGAAACGAAACGAAACACGTGAAGATGCCGCCGCCGCCGCCGCCGCCGGGCCCAGCACTTCCCTCCCGGCGACCAGGCCGAAGCCGACGCAGTGCGGAGCTCCCGGCAGGAGCAGGCCACGAAACCGGGGCTAGTTCCCTGCAGCGGCCAGCCCCGCCCCCCACCGCGAGCGGCCTCGGGTGAGAAAATGGCGGCGGCTCGGGGCGGTGACGGGAGGAAGCGGCGGCGGCGGCGGCGGCCCTGCTGCCACTTGACTCCTACTAAACGGCGCCTCAACTCACCTGTCAACCCAACAGCCAGCAAGGCCCCGGCGGGCCGGGAGGGATCGCGATCGGAGGCCGGCCTTAGAGATCCTTCGCTGCCGCCGCTGCTTCTCTCGGCCTCCGTCTTCGTCTCCCGCCGCCGCCTCCTTCTCGTTCCTCCGCCGCCGCCGCTGCCGAATCCCAGGAAGGGGTGAGAGAGAAAGACAGAGAGAGAGGGCGGCGGGGGGCGGCAGCGGGGCCCAGGCGGGGGAGGAGGAGGAGTGGCGGCGGCGGCGGCGGGGAGGAGGAGGAGCGACAAGCGGGGAGGGAAGGGCGCGGAGAGGCGGGAGGAGGAAGAGAGAGCGGCGGCGGCGGCGGCGGGTGTCCGGGCCCCGGGGCTTCTGGGCGCCAAGAAGCAGCAGGGACAATTCACTCGCATATATGAGAGGGAGAGACAGAGAGAGACAGAGACAGAGAGAGAGACGGAGCGCGAGGGAAAAAGAGAGAGATAGAGAGCGAGCGCCAGGGAGACCCACGAGCCCCGCTTCCGGCTCCGGGCGGAAGTCCCTCCCCCGGCGGCGGAAGATATTGGTCGACGCCTGGAGACTCGCCCCCTCCCCCCTCCCCGAAAAACGCCTCGCGCACCTCTCTATATCTCCTCCCTCCGCTCAGGCGAAAGAGAGAGGCTGTGGGAAGGGGGAAGCAAGGAAAGGGAGGGAGAGAGGAGGGGTGGAAATAGGCCGGTAACCTTCTCCGCGTGTGATTGGCTGGCGGCAGGGACGGCACGCGGGGCGCGGCGTGACGTGACGCGAGCCGCGCGGCGAGTGAGCGGGTGACGTCAGTGCCCCTTTCATGAGTTGAGAGCGAAGGTGGGGGCCGGGGGGAGGAGGAGGAATTCGCAGAAGGCTCTAGTAGCGGTTAGCACATTCTCTCTCTCTCTCTCTCTCTCTCTCTCTCTCTCTCAGGGAGCTGTTCCATTTACGGCCGCTGATGCAGGAAGGTTGTCCTCTGCGCGGCTTCCGTAGGAAAGGGCTGATTTTGGGCCCGCGCAAATAAATAAGTCTTGTAACACATTTCCCTCGGGTTTTTTTTAATATAACGAATTATTTTAAAAAGAGCAATGAGCAACAGCAGCTCTCCCTTTCTAGGACTCTGCCGTAGCCCTTTTGTAACGACTAGAAAAAGAAAATGGGCCTAGTTAGTCCTAGTTTGAAAGCAGATTGCTTCTTCTCCCCCCCCCCCCCAAGCATAACTGGGCATGAAAAACTAGGCCCACATTTCTAGAGAAGGCGATGATTTGCTGCTCTCACTGATTTTAAATGGTTTATGCTGTCATCCTACACTGCCGTGTAAGGAGCCTGTTGCTGGACCCTGCCCCCCTCAGCCCCAGAGAACGTGGTCGGGGGCAGTGAGAGTTGTAGACTGGCCATGTCTGAAGGGCCACAAGCTCCCCACTTCTGTTTCACAGCCTTTCCTGAGAGAAAGCCTTCTAAAACCTTAATCCAAGTTAGTATCTTGCCTTGGGTTTGGAATGATTTTTATGTATGCGCTGGTGTGTTTTTTTTTACTGCGTTTATATTTTATAATGGTTTTTATGTAGGCAATTGTTTTTACTTTTTTAAAAATTCATGGGAAGTGATTCATAAACTAATTAAATAATAAACTTATAAAATACGTTACAAATGCTTCAGGTTACAAATTCTGCTAACCTGGAAGAGTTACCTCGAGTTGAGAACTTTGCCCCAGGATGAGAATGGAAATCGTGTGCCGGCGGCACAGCGGCAGCAAAAAGGCTCCATTAGCAAAAGCACGCCTCTAGTTAAGAACAGTTTCAGGTTAAGAATGGACCTCCGGAACAAATTAACCCAAGCACTGAGCTTAAATTCCTAGTGAGAAAGGTTCAACAGGCTCCCAGGAGCCTTTGCCTCTTCCTCCCTTTCCCTTTTTTCCCTTCCTGGAAGGAGGGAGTCAAGGAGATGGCTCCCAGCTGAAGGAAAACCATGTGAGCAAAATAAAAGAGATTTTTACAGCTTGCAGACTTCATTATTATTCTGTAAGGAAATCAAGTTCTTTTGTTTTCTTAAGTTGTTTGGAACCTTTCCTTCTTTATTCTACTGCCAATAATTGTTTGCTGTAACTTCTGAAACTCTGTGAGTACAATCTTCACTTACTTGAAAAGCTAAGTGTCTATGATTTATTCTAGCCTAAGTTTGTTGTAAGGAATGTTTGTTTAAAGGTGGATATGGGTAGATGTAAATCTAATCAAGTTTTAATGTGTTTTGAGCAATCGTCATTGTGCCAACTCTGCTACGAGATAGTAAGAATCTCTCTTCCAAGTGTCTCTTTTGTACCATTTTTACACTTACAATTTTTTTAAATTTATACTGAGGTATTTTTATATAATTTTCCAAGATAAATTCAGTGTTTTCTAATTAATACAGATGTATGTCCTTAAAACTGCAATGTAATACTTATTAAGGCTAAGATGCTATGCATACTTATTAGGAGTGTAAGTCTGAGACTTAGAAAGAATGGGGCTTTAGATTAAATGGATGGGGTCATACAATTGACACCCCAGGAGCTAATGAAGCCTCTACCATTTAGTACTTGATGGAAGGGTCAATTCTACCATATTCTCCACTACAGGACCAATATGGGGGAAGTTGCATCATCAAAATTCCTTCAGTTTAATTTTAAAAGTTAAAAGCTACATGTATTGAACTTAGTGTAACTTTCTTTTGAGTAAATACGTGTAAACCTTTATGCTAGGGTGAGATTTCTGTGGCCTTCCATGTATTGTTGGACTAAAGATTTAATCATCCCTGACCATTGGCCATGTTGACTGGGGCTGGAAGATGAAATTCAGAACTTCTGTGTAGTCAGTCTTCCCACTCTTGCTTTGGGAACCCCCAAATTGTCACCACGTAGTGGTGGGAAGTGAATAATGCAAAACCAACTACAAGGACACATGCATCCTGATCCTATGTTTACTTGAAAGTAAGCTCTGCTATATTGAATAGGACTTGTTTCCAGATTGATGGATTGTAGCCGTAATCTACATAGCAGTATGAGGTTTATTTGCATGAGAAGTAGGGAACCTATAGACTTCCAGATATTTCTGGACTACAACTCACAGTATCATTGACCATTAACCATCATCAACCATGCTGATTGGGGATGGTGGGAGTTGTAGTTCAGAAACATCTGGAAGGCTGTAGGTTAGTAACTCCTTTTGTAGATTAATGTAGAGATAGGGCAGAAAATTGTTGAGAACAGAATTATTTTTGTAACCATTTAGACCAGGCCTCAACTATCTGAGCTACAAATTAGATTAAATTCTCTCTCTGGAAATTGTTACAAATTAAACTGTATACTGTTGGCACCATTTGCCCTAAAATGTGATGGAACTAATAATATTGGGTTGAAAGGTTCCAAAGCAATACGAGATGCTACACAGCCTACTAAAGAATAACTTGCTTATGGTATGGCCATATGAATAAAGTGGCTATTAAATTTTTTTTTGGGGGGGGGGTCTATCTTCCACAATTGTACTGTCCAATTCCAAAGTAATAATAGAAAAGCAAAACTCAGTGAAATAGTAGGTTCCTCTGTCATCACCACCACCCCGCAAAATAAGCAGACTAGTTCAGCCATATAAGAAAGGTTAAAGAAAAAGTTATCCCTACAAAGGTTTTACTAGCCCTCACCTGAAGGGAAAGGAAAAAAGTAAAGTTTTGGTTAAATGTTTCTCCTTTACTCACTTGGAAGAGAAAATTACTAACCCACTAACCAAGAAGATACCAAGATTAAGTTTGCTAGCGTAGCCTAATTAGTCACAATATAAGACAGAAGGATTTTATTCGTTCACTCTTGAGAAACCTTTGTACACAAAGGTCAAGATGCTGTTAGTAATGACCCTTTTATGAGAAAAGCCCTCATGACCTTCTTTCCTTTTTTGCCCTGTCATTGAACCAGTGGCGCCTGGAGGAAACAGGGAGTTGGCAACAGCTATTAAAGTCTATTCTGAGAAAAGCAGCTTGGATGGAGTTGCAGTTTATGTTAACAAGCATGTGTAATTTATTTCTATATTTGTATAGCATTTCCTTTAAACGTTCAAAGTTTTTCACCATGAGCAACGCTCACAACAATCCTGTAAATTAGGCTACTGTGCTACCACCATGTTATCCTCAGGAAAGATGGGGAAGAGAAATGAAGACCACCCTGCATTTCCATGGCATTTGCTACAAACTGGAGACTACTTGTTTGCAGCTTATGTTCTTGTCAACTGTTTTAGCTGTTCTCTTTGGACAGCATTCAGAGAACAGTGCAACCAGTTCTGCACACCAATGGAGCATTGGTTTATATTCTTAAAGCAGCACCCTCCTATGCCCTGTGGCAAATCATGACTGAAAATAGGGAGATTTTTAATATCAGTTTTTGATATGGCCCGGAGTGGGTAGAGTCTACTGATGTGGGGGTGGGGTCCAAAATCTTCCTGGGCACACTCAACTCCTTGGGTATGGCAGCTAGTATGACAAAAACAGAAAGTGCCAAGAAAAGTGCTTATACTATTAAAGTGCCTATCGTTGTGACAGTCAAGGTGTATGTGGTCTTGTTTGATCAAAAATGCCTTAGAGTGGTGCAGTGAACCTCTATGTACTCTGCACTCAGGCAGTGTTTCTAGAGAGAGATTTTACCCATACTGAATGGTACCCAGCAGCAAGGCATTACTCTGTAAGAGTTAAAAGCAGAAAACACTTGCACAGAATGCCTTTGTGGGTGTTATAGAGTCTGTAGCTCAGTGGTAGAGCATCTGTCTTGCAAGCAGAAGGCCCCAGCATCTCGAGGTAGGGTTGGGAGAGACTCCTGCCTGAACATCTGGAGAGCTGCTGCCAGTCGGTGTAGACATTCCTTAGTTAGATGGACCCAATGGTCTGACTCAATATAAGGCAGCTTCCTGCGGTTCTGTGTAGGGAGATAAACATGCTGCCTGCATCTGATGCCATACACACATGCCTGTTCCTCTTTGTGTGACTCTGCTTCTTACCTGCATGGCCCCACTAATGGGGCTTTCCCAAGTAAGTGTGCAGAGGGTTCGGCTTTCTTGATCTTGCTAGAATTTCCCAGGATTCTTTGGGAGGGTGCTTTAAATGCAGGGTCTGTACGCAGCCTAGTTCTCTATCAACTTTTTTTCCATTTAAAAAGTGTTTTGGGGTTGTTGTTTTTGCTTTTCAGTAATGTTCTGAACATTCTCACATAAGATAATGACATAATGATTTTGAAATGTGCCTTGCGAAGTGCCATCATTGTGCTTGTGGTGAATGTAATGACTTGAATTCTTCAGATTAGTTGTTTTTTTTAAGAAAAACATAGTTCATTGTTACCCTGACCTTTCACCTTTTCTTCTTACCATCTCCTCCTTTGCCACTACCCTACTGAAAGCATTATCTGTTGTGGCCTACAAGCATTCCTGTTGGATGCAGCTGAAAACACAAACTTCTCTGACCATCCTCAATTTAATCAGAAGAATATACAGTTTCCTATTTTAGCTTTATATCAAATATCCTCCGGTGACTCACTCAGAAGTGCTGACGTTTATAACAGCAAATGTGTACTAGGAAGGAAGGCCCATTCAAGTGCAGAGATAATGGAAGCTGTCCCCCCCCCCTTTGCTTTTTCCTGTAGTGTGTAGATTGTGTCAACATGGAGCAGTGGCACACTTCAGACTGCACTAGAAGTGTTAACATGATTTGAGGAAATAGAGCCAGCAATGGTACTTCTTTATTTATTTTTGGAGAATTTTTACCCTCCTTTTCTCTCTGGGATCATTGAAATGGCTTACACACAACTGTAAAACAATATAAAACATACATAAAAGGACAACTGTATCACGAGCAGCAGATCAAATCATGAACAAGTCAACAGCAAAATACCTGTTGAAAACGGTGGCTCTTAACTGCCTTGAGAAAAACAACCAACAATGGAGCAAGGTGGATCTCCTCTGGGAAGGAACTTCCATAAGATGAGTGTCTCTCCAGAAAATGCCCTGTGTTTCATACATAACCCACCAAACAAAATAGTGATAGTGCAGATAGACAGCAGGGCCCAGACATTAATCTCTTATCTCAAATGTTTTTGTATGGCATCCCACTCCCAGACCATTCATGACTTTAAAGGCTGAAAAATGGGCCTTTGAATTCAGCCCAGGGATAAAAGGGTAGTTTGTGAAGACAACATAATAGGGAGAGTAGTGTGAATCACACCATGTGATCCAATCTGCAGGCTCAGTTAGAACTCTGGTGGACACAATCTGCAGCAAAAGAAATTTCTAGACTGTCTCCAAACGCAGACACAGGAGGAGCACTTTCCAGCTAATCTGGAGGAGGAGGAGGATGATGATGATATAATATTTATACCCCACCCATCTGGCTGGGTTTACCCAGCCACTTTGGGTGGCTTACAGCACATAAAAAATAGTAAAACATTAGACATCAAAATTTTCCCAATACAAGGTTGCCTTCAGATGTCTTCTAAAAGTCAGATAGTTGTTACTTCCTTGACATCTGATGGGAGGGTGTTCCAGAGGGCGGACTCCACTACCGAGAAGGCCCTCTGCCTGGTTCCCTGTAACCTCAACTGGGAGTGGAAACGCTCCTTCAGGTATACTGGAGGATATAATGAAGGATTGACCAAAGCCTGGTCTTTTCTTTTTAGGGAAGTCCAAATCTACAAAATGTATCTGCGAATAAAAGAAAACCCACCCACCCCAATTGTGAACATGATCTTCCAGAAGTGATTGACTAAATATCCCCAAACATCTGAAACTCCCAATGACCAGGACCTCTATCTTGTCTGGATAATGCAGCAATATGGCATATCCTGAGTGCCCAATTAATGTAGGGAATTCCTTGCAATACAATGTGGTGAATACCTCTAGCAGAGCTGATGGTTGCTGTAGTTATTACTTTTAATAGTTATTGCTATTTTTACAAAGGAATCTGCTGTATACTGAATCAGAGCATTGGCCCATCTGGCTCAGTACTGTCCATATTAAATGGCAGCGTGTCTCCAGGATTTCAGACTGCTGTCTCTCCTAGCTCTGCCTGGAAAATGCAGTGAATTGAAAATAACTCGAAACCAAAAGCAACAAAGTCTGAGAATAAGAGCAGGATAGGAGAACTAGCTCTATCAACAGTCTCCAAAATTCCTGGTTATGCAAAGTAGCTGTATTTTTGCTCTTCTCAGAAATGGGGTTTCTTTGATAATTCAAGCTATTCCACCATAATGTTTTAAAGAAGCTGTAGTTTGGAAAGTGGTTTGTCTTCCTGTCTGCTGTTCAGCTTCCTCTTGAGATAGATTTCCTAATTAAACAAAGGCCTGGGAGAAGAGGAATGGTTTTGTCTGGTGCCTAAACATATGTACAAACAAAATAAAAAAATTCATTCCAGTAGCACCTTAGAGACCAACTAAGTTTGTTAATGGTATGAGCTTTCTTGTGCATGCACACTTCTTCAGATATGTAGTGAAGGCGCCAAGCAGGCCTCCTTGAGGACAGCATTCCACTAGCATGGAGCCACTGCAGAAAAGGCCCATTCTCAGGTTGCCACCCTCCAGACCTTTCATGGAGGAGGCACACAAAGAAGGACCTCAGATGAAGATTGCAGGGTCCAAGTCAGTTCATATTCAGCTATTTAGTTGTTTGCTGGTACCTATTTATAGAAGTATTTCTATACTGCCATATCATAAAATTTCAGGATGGTGGACAAAGTTAAAACAAAAAACACTGCTAAAAATCTGTGGCCCTCTGCATGTTAGAATCATAGAGTTGGAAGAGACCACAAGGGCCATCCAGTCCAACCCCCTGCCAAGCAGGAAACACCATCAAAGCATTCCTGACAGGTGGCTGTCAAGCCTCCGCTTAAAGACCTCCAAAGAAGGAGACTCCACCATGTTGGCTGTCAAGACTCTGCTTAAAGACCTCCAAAGAAGGAGACCCCTCCATGTTGTTAGACTTCAACACCCATCTGCCCCATTCCAGTATGGTCAATGGCCAGGGATCATGGGAGTTGGAATACAGCAACACTTGGAGGGCTACAAACTCCCCACCCCGCCATCGTATCTCACACATAGAGCTGCACTCTCTGACTGCAGCCCTAGACGAACTTCCAAGTGCGTAAGTGCCACTGAACACAGAGGGATTGACATTCAAGTAAAAATGCATAGGTAGGGGCTATGTAAGGCAATCTCTGTGCTGGGTTGTGACCTTTGCCTCTCATTCTACATTAAATACTGCCATCTTTAAATAGCTATATATGTTTGCAGTTTTAATCTGCTCTCAATAATAAACACACATTTCCCAGCTTACATCCTGACTGTATTTTCTTATGCTTCTGTGTATATTTTCTCCAAGCTGTCTCCATTTTAAAATGTGACACTCAAAAATGGACAAATATTAGTGGTCTGACTTACCTGTACTCTTTGTATATTTAAACATGGTTGTTTCCCAGTCATACATAAAGTAGGATCAGGAAGTCTGATTTTTGAAGCAAAAAGGCTGTGCAGTTGGGGTATTAAATCCTTCCCTGCCCATGATCCTTCCCTTCCAGTCTTTTCCCCCCATAAGATTCCCCCCCTGCTAGTATCCAGTGCCAGAAGTGAGCTTGGCTTATTTATTTTTAGCATTTAGATATGATGGGCAATTAGCAGTGTCCTCTGGGCAGCTCATAAATTTAGAAAGAATAAAATATAGCTACAGTTCCAAACTAAAACAACACATATGAAAAAAAAACCAGCACATAAGTCAGTAGAAAACTCTTCTGGGTGGGAGGTCTGGTTTCCTTCTGATCATCTGCCGCCTCCTCCTTTTCCTCCTGTCTAAATCACAGGGCCTGCTCTTGCTCATCAGCTGTAGGGAAGTCAGATGATTATTCCTCACTGCCTGCCAGCCAGCTTCCAGCTTTTATTAATTTGAGTGCTCTACCCAACCCTTGTTGAGGCCCTGGCACTGCATGCCAGGCATAGTTAGTTGCCCTGGTCTAGCAGGGGACATCCATGTGCCCAAATGCATCTGCTACATGTGGATTTAGATGCCTCTGCATCTGAGCACCATTGAACTGGCAGTCACAACTTTTGATCCAGGCATATCTGGGTGGGACAGTAAATTGTATGTGACTAGCTATCAGTGTCTTCCTAAGTAATATCTGCCTTGTGCTATGTGTGGAGTAACGATGCTTTGATTCATTCTTAATAAAAAAAAGTCTCCCAGACAATGATCCCATCCCACAGACATTGCTGTTACATTTTTTAAATATTCAAACAAGTACTAGCTCAGTCTCAGAGGTTGGGTCCCACCTAGGAAAGCATAACTTCTCTTCCAGTTGTGTTATGCAACATGACTTCAGCAGTACAGCTTTTTCCCTTGAGGTTTAGTAAACAAATTTGATCACAGGACCAAGCTTGCATGTGAGGATAGGTATGGGGAATAAATTCAGTTCAGTTTGCATATAAAGTTGAACTTTCCAAAACATTATACAAACAATAACACAGCCATCGTTGGAAATTCTCACTTCTCCGAATTTTACAATGCAGTTCCCCAGCCAAGTAATGTGTACATAAGTGTATCTACTAGAGTAAAAATATCCATAAAAATGCATATATGTTTGTGAAAATAGCTTACAAAAAGGCATTGTGTGTGAGAATGTTGCATACAAACAAAGAACTTTGCAGAAAAAGGAAGCATTTTTTCTAAGATCACAAACTGATGAGGGAGTGTGGAGAACTGAATTTAAGACTGGAAAAATTAGAAACCAAAATGGACAGATTTACCTGTCGCCCTGCGACGGTCCCTTTTCTTACTATCTGGTTCCACAGTAATGAGAAACGGGTTATCACAACCATTTGCTATGAGCAATTTCTGTTTCACTTAACCAGAGATGTTGCTAGGCACTTTAACAGCTCAGGGCACAGGCCTATGACAAACATTTGCATAAAATTTACATCCCTTGCTTTATATGCATAGATACAAATTTAGGCTTATGAGCAAATTAAGATGGTCCAGGAGGTCTGGGGCCCAGTTCAAAAGACACATGCTTCAGGCTTCCTAGGCCACCCGCAATCATCACTCCTGCACATTATTCAACCCACACATGAAAGGTTTACAGAGGAGACCAAAACAGGATCCATTATACCGTATATAAGGAGTAAGAAAGCAACTAGCATGGTCATATGCATGCCTGGTGATGGTACGCATTGGCCCTAAGTCTTCCATATCCTTGGCTAGCCATTTAGTCCTTTTTCTCTGCAGATTAGAGTGACAAAATATTGCCGTTCAGTAATCTTGTGCATTTACACACACACACACACACACACACACACACACACACACTGGGGGCCCTTCTGTCCCACCTATTAAGGTCATCAGATGAGTTGAGGTCCGTGTATTACTTGCATGTCCTTGTGTATGTGTTGCAGATTTTGCCACTTAGCAGATCTAGGAGCCCAGCTCCATCAGGCAACTCCAACTCCAGAACTATGCAAGCTGGTCATTGTATGCAAGTCACTCTGGGAACCTTTTGGGCGCTAAAGAGTGTGAGGTACAATGATTCTATTAAATAGATGATAGATAGATAGATAGATAGATAGCAAAGGGTGTCTGCAGGCAACTTATTTTATTGGGCATCTTGATTTGTTTGCAAGGAGATTACAAGACATTGACTATTGATGATGTTGCATCAAGCAATCGTTATCCTACACTTCCCAGTGAATTTTCCTGTCATTTTCCATATTGCAAAAAGTCCCCAAAAAATAATAATTGAGGGGGGGGGGAGAAGACCACTCATCAACCTTAATAGTGCAGCCTCAACTTTCCAGTATCTGATTGAATCTCACTCGAAAATAGCAACAGCGCAGAAGCACCCAAAGGCTACCCTGTGGTGGAGGGCAACTGTGACTCATGAGCTGCTAAATTCTTCAAGAGACTGCCTTTAGGTTGAAGCAGGATCTAAGCTTTCATTAAACCAGAGAGCAAGAGATTCCAGCCTTCGTGGCTCTAGAGCAAACCTGGTAAAATCTGGATGCT
This sequence comes from Lacerta agilis, assembly GCF_009819535.1. Lineage (NCBI taxonomy): Eukaryota > Metazoa > Chordata > Lepidosauria > Squamata > Lacertidae > Lacerta > Lacerta agilis. The sequence goes on along the minus strand of NC_046323.1, from coordinate 42,914,627 downwards.
GTGTGTACCTTATCAGCTTACTTTGCTAAGAGAATCTGATGAGCTCCGTAGGAGTTCAATTCCATTTAACATAATTCCGATCCCGCCTTATTAGTCCTGGTGTGTCTGAAGTAAGCAGGAGCTGCATGGATTGTGTTTTTATGTTGGACAGGCAGTACCATTATGCTACTCTTCCCCCACCCCCATCTTTTCCCACCTCCGATAAACAAAGAAAAATAAGGGTTTGTTCTGCTTCATTGGAGCAAAAGCACAGTACAATAGAGGACCATTCAGCTGCATCAATAGTGCTTGTCCTGTGACTTCTACTTAAAAAAAAGATGTCGATGGGGAGAGCTGGATTGCACGGTAGTGCAGTGTGGAATTTGTGCTGTGGTGATAGACGTGGATGAATGACGGGAACGCCAGTAGCCCATAATGTGTAAAAACCACGGAGTGTTCTTACTGCAAACCTGTTCTTCAGTTTATTTTAGCCTGCAGATGCGCGAATGTTAGCGTACTTAAGCACTGCATAGTATACATCTCATCTGCCTTTGTCATCCTGTTCTGAACTTCTTTCCTTAAATTTATATTTTTCTCCCATTGCTGCAGCTATGTCATGGCTTCCCGTTATGGTCTTGAGGAAGCTCCTAGCCATGACCCATGTAAAGTTTGATGGCTAACTCTGAGAAAGTTTCCAAAATGCCATTCCTCTTCCTTGACATTTAATTAGTTTTCATTGTTAATTTTAACTTCAAACAATTACAGAGAGCACTTCCTAATCTTGTTTGGGATTATAATATTGCAGTACATGAAAGAGCTCTTTCTTGATTAAGGAAAGAATTTTCTAAGGGAATAGATTGTCACTCGGTCTGGTGTTTGACCATGTTTCCATGGAGCCAGGCTGCATGCGACTCCTGTTGTCAGATGAATGAACCGTGGCAGCTGGGAGGAAAATGTATTGGGTATTGAGCAGGACTGGATGTCTATTCCAGCTGAGCCACATTCATCTCGAGCTAGTCAGCAAGTACTGGGCAACAGATAACAGATATGGGGTGGAGATTGAGTTCTGCAGGACCTAGGAGAGTTCCCAAAAAGGACAAACATCATTTCAGATGATCTAAGTCATGGGTAGGCAAACTAAGGCCCGGGGGCCGGATCCGGCCTAATCACCTTCTAAATTCAGCCTGCGGATGTTCCGGGAATCAGCATGTTTTTACATGAGCAGAATGTGTGCTTTTATTTAAAATGTATCTCTGTTTTATTTGCGGGGCATAGGAATTCATTCATTTCCCCCCAAAAATTATAGTCCGGCCCCCCACAAGGTCTGAGGAACAGTGGACTGGCCCCCTGTTTAAAAAGTTTGTTGACCCCTGTGGGTGCCAATGTACTGCCAGTACTTCCTATGGCCCCAGCGAAGGTTGTCAGTAAATATTCTCTCAAAAATCTATAATGCATGAGGGACTGTTTGCTTTTCCTGCTCAGTAGTGGTGCAGCCTCTCCTACATTGATTCTCCTTCTCCACTTAAATGCCCACATTTCATTGGAGCCCACCCTCACATCTGTTCAGAACAGAGAAGAGATGTAAAAGGAGGTGAAGCCAAACCTGCCCCACAGGACTCGAGAATGCTGGTGCCAAAATGTCCCTATCCAAGCCAAACAGTAACGGCATAACATGCATCTACAAACCCAGAATTGTCATGAAACTCAGGATTAAGAAACCCCTGAAACCCTTTTTCTACCAGCAGCTTTAGGCTAGGAGGCCAGTGTATATCAGGTCCTCCCTCTTGAGCCCGCCAGTTGTTCAGAACAACACTGGTCTCTGGCTCCTTGTGCCTGATTCTTGTCCCCACCCACCTTTCTTGCAATGTTGTACCTTGCCTGAACACCTTGCAATACTGACCTTAGACTGTTGCCTGACTTTGACTCTGCATCATGTTTTGGACCTAGACTGAGTCTCCATGCTTGACCTTGTTCTGTTGGGACTCTGCTGCACCCTTGCCCTCATTGGTGAGTGTTTTGCTAAGAGGCTTATATCACCTGGGACAGGGACCCTAGACACCCACGAGAGCATGACACACACCCATGGAGTCATCAGCATGATGTGTACCTCTGGTTGAGTGGCCTGCTCTAGGGAACGGGAGCAGAAGACCACTTAACAAAGCTCTGCGTTGCTCATCTGGCAGGGCTGTTAGATGTTGCCTGTGCCAACTGAGAACAAGTGACTTCTGCAGCTCCTAAAGGGGGGTTATTATTACATTTTTTAATGAAGATACTAATTTCCATAATGTGATGGCATATAAAAGGTCATCGTCAATCTGTCACAAGAATAATGAGCTAATTGCTTGAAATGACAACCTTGTCCCACTTTAAAAGTATGTTTGTGTGCTGAAAACCTACGTTTTAAAATTATTGTGCTTTAATCACTGAATCGCTCATAAGTTATTTTTAAAAGCGAGTGAAGGCTTTGCTATCACTTGGCATGCTCGAGTGTCTTTGTGTGTCAGCAAAAGTTGTAGAATGTCAGCGGCTAAGTTGGGATCTGTTCGCCTTACTTTACGGGTTTCCTTACCTTTAGCTGTGATGCAAAGCACAATTAGTTGGAAGTAAGTTTCACAGAAACCAGTGGATCATAGCAGGGCAGGGTTTTAGGGCTGTGCAGCCAATGAACTCTTAGATCAGAAATGGTTAGTGTAGTACCCTCCAGATGTTGTTGGACTTCAGCTTCCATTATCCCTGACCAGTTCCTAGGTTGCCTGTGGATAGGAGTTGGAATCTAACAATGTCTGGATGGCAACACATTGGCTACCCTTGCTCTAGGTCAATGATGGCCAAATTGCCCTCCAGCTGTTTTGGGACTACAACTCCCATCATCCCTAGCTAAGAGGACCAGTGGTCAGGGATGATGGGAATTGTAGTCCCAAAACAGCTGGAGGGCAAAGTTTGGCCATCACTGCTCTAGATGGACAGAGAGGAGACGGAAGACATTTAAGAAAGCTTCTTTAAATATTTTTATTAATTAAATTACAAGATGCAACAAAACACTGTCAAGAAGGATATATCACTTTACATAGAGATCCAACATAGTGTATAAAGGGGAACCTTAGGCCCCGGAGACCAAATACCTAAGAACATAAGAAGAGCCTGCTGGATGAGACCAACGGCTCATCTATTCCAGCATCCTGTTCTCACAGTGGCCAAACCTGATGCCTGTGGGAAACCAGCAAGCAGGATTCAAACACAAGAGCACTCTCCCCTCCTGTGGTTTCTAGCAACAGGTAATACAGCCGGCCAAACCTTTCTGTCTGGCTCTTAGGACTCTCCCGAGGCCATGCCCCCACCAGACTTGCTTTTCACTATCCTTTAGTTTAGAGGACAACTGTCAAATCATTGCCGAAACAGCACGAAGACAGGGGACACTAAACGAGAGGGAGCCACTCCTCGCAAGTGGACAATTCCTCGGGTAATGCTGCTGTAGTCTGGGTGGGACTCTGAAGTGCTCTGAATTAAAAGCTAGATAGAGTGCTGGATCAGTGTCTGCCTTACAGACTTGTGTATCCCCTGACCACCTAGCTGTTTACTGACACACACAACATGCCACAGGTTTGGACCTCGACCTGCCTCCAGACCATGCTCCCTGTATTGACCCCTGATAGTTCCTGGCTGCCATGTCTTTGCACCCACCCAAAGCAAGAAGGGATACCTGTCTGCACTTTGAGATCCCAGTCAGAGGCTCCTCTCGGGGGTTCTCTCACTTTTTTGGCACCCACTCATGTTTTTCAAGCACCAGGTGACAATCTCTTCATTTTCTCATCTTTTCTCCTACCGTAGACCCAATTCCACCTTAGATCTCCAATCCTCCTTTTTGTGTTTGTGTCCTTTTCTTTTGCAAGGCTTGTGCCCTATCATTATGACTAACTTCTCTCTGCAACGAGTGCCCTTTCGTCGCACAGGCAAAGTCCCATTTCCAGCTCGCTGCTATCTTTGAAAACAAGCCCGTCTGTTTTCTCAACACTGCTGGCTGGAGCCAGAGACAAATATTGATAGATAGCGGCAGTGTTTAATTTATTTCATTGTTGGAGATTGATTCCCTCCCTTGGCCTCCACCAGTATTGGCTGCCTTCCCAGAAATGTCTCTTAATTTGTTGCCTTTAAGGTGTCACCGCCAGATTGGGTGGTGGTGGTGGAATATAAAATATAATTTTTTTAAAGACAAATACTGGACATTTGACATAGAATGACATTCTAACTGCAGCCCATGGTAGAGGAAGGAACAGTGTTGGCTGAGATTGAAGGACAAAATATGGGGATATGCACTCTTAGCTAAGACTGAAGGAGGAATATTGATTATTGGGACCTTCTTGGTTTCTCTGCTGCAGGGCAGATGACCATCTTCTGCTTTGACAGCAGAGCCGCCTGGCAGCGTGAGAATGAAATGGAGAGCCCTAAAAGCAAGCAGAGCAGAGTGCACTGTCAGCTAGTCTGTAGTATGTTAATGTGGACAGTGTGGGATTGAGCATCTTCGGGGAATCCAATAATGGCTGTTCCCGCCACTTCACAATTCTCAAGGAGGAGGTTTAGATCCTTCGGTTGATCGGCATTGATATTTCACTCCCAGGCTGCTATCTCACACTCCCAAGCGGAAGGGACACTTGGAGGAGTGTGCAAAGAGACATTCCAAAGCACTGAAGCTCACAGTGGTGTGCCGAGCAAAGCACACCCATCTTAATTGCAGCATGAAAGCAATTCAATAGAGTCACACCCTCTTGGGCCAGAGCTGTCAGACTGGACCAGTGGCGTGTATTTATAGCATTATCTTAATACCGGTAGATATATACTCATGAGTAAACCACGTTGCTTAGCTTGGGACTATCTGCTTTTGAACTGCCAGACTTGGTCCACCACTCCCAGGCTGATCTAGGGACCGTTTTATGCCCTTTAGATTCAGCAAAGGACCAGCTGCTTTTCGGTCAGAGGAAAGGAATGTGCTTCCCTCAAAAAGCAGGATAATTCTGGGGGAAATGGCCAGGTTAAACATTACCTCTGATGAAGTAGGATCTTACTTACCGAAGTACATGCTGCAACAAGTTTTAGTTTTGAAGGTGCCTGTGCTGTTTTTCTGTTTAAAACAACAACCCAAAGCGACTTTAACCCTTTCCCTTCACATGCAGTCCTGTCTTATCAACCAATGACCATAACAATTTTAAATGTTTTCTACTGCTTCTTACGTGCAGACTAGTTTATGATCATTATTTACAACTAATGGTTTGAAGTATGTAAATATTCCACATTTATTTTATAGGTAATGAAAGCTGACGAATTATGGTGATTTGCCCTAAGTCTGCACTGATATTTGTATGCAAACAGGGTGCCACATACATCTCACAAAAACCTTTGACTGCATACACACCATACATTTAAGGAATATTCCCCCTTCTCAAATTCTGATAATTGTTGTTTGTTAAGGGTGCTGGGAATTGCAGCTCTATGGTGGGCAAACTACAATTCCCAGGTTTCAAGGTGGGGTGCTTTAAATGTTTTGTGGGTGCACAGCCTTTGTCTCTGTTATGCTTACGTTCCACTTCCTGATTTGTTTTGTGCACAAATTTGTATGTCTGATTTACAGATAAGTTTCTCCTGGTCTTGAGCATTCCTATTTCCTTCTTCCCTAAAAGTGACTGTGTACACACCATACATTTAAAGCTCATTACTTTCTTCAAAGAATCCCGGGAACTGTAGTTTGTTGAGGGAATGTGCTTGGAATTGTATCTCTGTGAAGGGGAACTACAGTTCCCAGGATTGTTTGGGGGAAGTTGCACTCTTTAAATGTGTGCTGGATGTGCTTAATGTGGCTCTCTCAATAGTGTGGCCTTGCACTCTTTCTAGATATCGATACATTAGCTCATCAGAGGAAGTTTGGAGGTTGAAACAATTTCAGCGGAGGATGTTCCATTATGGCAAATGGGGCACTGCCCCACTAGCCTCAGTCTGCCTTAAGCCAGCCCCCACCCGCCTGCCTTCCTACTTAACAACCAGTCTAAGGGGTGGTTCTGGCTGTCAGCTTCCTCCTCCTTAGACTCAGTGTTGCCCTTGTAGAACTGAGCTGGGAGGTGGATGGGGAGAAAACTAGAATGGATTGGCTCTGCCTCTCATTGACTCTGGCGCCACCTACTGTTGGCCTCCCTGCCTTCCACCCTACCAGTGCCAATGGGCACCAGCTGCTGCTGCTTTGTCTGCTAAACCCTTAGATTACCAACTTGTAGACCAGCATCTGATCTGATAGCAACAACAGCTCTGTCCTGAGCAAATGAGTTGACTGGCTAGCTCATATCTCTCTATATGCGTCAAGGGAAGGTTTGTTAATTCAGCTGTTCTGCTTGGCTGGTGTTTTAACCTCTATATGTGGAAGAAAATGAGGAGGAGGAGGATTTTACGCCATAGCAGACCTTGACCATTTCCATGGAAAGAGTTGCAGAAAACAAGGAAGTGAGTAATCCACCTACCGCTTCACAGGCTTACCTAACAGCCCCAAATCCCATTGTGGATAATAAATATGGATATGCTTCAAGCGCACAACACTCTTCTTTTGCATTAATCCAGTGAGATCTGTTGTTCATGACACAGGTTTATGGTGGGCATATCATGGAGACTGATACCCATCAACTTAATGTTTAATTGCAACAGGGAACACTTTCGTACATTCAACTCTTTCTGTCAAGCATGCTATGGTCATTTATTGATTGCTTCCTATGTTTCTAGGTTTGATACTCTCATCTCACAAAAATGTCAAGGTCTCAGCAGCTGAACTGCTTGCGAAGGATGAGAGTACAAATTATAACACGGTTCACTGCTTGCTGAATTTACTTTAATAGCTGCTTTTCCATATGACTCAAGAGTTGTGTCATACCTCTTATTAGAGCTGTGCTTTGTTTTCATTTCATGAAGTTCCCATTTTTATTAATTGGTCAAAGGGTATCTGTACCATTTAGCCATGATCAAACAAAGCAAATCTGGATCTGACTAGGACCTGGATAGGAGAATACTAGGAGCGGCAGCCTGGAAACCTCAGTCACTCTTTTCAGACCTGGGGCCTACCTTAAGCCTAAACTTTTCACCATCTGCTTGCCTGGTGCTAATGTTCTTTTTGCAACCACCTTAGGTCATTCTGCACTCATCAGTGTTTCAATCTTCTCAAGACAAAAGGATTGAAACAAGGTGATAAGTAGCATAAAGCCTATGTGGCAGGGGCTCCCAATTGGTTGTCTGCAGACCACCTGCTTCTTTGAGGTCATCTCTGACATGTCTGTGGATTTGAAGTTGAAGACTGGAAGCAGCACATCCATCACATTAAATATTCATATTGATTTTAAATTGCATTTCTATTGCTTTTATTTCTTATGTTGCCTTTTATTGTATTCTATGGAATCCGAATTTTAATGCAGCAGGGTACTATATATACGAATAAACGATGCAGTAAAAATGCAATTAAAAATCATACAGCATCTAGCGCATTGTAATTGCTACAAGAGGCAGAAAAATCACTAAGTGGTCCTTCAAGATCCTCACTGGTTTTCAAGTGGTCCATTATCAAGGCCCTCCCTCCCAGCCAAAGGAATAGACATGGCAGATAGTTAATTCTTTATTGTCAAAGCTGACACAATAGCTTCTATGACTTGCAAGCTGCATGTACAGTCACATTATTATCATCATTTATTATTGTCCTTCCTACACTCCTGGACATTCAAGCCTTCCACCTGCCATCTGGAGGAGGCCAGGAAAAACCTGTAGACTTCAGGTCAGATCTGGAACTCTGGCAATCCTAGGTCTGAGAGATGTAGTGGGTGGCGAAGCTGACTGCAGCCCACAACACAATGAACCTCTCTCTCCCGTTTACTCTTCATACAGTGCGCTGCCACCACTGGTTTGAGAAGCAGTGTGCATACAACATTAGCCACAATCCCCACATCTATCCTGTTTCTATCCTGCCATTTCTTATGCATTTGTTCCCCGAACCTGATTTGATCTGAATTTATAAAAAACAGCAATCTAGCTGCATTTTAAGCTGGTAACAGCCTCAGTGTCTGTTACCTAATTTTTTACTTGTCTCCTTCTACCATTAGCCCTGTAGCATCTTTCCTTCTCCTGCCCTGTCTATTCTGTCGCATGCATTGGCAACAACAACACTGCTCTCTCTCTAAAAAAAAAAAGTGGCTCTGCATAGCTGCCTAGGGTTGTCTCGTGGTACGGACAATCCCCTGCCTGTAGGATTTGCAGGCCTTGAGCACAATCTGCATTTATCTCTTCTTTGTCAAAGTAGGAAGTTATTTCAAAGCTGGGGAGGAAATAATCCTTGGCTGACTCTGATGTGTGTTATGCTTTGCGTTGCTGAGTGTGGAGTAGTCAGGCTGCCGTAAGTGCATTATAATCCATTGAGTGACATACTCATTACACTCCAAAGCTCTTTGGCTCATTAGTACAGATGCCTTTTTGTAACGATAATTGCAAATGAGAGAATCCAGTTTGTAATAACTTAGGAACCACTGCCCCATACATACTGATGCAGGCAGGCAGCTGGAATGGCTTCAAAAACTATAAACTGCCATCCTATATAGAGAGCTCACATTCTGCGTGCAAAGGACATAGGCAGAAAAACCTCTTTGCCTATGAGAGGGAGAAAATTAACCTCTGTATAGCCATTACTTGCACTCAGGTTGTCTAGAGTCAAAGATCAAGCTTTCAATTTTCCCAATTAAGCTTTTTAACTCCTATGTATGGAATAGATTCCACATCAAGCCATTAGGACAAATGCCCCCTGTAGATTTGTCCTTATTAAACTCAAGGTGATAGCTACTTTAAATTCACAGTGCTGAATACCTGCTTTTTGTTCTGTAGAGGAAGCTGCATTTGCTTGTTGATGGATTTGTAACTGTCTTTGGTACACAGGAACTTTATCCACATAAAAATGGAATGAAAAATGGTGGAATGGTGATGCATTCAGATGAGCTCTGGATCCTTAGGAGGATGCAACCTCTCACAGAAAATTTCTGAGAAAAGAAGTGATTGACAAATCAGGTAAGGAAATAATTATTTTGTTAGATATTTCAGCCTCAGCTTTTATCAGCAATTCAAAGGTGTTAAATTTAAAAACATGCAGTAATAGCCCATAACAATTTTTCTTAAAATGCGAAGGACAGAGATGAATCTTAGGGAAGCAACATTTCGCATATATAAGGGGCATATAACTGGAATAAATCTTTAAGTAAAAGTTTATATGTTATTCTCCAAGTCAAGGCTATGAGCTATTCCCAAGTGCATATCCTGAAGCTTACTTCTGCTTCTACTCTTTCAGGGTTGGTTTCCCCCCCCCCTCCTCTTGGGAAAAAATTGGGGTAGGCTGAATCCTTGAGTCCCTTCCAATTCCTTGATCCTCCTGGTTGTTTATTGATCTATTTTATAAAAATGATGTACCACTTTGTTGTAAGAAACTGTTAAAGATATAAGTTTAATATCCATAAAATGTAAAGTTTGTATGCATTGTGTTTGAAAACATTTTGCAAAGAAACATTTTCATTAGGCTTGGGAGGTTTCACTCTGGAAAATGCGGCAGAAAAGTTTGTATGTTTCCATTTCAGCCTTTATGCTAATTGATGATTCACTTGGAAACAGAACTGCAGATCTCTTACATCAAGGAGATGAGACCTGAGAACTCAGTGTCTTTGGAGCAATGGAGCCAGGAGCAGCAGGAGCTTAGTTCTGGGATGATGAACAAGCAAGTTGCTTAGGATCTATCTCTGGGAGCGCAGAGAGGAAAGTTCTTTTAGTCCTGAACTGTATTCAATACTAAAAAGAAGACAGGACCACATTGCTTGCTTGCTTAAGAACAATGTGTTACTAAATATTTTGTAAGCATTTATTTGTAACTGTTTTAAAACTGTTCTTCAGTAAAGCTTTGAAACCCATTCTTGTGGTGGAGGACAAATACGTTTAGACTCTTCATAAGGTCCTGACCAGAGGTTCTATTGTAGTAACTTAACAGAAACCTCAAAACAATTCGAATGATACCAGCGTGTCCTTTAGGCTTAAAAATCCAGTCACCGGGAGCTCTCATTCAGATTAGTGGAAATATTTTTGATAATGACTTTCACTTGATAAATTCAGGGCATTCTGTGGAGAGGGATGTTAAGCACAGAGAAAGAGGAAAAAGTCCTGTTGTGAGTGTAAAAGTCTTTGAGAGAATCTGGGGGGATAGAAATGGCTTCTGAGCTAATTGTGTGTGAGTGTAAAGCAACAGTCTGAGTTAAGAGAAAATTGATTGGGGTCATTCGTAGCTGGTAGATCCCAGTTGACCTCAATCAGTATAAAAGCCCAGGGCTCTAGCTGGAAAATTGTACTGAAAACTTTTAAAGAAGGAAGCAGGGCCGTCTTAAGCATAACCGGCACCGTGGTGCAAAGCTTCCTCCCGACGCCCCCCCCCCCCCGTTTCCCAGAGTTGTTGACCTTTTTTAAGAGAGAGACCCCGGAGTTGTTGACCTCTTTTTTTAGGGAGCTGACACCACGCTTTCACATTATCTCTAACAAGCCCTTAGAACGAAATGAAATGAAATGAAAAGGCAGAAAAAAACTAATGAAGTCCTCAATTCCAAGGCAGGGCTCATTCAAGACTCAGCAGTTCTTCTAATTCGTCCTCATGATTCAAATCACCACATATCAAAAAGTTAAAGCAATCACCAGTTTGTTGTTCTTTAAATAAATTGATAAAGACACAGAGAATGAAGTTTCAAGTACAAAGCTGATGTTTTCAAATATTGTGGGGGGTGGGGTGGGTGTAAAGCAGTGACATCCTGAACCTAAAAAGGACCAAAACTTGGGTCACAAAGGCTGCAGCCCTAACTGCACTTACCTGAGAGTAAGCCCTGCTGAATCTAATAGGAACCTTAAAACGATGCCCCCGTCTTTAAAGGACTTTTTGTTGGTGTTTGTTTGTTTTTAACCACTAACTGCATGGAGAGCACACTCTCGAGTCCATCCTTACCTCCGAACTGAGTCCTAATGGTAGTGCTTTCCCCTCCCACCGCCCCAAATCTGAATGAATCCCTCCTCCACTTTTTTCCTCAATGGAAGGGGCAGGGTGACATTTTTGGCACCCCTCCCTGCCCCCTGCGATGGGGAGCTCAGGGCTCGCTTGCCACGTGGGCTTCCTCAGCAGTCCCGCTACTGCCGCGGTGCAAGCAGGAGGAAGAAGGGCGCCGCATAGCTTTGCGCTCCGCTGCCGCTGCCTTCTCTGGAAGTGAGAGAGTGCGGCTGGCCATAGGAAGAGCTGCCGCCGCCTCCCAGCATGTCCTCACAGCTGGTCCCGGTTGGTCCCGGACTCCCGCTGCTGGGTGCCCCTGATGGGCGGGCGCCGTGGTGCAAGGCGCCTCTAACCCTAATGGGTAAGACAGCCCTGGAAGGAAGGCAGACTGGTGGTTCCCTCACTAGGAAGAAAACAGTGAGACACAGAGCTGACAGGGTGGACTTAAAAGTCAAGTGAAGCCTTTCCTGGCTTAGAGATCCAGAGAAGGGAAACGTTTGAAGGGCTTGATCACATTAAGTGTAGTTAAAAGCGCAGGAACAAGGAAATAAGTAAAAGCTAGCTACTCTAGTGTGTGGGAAATGGCCCAGTAGAGGGGTGGACATTTGGCAAGGAAGCAAGTTTAACTAATGGCCAGATTTCCTTGCTGGGTGTCTGTATGTCTTCTTGTTAGTCTTTGTTCATCCCACACGTTTCAGTGCATTTCCTCCTGGACTTCCCAAACTGTAAACAGGTTGCCCTTGAATCCCTACCTCTAGAGGTTCCCAGATAGTTTGCTACCAGGGCTGCCCTTGTTACTAGCAGTGTGAAATGTCCTGGTTTCTTAAACCATCAGCTCCCACTGAGAAAACATCTACCAGCCTCTAGCCAGCAAGGTGCCTGGCAAAAGAAATGGCAGGAATTGGGCTCTCTCAGAGGTCCAGCGACTTCCAGCTTTTGAGGCCCCTGGCCGTAACAACAATTAAAAATGATAACACAAGAAAACAAGGCAATCTAGATCACAAAATAAGTATGTGCTTTACCAAATTGTATCTCTTAATTGTTTAAGATTTGCAGACATTTTGGTCTAGTGTGCAGCATTACACATTTTAGGTGCCAGGCAAAAACATTCCTTTTTAAATAAGGCCTTTGGCTTTTAACTATCTGTTGCACAGGAGGCAAAATATTTCTGCTTTGCAGGGGGTTGGACTTGATGACCTTCATGGTCCCTTCCAGCTCCACAATTTATGATTCTCTGGTGCTGACCTGTAAAGCCCTAAACGACACTGGCCCTGTATGCCTGAAGGAGTGTCGCTACTCCCATCATCCAGCCCAGACACTGAGATCCTGCTCCAAGGGCCTTCTGGCAGTTCTCTCATTGCGAGAAGCAAAGTTACAGGGAACCAGGCAAAGGATCTTCTTGGTAGTGGCACCCACCCTATGGAATACCTTACCATCAGATGTCAAGGACATAAACAACTGTCTGACTTTTAGAAGACACCTGAAGGCTGCCTTGTATAGGGAAGTTTTTAACGTTTGATGTTTTATTGTGCTTTTATATTTGTTGGAAGCCACCAGAGTGGCTGGGGCAACCCAGTCACATGGGCGGGGTACAAATAATAAAATTATTATTTATAATTAGTATTATGATTTTATGGCTGAGTGAGGAGTTTCCCAGTCTTGCATTTCAGCGCTCTGTTGCACTGTTTCTCGTAACAGCATAATTTCTGGCATCGTTCCCAGAAGTGAAGTAATCCAAATGAGACTTAGGATATGGGCTTGAATTCTTTTTGGTATGCAGTACAACCGGATATTAGCGATAGCTCTTCCACCTGACTTCAGCCCTAGGCAGCTTGGCTGCTGTCAATAATGTATGTAGGTGCAACTGATTGAAATCCTGCTTACGGAGTCAGATCCAGCTCTTTATCTTTTGGCTGGGTCTGTTCTGATAACAGGGCTGGGGGAGAAAATCATTAAGGCATTAAGATGACAGATTACAAAAAGGGAGCACGGCAGCTCACCCAGAAGGTGCCTTTTGAATGCTGTTGCATTTTTGCAGCAGGAAGGCACTCACTTGAGTTATTTATCGTTCTTTTCATTGCATCATCGTCGGTTCTGGCTGAATAGAAACTACGACGCTTAAAATTGTTCGTTGCGATATGTAAATTTATTAGAGAGGTGAAGCTAGAGTTCATGAGCTTTTTATGTTGGGCAGGGTTACTTTCACAGAGAAATGAGGAAAAAACATATAATAGGAAAATAAGGTTTTGGTGTTTTTTTCTACCAAGCTCCTGGTCACTTTTCATTTTTCCCTCCCAGGAAAATCTCACCAATAGGTAAGATATCATGGCATTGTTTCCATGGTTACTCCCCCTCCTATGAATACATGGTGAATAAAGGAATGTCTACCATTGAATAACCAGAGTTTCTTTTTTTTCTTCTCAATTTTTTTCCATTGAGTAAAACATTAACTATATATGGTTACAGATAACTGGCCGGGGGGGGGGGGACACAGCCCTGGACCCAGAGGTGTAGGAAGCCTCTTGGGTGCCTGGGGCGGCATTGCTGCGTGGAGGCACCCCCTGGGGGCAGGGCATCCTGATGCATGCGTCATGACAGACTGCGCATGCCTGGAAATCTGGGCATGCACAGTCTGTCCTGCTGGCGCTGCTGCTCCAGTGGCAACCCGCCGAGCAAGCGCTGGCTCCTGGGGCTTCACTGTCCCGATTGTGCGGGGCAGCCCCATAGTGGCGCCAGCGGGCGGACCCCGGACGGGCCGCGGGGCGGAGCGGCTTCACTCTGCGGCTTGCTCGGGGCCCGCTGGCCGGGTGGGGCTGGCCCAAGTGTCAACCCCCTCTCCCCTGGAACCCATAGCGGCGCCGGCAGGCGGACCCCGAACGGGCTGCGGGGTGGAGCAGCTTCGCTCTGCGGCTTGCTTGGGGCCCGCCAGTGGGGCAGGGCTGGCCCAAGTGTCACCCCCCTCCCCTGGAACCCGGGGCAGACTGCCCCCCCTTGCGACGCCCATGCCTGGACCATTTTTCACAGGTACACACATTAATCCTAATGTATTTGTCCCCTAACAGACTAAGCAACCTGGAGATACTACTTGTGTTGAGAATAATCCTCCCCTCTCTTACCCAACTTGACTGCAGGTGCCTTTGATACCCTACAAACCCTCCTCCCCCATTTATTCAGTGAAAGGGGACTTGTAGGAGCCGGGTTTGGGAGAAGGCATTATTGAACAAAGGAGTGCAAGCCTTTGGAACTGCGCTTCCAGCTCAATAAGCAACATTAATGCCTTTGCAGATTTGCAAGTGATTATTAACTTGTCGCATGCCATCAACCTCACCTTTGTGTTCATAATATAAAACGGAATTCTTTTATGTACATTGCTCAGCCTCTTGGTGCACAGACGCAACCCCAAACCCTTATCTTGACAACGCTTCAATCTTCACATCGCTTTCAACAAAGCAGACTGAAGGACGTGAATGAATTAAGAAGCCTTTATATAAAGACATTCATTCTCCGGGATGATAAATAAGCCGGCCATAAATAGGCTTCAAGGACCATAACTCTTGTGGCTTTATCGGCCTTGTTTGTGATAAGTGTTGTTCATTTATTCATTACTGAAATTAAACGGCGAAAAGGATTAGTTGATTGCGCAGCTGATTGGAATATAAATGCTGTTCAAATACACTGACACTTGCCAAGATGTTATAATTTGCCCAGAGCAGCTGAGAAGATACTACAGGGGTGTCGAGAAATGGCAGAATAAACTATTGTGGGTTTTTAAAGTTTTCTTTCATTGGTTTTGTGGTGGAAGTGATCCTTTGCTATGTAAAAAGAGAAATGCTATGAGGGAAACTTTGGTTGGAAGCCCTTGCCCACAACTCTTGAATCCTAGTGGTTGCCTAAGGGGTTGTGGTCCGCAAAATAATGTTGTACACTTGTTCAGAGAGGCAGTGTTGTTTCCAGGCTGCTACATGTGCCAGTACAAAGAGTACTGAGTTTTTGCCATGCACTATTGCTAGCACATATCTTGTGGTACTTAAAATCTTGTGCTGGCTGCCCATATGCTACTGAGCCTAGTTCAGAGTTCTTGTATTAATTTACAATGTCCTTAATGACTTGAGTCCATACCTGATTCCTTATATCCCTATCACTGAGGTATTTGTTAGTGGCCCTCCCGCATAGCTCAGATGTACAGATCATATTGCAAAGGAGCCATGTTCAGCCTGGCTCCTTTGGGTATGTTTAGCCTGGAGAAGAGAAGGTTAAGGGGTGATATGATAGCCATGTTCAAATACCAGTATATAAAAGGATGTCATATAGAGGAGGGTGAAAGGTTGTTTTCTGCTGCTCCAGAGAAGTGGACATGGGGCAATGGATTCAAACTACAAGAAAGAAGATTCCACCTAAACATTAGGAAGAACTTCCTGACAGTAAGAGCTGTTCGGCAGTGGAATTTGCTGCCAAGGAGTGTGGTGGAGTCTCCTTCTTTGGAGGTCTTTAAGCAGAGGCTTGACAGCCATCTGTCAGGAATGCTTTGATGGTGTTTCCTGCTTGGCAGGGGGTTGGACTGGATGGCCCTTGTGGTCTCTTCCAACTCTATGATTCTATGTGTTCAGTATTGCAGGGTCAATTTTCTGGAACTCCCAGCTGATATCAGTCACAAGCCCCTCCCTACAAAACTTCCAGCACGTGCTGCTGAAGACTCTCTCTCTCTCTCTCTCTCTCTCTCTCTCTCTCTCTCTCTCTCCCTCTCTCCCTCCCTCCCTCTCAAATCTAACAGGCATTTTAACTGAATTTTCAGTTTTATACTTGGTTTGCAACTGATATTGATTGCATTTGTTGAGCTTTATGAACACCACTTTTAGCCAACTGTAATGAGCTGGTAGATAAATTGTCTAAATAAATGAAGTCTCTCATACGCATGGCCCCCTAGTAGCGAGAGAGTCCAGGGGCAGCTCTTTTTGGGTCAGGCTTCCTTTGAGGAATAGTACTGGAGACACACAGCATTTTTCATTTTATTTTTTTTTACAAAATTTGCTTTTCATTTACAAAATTATTTAATTCATTTATTCAGAATATTTCTTAACCATCCACCCTTGAGAGGATTCCAAGGCGGTGTGGAAGGTGACGAGCACAGAAATGGGGCACAGCATGAGCGCTGGTCCTTGCAGGCCCCTCGCCCCGCTCCCCCCGCATGTATGCTTCCTGAACACTTGACACCTATTGGTTAGCATGCATGCGTCTTGGGAGACAATGGAAGAGTGCACCTTTGGGGGTGAAGTTGGAAGCCAACTCCCCATAGAGCACATCCTTGGGGACCCTGCCATCTTCCATTCCGTAGACATGATCAAGCCAGCATTGTAGGGATGGCTCGCAGGGTGAGGGCACACCCTCCCCCACAGCTGTCTAGCCGCCATGTCCACTCCTTGACCTTTTGTCTCCTCATCAGTGTTCCGTACCCTGATGTTTACCTCCTTTGCAAAGGTATTGCTCATTTCCCCCTGTAATGGGAACATGATTTGGTGGCGCAAGTTGCGTAGTAGATAACTAGGCAACACCCAGGGGGCTCGGGATTGGAGAAGTGTAAAGGGCAAAGCCCTGAATGTATTTTGCTGGTTTTGCATATCTTGCTAATAAAAAGAGCCTCTGCTAAGCTAGCAATCAGCTTGCTCCTGCACAGCTCACTTGCATCCCAGCTCCCGTGTCGGCTCCGTTATTTCTACAAGCATAGATGTTGCCGAGACAGGAGTGCAAATCTTGGTTTGAGACTCTGTACTGCCATGTGAAGACCAACATCCTGGGTCAGGGAATCACCCACAATCCACACATCAGCATTAGTGACCACATGCTTGGGGCGGTAGAAGGTTTTGTCTACCTGGGCTCCATTTGAAGGCAAAAATACAGTGCAGCCAAATTTGCAGTTGGAAAGTAAGCACACGACAACATGAGTTCAACAGTAGACTTTAGTCACAGGGACCAATATTGGCCTTTAAAGCTATAAGAACCAGCCTACATACAATATACATACACAGCAACACTGGGCTCGATATAATTTTTTAACAGCAGGCAAGAAAGAAGGGGAAAGTTATATCCCTGTAAGTTAAAACACATGCAATGAAACAATGTGATGGCTTGTCCCCAACTCACTTTGGCTGTGTATACATCACCAGTTTATAATGTAGTGAGGTTGTTCCTACCCACCCACCCCCAATGCACTTCAGATTGCATTTACATGTCGTTTTACATGTCAGAAGAGGTTGAAAATGTTTCCAGATCAGCTGCTGTCCACACAAGTAGGTGGGAAATATGTCTTCATATGGCTTAGATTTTCAAATCAGACCAAAGGTGGTTTCCGGGGGAAATGCATTAAAGCACAGAGTTTCTCAATATGTGGTTTGTGGCTAATGTTGTGTGTACACAGCTTCACAAACCAACAGCTGGAGTGCACTGGATGCAGAGTAATCAGGAGTTTGTACACACAATGCTGATTTGAAGGCATGCTAATTGGCATTTGGTTTGCTTAATAAGGGATCCTTCAACATAGCAGAATTGCCATACAAGGGAGGAGTTCACCCCTCACACACACATTTTCAATTAAGTTTTATATGTGACCACTGGTTTAGTGAGAGATTTCACTTTTTTGGGTTCCATGATCACTGCAGATGGTGACAGCAGTCACGAAATTAGAAGACGCCTGCTTCTTGGGAGAAAAGCAATGACAAACCTAGACAGCATCTTAAAAAGCAAAGACATCACCTTGCCGACAAAGGTCCGTATAGTTAAAGCTATGGTTTTCCCAGTAGTAATGTACGGAAGTGAGAGCTGGACCATAAAGAAGGCTGATCGCCGAAGAATTGATGCTTTTGAATTATGGTGCTGGAGGAGACTCTTGAGAGTCCCATGGACTGCAAGAAGATCAAACCTATCCATTCTCAAGGAAATCGGCCCTGAGTGCTCACTAGAAGGACAGATCCTGAAGCTGAGGCTCCAGTACTTTGGCCACCTCATGAGAAGAGAAGACTCCCTGGAAAAGACCCTGATGTTGGGAAAGATGGAGGGCACAAGGAGAAGGGGACGACAAAGGATGAGATGCTTGGAACAATGCAAATTCTAAAGAAACCTAGAATAAAATATGTCTGTGATACTGCTAAGGAGTTATAAAAATGTGTATTTTAACTCTCCAGATCTTCAACCTTTCCCTCCAATGATATTTCAGAGGTTGCCCAGTCCAGAATTCCCTACCCGCTTTCAGTTCGTCTCCATAAGAGTTGTACAGTGGTACCTCGGTTTAAGAACAGCCCGATTTAAGAACCATTTGGTTTACAAACTCCGCAAAACTGGAAATAGTTACCCAGTTTAAGAACTTTACCTCAGTCTAAGAACAGAATCTGAACGGTGGAAGGGCACTGGCGGCCGGAGGCCTCATTAGAGAAAGCGCACCTTGGTTTAAGAACAGTTTTGGTTTAGGAACGGACTTCCGGAGCGGATTAAGTTCATAAATCGAGGTACCACTGTATTCTTCTAAGGGCCCTTCCAAATGTCCTGTTGTTGTGATACATTTTAATATTGTGTGATTCATTATTAGCTGCTCTGTGTTTGAAAATTCGGCAGGAAATAAGTTTTTGAAATAAGAACTCTGTGGCCCTTAAATTAATATTTGCGTGCCAATTCCCCATTTCCCACCTGGCTGCGTTAGTAATCCTTGCAGTTTAGTTGCATTTGAAATATGTTTGATGCGTACTCATTATAAGCGTTGTTTTTGAAATGTAGCCTATGTATGTAATGTAATGTGATGCGTGGCGTTACGTACACACGCACACCCACCCACCTTCTCGTATCAAATAATTGTGATCCGCGATATGTATAATCGCTTGGGTTTCATGGTAGTTTGGCAAATGACGCTGCAGTTCGCACCTTTGAACTCCAGGCGGCGCTACAGGACCGCTACTGGAGGTGGAACTGGAGCAGTTTTTCCAAACGGCGCTTTCAAGATATAGGAAAAGAGAAGAGTCACTTCCGTTCCACTACAAAACTTTTCCCATTAATGACTTCCAATAAGTAACGGACGCTCAAATCTGAATTTATTCATTTTTCACAAATAAATCTGTTGCACAATCGCAACCCCGCTAAAAACAATAGCGACGGTATTCATGAATCTTGTTTATTAGGCGGCGGGTGGCGGACATGGGGAATTGGGCCTAAAACAGCGACGGAATTGAAATCCCGCGTGACTCTTCCGTATATGCGCGTGCGCAGCAAGCTTTTCTCGTTCCGGTCTAGTTTTTTTCTCTCGCGAGAACGGATGAAACAGGAAGTCCTGCCTTCCTCTTCCTTTTCCGGCCCCCGTGTCCCTCTCTCTTTAACTCCGGCAAAGGGGCCGGACGGACACGCCGCAGCCATGGCGCTCTACAACTTCAAGAAAATCATGGTGGTCCCGTCTGCCAAGGTAAAAGGACGGCGGCTCCCTCTTTCAGGATTCCCGCCTGCCCTCCCTTTCGAGCGGCGCGTGGGGGCTTCTGAGTGCGGCTGCGCCGTTGATGTGGGAACACGGCGGCCCGGGTTAGCGCGTGGCGGGTGGGGGGGGGGAGAAGCCACGTGCCGAAGAAGGAGAGGCCACGTGACGTGCCTGGCCACTCATTGGCTCTCTTCCCCACGTGGCTCGCGGCTGCGCTACTCCACAGTGTGTTTCGGTGGGGGGGGGAGCTGTGCCTGGTGAATTGCTGCCTGTAGCGCTGCTGAAAATGGTACCAGCAGTGCCGGATTTACGTATAAGCTAAACAAGCTATAACTTAGGGCCCCACTCTCTTGGCCACCCCCCCCCCCCAACAAATTTAAAGGGGGGGAAAACCTGGATGTGCATTTCTGAAATATAAGATATAAAATAAAATAAAACCTACATACAGCAGCAGTGTTTTGTGTTGTGTAGGCTTCTATGGTGTAAGTAGTGGGCCACGCCTGCTAGCCTGCTCCCTAAAATATCACTGGTTTGCTCATTTCTATATCAATTCCTTTGATAAAATACATATTTTGTTATGAGCTTTAGATACCTATTAGGTCCATAAATTACCATATAGCTTATATTCAACACAAAAACCAGCAACAATTTGTTGTTGACAAAGGACAGCTGGACATTACCATTACCTTCAGTAGCTTAGGGCCTCATCAAACCTAAATCCAGCCCTGGGTGCCAGGGAGGGGTAAGAATAGGTAGCGATCCTATTCTCTCCCCACCTCCTCAAAAACATGTGACCCTAATAGTGACACTGTTTTATTTATGTATTAAATTTGTTGTAAAATTGTAGATTTTGGAAGGAAGGTCCTCCGAGGGTCATCTAGTCCAACCCCCTGCCATGCAGGAATCTCAACGTAGAATCCTTGTCAGCCGCTTTGCAACTTAATAACCAGTCAAATATGTAGCAAACTCTGAACTCTGGAAGGCCCTTAATCAAAGGGCTGAGCAGAGGAATGCGAAGCTAGAGGAAGATTTACGGCATCTTGAGATAAGGCTGAATTAGTCCTATGCTGCTAGCGGCTCCTTTTTGTACAAGGTGATGTTTATCTGATTTACTCTCGTAACATTCCGTGAGAGAAATTAAACTGTTCTTTTAACGGTGGGTTGAAACATTTTGTTCAGAGGCAAGCTGGCAGTGAATCCCTGTCTCACGATCCCTATTCTTAAGGGCTTTCCAGAGTTGTTTGCCCTGTCGCAGCACACTTGACCGAACTCTTCCTTTCTGCTTTCAACTACAGATGTGAGTTTTTGACTCTTGTTTTATTGTGACGTTTGGTGACTTTGAAAACACTAAGCACTTCTTGTTCCTTGCCGTTTGTTCTTTTAACTGCAGGACTTCATAGACCTGACGTTATCCAAGACGCAGCGGAAGACACCCACAGTAATTCATAAGCATTACCAGATTCACCGCATTCGTCATTTCTACATGAGAAAAGTAAAATACACCCAACAAAATTACCACGACAGGCTCACCCAAATCATCATGGATTTCCCAAAACTAGATGTAAGTGGCTTTGGCAGGAGGCAGTTGAACACAAAAAGTTATTCTAAGCCCAGTGTTATACTCTCCGCATGATACATGGCCAAAAAAAACTTGCAAAAACCTTTCTTTTGGGTAAACTATATCTGGTTTCTTAGAGAAAGGTTATGTGCTTCAAGTTCTTTCTTTTACATTATTATAAAATGGTCTATAAAGCCGTAAATGGTTTGGGGACCAGTTATCTTGGGGAATGCCTGCAGTATCCTGCCAATAAGGTGAGTTCTGCTGGCACGTCTCTCTTGAACACACCATCACCTGATGAAGTCTGGATTCCTGGAACTTGCTATAGGGCTTTCTCAATAGCTGCCCCTCCAGTTGTGAAATTCTCTTCCCCCGTAGCTTAGGGAGTGGCACTGGCATTAATGAGCTTTTAGTGCCAAGTGAAAATCTTTCCCTTTTGTCTGGCTCCCACAAGCTGACATTTTTATAACAGATGGGGAACGCTTGCATCAGCTTTAGTCTGGGTTTGCTGGATTTGTTTTATTGTTTTATGAAACTGATGTATACAACACATATGTTGTGACTTGCCCTGTGACCGCTTAGGGTGAAGTTTGGCTATCAATCCCCAAAACAATGTAGCATATGTTGATAAAGTACAGTATGGACAAAGTTATTATTTATTTATTAATTAAAAATAAATTTTATTCATTCAAATTCATAAATAAAAATGAAAAACAAACACAAAAACAAAACAAGAATAAACAAAAATCCATTACATAAATTACATCTTTCAAACCCATATTCCTAATATTTTTCCTGATCCCATTATCCCTCCCTCCGAACTCCCCCTCGCCCACGCGTGATCTCATTAACTCAATATCTTGCTTTCTCTTCTTTAGTTGTGCTAATACTTTTTATATTACCATCATATACTGGGTACCTATTATTTTCCTTCTTATTTTCCCCTGCACGTTTTACTCCATATCCACCAAAATATCAATTCCGGAGCCATATACAGTCATGTAATCATTCCTTCCCGTTCCTTTATTTTTTCTTGATTTGAGCGACCTCTAATATTTGCCATTAATTTCACCATCTCTACAAACTCACACATTTTATTTCTCCATTCTGCTATTGCAAAGTTATTTATTTAGGATACATAAAAGTCACCCTTCCTCTGGAAAAGTTCAGGGTGATGTACAGGGTGAGTCTTTTAAAAGAGGCCCCATGGAACATGTGTACTCTGTATCCACAGGGCTTCTTTTAAAGGACTCAGCCTGTACAACAGACATTAAAAACATGATATGTCTGTTAACCTTATTTTACTATGATTTGCTGCTTATTGAGAAGGAGAGAGTCATGTAGGATTTTGGATAGTGTTCTGTGAAAATATATACACAGTTTGTTTGGGTCGTTCTGGCAAAATGAATAATCATATGTTTTAAAGACTGTATTATACAGTAGACAAGATGTTGCCTGCTGATACAGCTTGTTGATCATTGAGTGTGCAAGTTTATAATTCTGTATAACTTATTGCTCCTTGGCTACTGAAAGCTTGAATACTCCTACACCGACCTGGGCCGAGCTAATGAATGCTGTTTTAATTTGTCCCACTTTTTAAAACACCTGCTCTTTCTAACATGGTCAATGGTGTAGCATAGCTCAGTTTCTTCTTAGGGTTGCATCGTTCTAGTTGCTTTTTATGCAAAGAGAAGACTAGGTTGAGCAAGAAAGACCTTGCTAAAGAGAGTAAATGTTTTTCTTTGCAGTGCATTATAGATGCGGAATCTTTTCTCCATTTTTGCCTATGTCTGTGTTCTCTATGGTCATCAAACAGATACAAAAACCTTAACCTAGGATTGAATGAGCTCCACAGACTCATACAAGAAGCTTGTGTTAGCCTTGTTCAGTGTTTCCCAAGCTTTGGTCTCCAGCTATTTTTGGACTACAACTCCCATCATCCCTAGGTGGCTGGACCCAGGTTAGGGATGATGGGAATTGTAGTCCCCCCCCCTAAAAAAAAGCTGGAGTCCCAAGTTTGGGAAACCCTGGCCTAGTTGAATTGTGTGACATTCTTCTGAGCAGGTTATTCTTTCTCTTGGACTGTGTACACACTCCTGTTTACTCTGCATTGAGTGCACTTTTTCACTCCTGGTTTGGGAAGTGGTGTACGGATGACATTAGCCTCAGCCCATATATATCTTGCTATTTCTTTGTTTTTAATGCCTTTTGCCTTAAAACCGGCTTTGATCTGAATTGAGAAAAAGAACAACCTAGCTGCATTTCAAACTGGTAATGTGTACACAGCCTTATTACTAAGTTTGTCTTCCATCCTTTAAACCTGATGGTTCCTAGGGCGGTACTCAACAATATATTAAGTACCCAAACCAATACAAGAGCCATAAAACCACTATGAAAACCAAACAAAAAGCAAGAAATCGGTAATTCAGACGACCTAGCAGCAGTTTACATTTTACATCAGCCCAAATGATAAGCCTAGGGAAATAAATGCATCTTAATCTGGTGCATAAGAACAGATAGTGTAGGAGACAGCAGTATCTTTGTGACAGCAGTGGGGGTCTTTTTATAGTCATCTGACCTTATATTGATGATGGATAATTGTCAGATGGATAGCCACACAGCAGGTGAACATGGTTGAGGAAAACTGCCTTGTGATTCCCTACTCCTGCCCTATAGGAAGGAACCTCCATATCTAGGGTGCCACAACAGAGAAGGCCCTGTTCTGCATTGTTGCACCACAAACAATGCATGTAAACAGAAATATGAGTGGGCTGCTCCTGGATTTATGCTGCATCATAGAATGCTTTTTTGAACTTTCTCCTAGTTTCAAAATCAGTTTACTGTGTGGCCCAAAATTCCCTTGAGCTTGTGGAAGTAGTCAGCCTTCTGGACCTTGGCTGTGCTACTTAGCAAAGGTCAAACTGCTAAGACGTTTGCATATTGACATAAGTTTTGTTCTTTTTTCCCCCCAGGACATCCATCCATTTTATGCAGATTTGATGAACGTTCTTTATGACAAAGATCATTACAAGTTGGCTTTGGGGCAAATTAACATTGCAAAGAATCTGATTGACAAGTAAGAGCTTAATATTTAGTTGTTGTCCATGCTTCAAAAAAACATTTCTGTTGTTTGGATCACTGTAACACACACACACACACACACACACACTGTTCAGAAAAGGCTTCCTATTCTCTGCTTGCGGTTCTTCCTTATAAAGCCATGCCTTTGAAACATGAAGGAATGCCTGCACGTTCCTTGGGACTTACCCTTTCATTCCCCCCTTTCAAGCACTCCAGTTCTGTGCTCAGGTATTAGGATGGTGGAGAGGGCAACAAGCTTCTAGCGGCCTCAATACAGGTTTGACTTCTGTTTTTGAAATACAGCGTTGCCAAAGATTATGTACGACTGATGAAATATGGAGATTCCCTTTACCGATGCAAGCAGCTGAAGCGGGCTGCTCTGGGACGGATGTGTACAATCATCAAAAGACAGAAGCAGAGCCTGGAGTACTTAGAACAAGGTGGAGTATATCAGGGGTGATAGCAGAACAGACTTACTACTTTATTGCGATACCACCCTTCAGTCAGTAAGTTCATACCGGCCTCTCAGGCTTCTTGTCCCAACTTTACCTTCACAACCGCCCTGTGAGGCTGAGAAAGTGACTGGCTGAAGATCACCGAACGAGCAATCATTGCAACACTTTGGCTGTCATTAAACAGTGAACTTTAGTAGTAATAAAGTTAATCTGCCAGAAATGGGCCCATTCAATAATATCCCTGGCCAACCTTCATGTTCATCCAGAGAAAGAATGCAAGACTCGCCTTGCTTCTACAAGAAGTAGGTAGCCTGGTGTGTCTTCATTTAAGGTGTGGAAATTTTTGCCAACTAATATTAAGCAAGAGCTGTACTTAGGGTGAGCTGAAGGCTTTCCAACTGTACAATGAAACATCCCCTCCTCCTCCATTTTCTGCCTGCCCCTGTCCCTTTTCCCTAAACTCCTCTGGAATGCCCCAGAACAGATTTACGGAACATTCAAAGAGAGGACAAGGAAGTTTCGTTGCACAATTGGACTGCTTTGTGGATACCGCCCTTCGTTCAAAATGCCTGCTTAGGACCCTTCTGCTTACACTGGGCCTATCAGATGCATAGCTCAGCCACTGTTAATTGTGTATCAGTGCCCAGATGCTAACTATTTTTAGACTTCAACAAATGAAAGATTGTATTTATTTTTTACAGTGCGTCAGCATTTATCTCGCTTGCCAACCATTGACCCTAACACACGGACTCTCTTACTGTGTGGTTACCCGAATGTTGGGAAATCCAGCTTTATAAACAAGGTTTGTGGATATTTGTATGGCTTTGGAGCCAAAGGAAAGTACCGTGGAACCTTAAGCTGCATTTTTTACTTGGAAGTAAATCCCATTGAGTTGCATGCTCCCTAGTAAATGTGTTTAGGATGATAGCCTTAGTTGAGTTCATATTCAACTAGGGATGTGCTATCTCTTAATGAGTGAATAGATATTTTAAATATTTGAGCAGATAAAGGGCCACATTCCCTTTTAAGGGCTGTAGTATTAGCAGTGAGCATGGCCAGGGCCAGATCAACAGGCATTACAGAGGACTGCATTCAAGCTGTGCAAAACTCGGGTGTTTCTATGCACAATCTCTCCATCCGGGCACACTCTGCACTCCTTTGATTCCCAGGAAGTATTCAGAGTATAATGTCTTTGACAGTGGAGGTAGAACACAACTATGGTGGATAGTAACCATTGATAGTCTTGTCTTCTATGAATTTTTTTAATCCTCTTCTAAAGCCCTCCAAGTTGGAAGCCATCACAGTCTCCTGCGGGAGCGATTTCCATATTTTAACTATGCTCTGCGTGAAGAAGGACACATTCGATCCTTGAGGATGGGGTAGGGCGAGGGAAGAGGGTAGCCTGGGGAGAATCCCAGGGTCAGGAAAGAGAGACCTGGAGCTTGGAAGTTCCACCCCAAGTGCTAAACGGGAGATACTTGGTTTCACATATTTTGAGTTCCAGAGCAGAAAATATCTTCTCTTTCCTACCCCACGCCTAAATAAGTGTGCTCTAGTTTAAACTGCAGTGGCTCAGACATTTCTCTTGTAAGAAGTCAAGTACGGCCCTTGTTTGTTTGAAAAATGGAATTGTCTTATAAATGGAGAGACGCTGCAACTTTGGGACTTCTTGTGTTTCAGGTGACGAGGGCAGATGTAGAGGTGCAGCCATATGCCTTCACCACAAAATCTCTGTTTGTGGGCCACATGGATTACAAGTATCTGCGTTGGCAGGTAAGGACTTTGCTGTAGCAATTAGTAGTTGGGACGGATCTTTCTCCTTCAGGGTAATGCTGTGAACCGTATTTTGGCTTCCTAGAGTTCCTTATAATTTTTCTGAACTTCCAATTAGCTGATTAGAATTTGTGATGGCTGCATTGAACTAGTTTGTCCTGGAGGCTGCCTTGCTCACAATCTTCAGGTTGGGAGTCTTCTTTTACAGTAATGGCCACTCCGTCCAAGCTGTAACCCTCTGAAGATTGAGCCCTTGTCTCAATGCAGTTTTCAAAGGAATTTCTCCTTTTAAATTATGTTTGCCCAGTCTTGTCTCTGCCACAGACCCCAACGCAGCTCATTTGGTGCTCCTGTAGATGAGCTGATTGGAGTGATGCTCCTGTGTGTCTGCTCACCACTTATTGAGTCATCTGATGATAGTCTAGCTCAGCTATCCACATGACTGCATAAGACAGGCAGTCTGGAGATGTGGGCGACTGCGGTTTCTAGACTCGAGGGTTGTGAAGAAATAGTTTCAACCCTCATCTATGACAATATAAAACTATTACAAAGGAGTGTCCTGGGCTTTTAGCCTTGGAAGGGTGTTGACACACTGTACGTAGCTGCCTAGCCATTGATTAATGTAACTTTCATGTTCTGGAGCTTTACCAAAAGACATAACACCCTGAACCAAAACCGTAGAACATACCTGTCCAAATCTGCCTAGGTAGTTCAGTTGGCGTGCTTCAGTTTGTCCAAGTGAATGAATACAGTGACTTCAGCTAGCAGTCCTGTAGCCAGATGCTGTGCTTGTTTACTTAGAAGTAAATCTACTGAGTTCAATGGGACTTACTCGCAAGGTATGTGGGTATGGGATTGCAGCCATTGATATTGCATGTAGAAGCAAGAATTTCTTCGGTATTCTGAGCGATACCATTTCAGCATCCTTGCCTTCTGTTTTGCAGTTTAGGAGGAAAGGATAATAGTATTTGAGTTGCAGAGGCGCTTGAAACGCCTGTGCCCTCCATTTACAGCTGTTCCAGAAGTGGGGCTATTTTTCCTCCCCAGCCCTATTTCCGGTTTGCTTGTCAATGCATGTGAGATCAAGGACTTTAATTCTGTCTTTCTTCATTCTAGGTAGTGGATACTCCCGGTATTCTGGATCATCCCCTGGAAGAGAGAAACACCATTGAGATGCAGGCCATAACAGCGCTTGCCCACCTTCGTTCAGCTGTCCTATATGTCATGGATATATCTGAGCAGTGTGGGCACAGCCTGGAAGAGCAGCTCGAACTCTTCAGCAATATCAAGCCACTCTTTGTCAACAAGGTAGGCTGGGATTTAATATCTTGATGCCGAGTTGCTGCTTTCTTGGTTGTAAAATCTAGACCTTAGTTCAATCTGTTATTTCCCCCTTTTTAACTTTCAGCCTCTAATAATTGTAGCAAACAAATGTGACGTGAAGAGAATTTCTGAGCTTTCTGAGGAAAACCAGGTAGGAAATTGTGTCCGTCCGTCTGTCTTAGGGTTGTGCACCGGCTCGGAGTGCACCTTGAATAATGGGGTGGATCAGGGTGATTTGGAGAAGACTCTTCCTTTGCAGAGTCAGGTCATGCCATCAACGAGGCATGTCAAAATGGATCAGGGTCAAATTCAATTTTTTTGAGTAGCTCTATCTCCTCCGTTTTTCTAAAAAGTTAAACCCACAATTTTACCCTCACCATTTTTTTGAGAAACCCAAAACAAAGTGGTCTGGGGAAATGACATGGGGACAAGGCGGTGTTCTGGTTAAGATCTTTTCATTTTGATGAAGTGGTTTAGCTTCCATTCACTGTGAATTATTCCCCCCCCCCCGCACCCCAATCAGAGTGATTTGGGGGAGGCAGTTTGTTTATTTCAAAGAGTTGTTCTTTGTGAGGGTCTTCATTCTCGTCTGAATTTTGGCTGTGAGAGCAGGGAGTAAGCAGCAGAGTCACATTGTGGGAGTAGCCTGCTTTTCCCCCAGTCATCTTTTTTCCTAACAGGCAGTTCAAAGCCATAACTTGCTTTCTTTGGTGACTGTTCCAGTTTTTTTATACCAAAGGTGATATCTCCTAGCATGATAGCCCCTGGACCAGTTTTCTGAATTTTAGCATGCTTTTTAGCCTGAAAGTGGCAGGTGTAATCCACCTGCAGTGGTTCCTTTGCCTGCAAATTTCATCCACATGCGAAAAAGAAAAACACTAGACATTTTTCGGTTTCCAGTTTTAGTCAATGGTGGGTTCGGATTTAACTGATCCGAGTCAGACATACCCAAATAATGAGTTGAATTGCAACAATTTAGGTTGTATACACACTGTACTTTTCAGGCACAATACATTTAAAGCACGTCCATAGCACATTCCCCCCCCCCCCTCAAAGAATTCTGGGCACTGTAGTTCACAAAGTTACAACTCCCAGCAACCCTTAACTAATTACATGTCCAGAAATTTTTGAGGAGGGAAACAGATGGTCTGCATATGTGTAATTTATTTCACGGCCGATGTGACACATTCATCATCATGCTGCAGTCCTTAAGAGGCTGTCAGG
This sequence comes from Lacerta agilis, assembly GCF_009819535.1. NCBI lineage: Eukaryota > Metazoa > Chordata > Lepidosauria > Squamata > Lacertidae > Lacerta > Lacerta agilis. The sequence continues at coordinate 42,885,720 of NC_046323.1, read as the reverse complement.
CCCCCACCCTAAGCCAGGTGGAGAGAGGCATTCTAACATAACTGTGTCTTCCAGTTCATGAAGATCTTGTGTTTATTTTGATACCCTAGGAATAGAAGGCAACAATATTTTTGTTGGGTTTAAGCGTTTAGTTTCACTACTGAATTCACATGTGTCCATCATGTTTTAGAAAATGTTTGCTGATTTAGAAGCAGATGGGCTTCCTGTCATTGAGACAAGCACCCTAACTGAAGAAGGAGTGATTCAAGTTAAAACAGAAGTGAGTCGTATGTATGTTTTTGTATAAGCTGTGTTCCAGGCACTCTCATTGGGATGGTCCAACCCAACAGTGACCTCCTCCACACTTAAAAGATTTGTGCTGCTTAGGGAAAGGCTGCAATAATAATAATAATAATACCTTGCACTAGGACACTGCAGGAGAAATGTGAAGCCAAATCCAAAGGTGATTATTATTATTATTATTATTATTAATTAAATTCGTTAGTTGCTGTAAGGGTTTTCAGTGATTGTTCATGAGTAACCAGCCTGACGCCAAGGTTTCTAAAACTAAGTTTCTTTATTGTGCAGATATGTACAGTGCAGCAACAAAAAGTATGTCTAGCTCATCCTTCGGCAGAGTCCAGGAATGACTCTTTCCGGTTCTTTGCCCAGCATAAGAGCCGCAGGATGCGGAACCCCCGCCTACCCCCTCTGCTTCCCCCCCCCCCCCCGTGCAAGTGGGGAGACGGAAGAGGCGCCTCACCTCCAGTCCCTGCTTGATGCGAGGGCTCTCCTTCCCTGTCAGAGCCCTGACTCCTACTTTCCCTTCCCGTCTCTCCCTCCCCACTAGAGGGATCACTGCCTTCCTCACTGGAGGAAGACAAATTGCTGAGCAGGTGGGGCGGGGGCTCGCGATAGTGAGGTGAGGGCAGCACCCTGACAGTTGCCTTAGCTTGTCCAAGGCAATCCAAAGTGACTTGTGCAACCACAAAACCTACCTATTTCAGCAAATGTTTATGGCATAGGACCACTAGCTCTTGTTTACCTTTTTCTCATGGTTGTTTTGACCAACCTATTATTCTGTTAGCTGCTGGCAGCTGAACTGGACGCCTGTTTGGACAACTGTAAAAAGGAGGAGCATTAATGATAGGCTTTCTTCATTGTTCCATTCCCTCTAATAGGGAACTTTGGTGGTTGATTGCCAAACAATTTACAACGGTCATCCAAAAGGAAAGGAGTGTTTTTGTAGGGAAGCTTTTAATGTTTAATAGACAATTGTATTTTAATATTCTGTTGGAAGCCGCCCAGAGTTGCTGGGGAAACCCAGCCAGATGGGCGGGTATGTATGTATGTATGTATGTATGTATGTATAAATAAATAAATAAATAAATAAATACTACTGGGGGGCAGGGGAGAACCTTTTTGTCCTCCAATTCCAGACTGACAAGTGTGCAAAGTTCTTCTAAAATGGCCTCCTTAGTGGAAAGGCAAAAAAGTCTGGCGATAATGGGCCTGTTGATGCAAGCACTGCCTTGCTCTGTAGGTGAATTCTAGATCCAAGACATTAAGCTTAAAATTAGGGAAGATGGGATTAAACCAGGAAATTGTAAAATAGAGTAAATCTTGGCCTTCGAGAAATTTATGATGATTTTGCCTTGCAGAGTCAAATTTTTTTAGGTTTTCAGATTGGAGGTTTGATAGCGCACGAGTAGTTAAAGAATTAGGGCAGCCATCTTGCTTGGTGATTTCACACACACTCAGTCTGGTGCAGATGTAGTGCTTCCTTTTCACTGTGGTTATGAGATGGAGAGCCTGTGAACCTGTGGGTGCTCCCAGTTTCCTTCCCCCTGCTGTTTTTTCAATTCCAGTAAGGAGGGAATTTGGGAGCCCGTGGGGTAATCCTGCTCAGTGAAACTGACGTTAAAAAATTGGGAGCCATTATGTCTGCGTGTTATTCGTCTGCTTTCATAAGCATATTTTTTTGAATTCCTATTTTGCATGTTCTCAGGCCTGTGACAGGTTGCTGGCCCATCGTGTTGATACCAAAATGAAAGGAAACAAAGTACACGATGTACTGAACAGGCTCCACTTAGCTATCCCGTCGAAAAGAGACAACAAGGTTGGTGTGTGTGCCCATTATACCTCTGTCGTCCCCCGTCCCCCCGTTTTAGCAATGTATGTATATATAATACACATGCATCTAATCAAAACAGTCTTGGTCTCTCTTTTTTTGCTTTTTTGTTTTTGTTTTTAAACTGATTCCTTGAGCTCATCTTGGTTTTATCCTTTAATCTTAGGAAAGGCCGCCTTTTATCCCTGAAGGTGCCCTGCTCCGCAAAAAACGCATGGAAGTTGATGCGCCTAAAAAGAAACTGGTAGGCGTCTTTTGAAAGATTTTCCCAGGAGAAGAACAGCAAAATTTGTGTGAAGCTTTTAAAAAGGATCCATTTTAATGCTGTGTGCTTGTTCACAGGAGAAAGACATTGAAATGGAAATGGGAGACGAGTATGTTTTGGATCTTAAGAGTAAGTGGTAGCAGTAATCTTAATGTTCTCTAGAGGTGTCACTGGATGTAGTATTCCCATTTTGCAGACAGTTCAGGTAGAAAACTGCAAGGTTAACTTCAGCTGTTGTGTGTAGTTAGCAGCCCTGTTTAGGGAAGTTTTTAATGCTTGATGTTGTTCCTTTTTTATTACAGTGGTGCCTCGCAAGACGAAATTAATTCGTTCCGCAAGACTTTTCGTCTTGCGGAAATTTCGTCTTGCGAGGCACCGTTTCCCATAGGAACGCATTAGAATTTAATTAATGCGTTCCTATGGGGGGGGGAAAGTCCGGGGGCCCCTTCCGACCGGCACCGGAGCCGTGCCGCGTTTTAAAGCTGCAGCGAGTGAACAGCAGCACTGCTGTTCGCTCGTTGCAGCCTTAAAACGAGGCGCCGCGCCATACAGGGAGCTGTAAAGGCTTACCTTTTGGCTCCGGTCGGGAGGGGTGTTGTCCATCGCGTCCAGCTTGGCTCGACTGTGCATGTCTGCGATCTCCATAGACGAATTCGTCTCGCGAGTCAACTAAAAACTCGCAAAACCCTTTCGTTTTGCGAGTTTTTCGTTGTGCAAGGCATTCGTCTTGCGGGGCACCACTGTATTAATATTCTGTTGGGAGCCGCCCAGAGTGGCTGGGGAAACCTAGCCAGATGGGTGAGGTAGATATGTATGTATGTGTGTATGTATGTGTGTATATATAAATAAATAAAGTTAATAATTATAATTATTATTAACATAATAATTATGTTATGCTCTTAGTCTACTGGATAATACTGGTTTTCACCTAATTTTCCATCAGGGACTATATGTTAAAAAATAGGGGTCTCCGTTCTTGAAGTTTGCAAAGTTGATGGAGGGCTTTGTCGGTCTACATAAGGAGTGAACAACCTGCAGCCTTTGGCCTAATGTCATGAATCCCTTTCCCAAATTACCCTCTCCTGTGTTGCCGCTGGCAAGCTGCTTTGGGTGGAGGGAGGGTAGCAGGTGTCAGAAAGTGAGTGGCCTTTCTAGACAGTGAGCTTTTTGGACAGATAATAGTTCAAGCTACAAGTATTTTTGACGAAGCCTAAGGTTAAAGGAGGGACGCGGGTGGCGCTGTGGTCTAAACCAGTGTTTTTCAACCTTTTTGGGGCAAAGGCACACTTGTTTCATGAAAAAAATCACGAGGCACACCACCATTAGAAAATGTTAAAAAAATTAACTCTATGCCTATATTGACTATATATAAAGTAATTTTCCCACGGCACACCAGGCAACATCTCGCGGCACACTAGTGTGCCGCGGAACAGTGGTTGAAAAACACTGGTCTAAACCACTGAGCCTAGGGCCTGCTGATCAGAAGGTTGGCGGTTCGAATCCCTATGACGGGGTGAGCTCCCATTGCTTGCTTCCTGCCCCTGCCAACCTAGCAGTTCGAAAGCAAGTCAAACTGCAAGTGGATAAATAGGAACTGCTCCAGCGGGAAGGTAAACGGTGTTTCCGTGCGCTGCTGTGGTTCTCCAGAAGCGGCTTAGTCATGCTGACCACATGACCCGGAAGCTGTCTGTGGACAAACGCCGGCTCCCTTGACCTATAGAGTGAGATGAGCTCCGCAACCCCAGAGTCGTCCGCGACTGGACCTAACGGTCAGGGGTACCTTTACCTTTACCTAAGGTTAAAGGAAGATTGTTCTGGTTACCAGACAGGTTTAGCAACTCTGGACCACCTGCTAGCCGGTAATGTCCTGCTGTAACGATGAAATAGCAGCTTCTGTGCTGCACAAATTGATAATTCTCTGTGTTGTTCCCCCCTCCCCCCCTTTAGAATACTGGGATCTAATGAATCCATCTGAAAAATATGATAAGGTGCCAGAGATCTGGGAAGGACACAACATAGCAGATTATATTGACCCAGATATCATGAAGGTAGGAGTTATCCCCATTAACTTCACACTTCAGTATTTCTTGTCTAGCCTCTTACTAAGAAGAATCACAACTAAGAAAAATGAATTGATTGACTCGGTAAAACCACCACTCTGCTTCTGCCTTTAATCTTGGTTCAGTAATTGAGAACTTTTGATATGGCAGTCAATTAGGAGTTTGAGCATTAACTATCTGAAAGGCTCTGTTGATGAACATTTGAAGCATGCATATTGTAAAAAAGTTTCTAATGCATTGTGTGTGATGTCTTTAAAGAAACTGGAGCAACTGGAGGAAGAGGAGGAGCTGAGGCAAGCAGCTGGAGAATATGACAGCGACTCAGAAAGTGAAGATGAGGAAATGATGAGCATCAGACAGCTGGCACAACAGATTCGAGAGAAAAAGAAACTCAAGATGTTGGCATCCAAAGAGAAAGATACACAGGGGCCCAAGATGCCGAGAACAGCGAGAAAGGCAGGTTTCAAACATTTTTTTAAGAATGTGTTGGGGCCTGACTGCGATTAAGGGATTTACGTGCGCTCCCTCCCACCCACTCACTTTCGTTACAAAACAGAAATCGAAGTTGTCATGGCTAGAAATGCCTGTTTGACTGCAGATTAAAAATAATGCCTTAGGCAGATGAAATAGTAACAGGCCCATAAGTGATAGAAGAAGATGAATGAGAATCTCCATTAAGGTGTGTTCTAGTTTAGGACTTGTCAGAAACACAAGGATCACTCCTGAGGCCTGGTCTACGCAGTCAGCAGAACAAAGTTGTGGAATAAACTGGGACATAGGAAGGTGACTTCTGTTGAGTCTGAGCTTTGGTTCACCCAGCTCAGCACTGTCAACAGTGAGTGGCAGAGGTTCTCCAGGGTTTCATACAAGAGTTTTCCCCAGACTACCTGAAGATGTCTGGATTGAGCCTGGGACCTTTTTTCATACAATGCTATTTCAGACATGATTTTTGATCTCCTATACACACTCACCCACCCAACATTATAAGCTTCTAGCAATTCAACAAGCAAATCTTACTATAGGCCCCACATCCGCCTGCACTGGCATGTTTCAAAGTAACAAACAGGAGATTAAGTGAACTCCCAGTTGTTCCTTTGCCAGAACAAGTTGCATTCCTTCATCCAAATTTTTCCTACAAGGCTTAGGGCTGATTGAGATCTGGCCCATTGGGGTTAGGGTAAGGTTCCTCATGTCTGCCTTAAGCAGAACAGTTCACTATTATTATTATTGCCTGCTTCCAGAAGTGTAGGCTCATTTGCTACCCACACTCTGTGTTGTCGTGTTGAGCATCCTGTATGCATGGAGTGTGTGTTCTGGTACATGTTAAATTACACCTAAACTAATTTGAAAGGGTGGGGGGAGAACGGCAGACCATTGACATTCCTGCTTTTATCTGTTTGTCTCCAAATTGTCACTGAAATCTATCTGGAACGTACGCAGTTGTCTGCTGTAGGATTTCTCTTGCAGTTTTTGAACAGTGTACTGGATTGCTTCTTAGACTCCTTTCTGCCAAGTCTATATAAAAGTGTATTGATAACAGGGAAAATAATTGATGACTTGTGTCTTTAGGTTGAACGGAAGACATTAGAGAAGGAGATGACTGATCTCGGGCTTGATATGACTGGTAAAAATGAGGTAAGACAGACTTTTTTCTGTATTGATTTCTGTAGGCAATACTTTCATTATTTCTAAATGTCCTTATTATACTTCATTTTTCTGCCACAGGAAATAAAGCTGTCGCTTTTTTGTTTTTTTAAGCCAGGCAGGGCCTGCGGGTCTCAAACCGCAGGAGGCGTTTGTAGGATCCAAGCAATGTGTTGGTCGAAGGAACCCGTGGGCTAAGCTGGCTCTGGAAATAAAGCTGTGTTAAGGGAATTGATTAATATTGGATTAAGACTGGAATTCAGAGTTGAAAAATCCTATTAATGAAGTTTGTACTCGTAAGCTGTTAGCTGCATTAAGTAGTATTTATGCTGAGGAACACTGTTCAGCACCCGATAACTAATTTAGAAGATGTGAGGTTCTGATTGGGCTTTTCTTGGTTTGTGGATTTTCAGGCACATTATGTAGCCCAGGCAAGAAGATCCCGGAGTGTTACCCGTAAACGTAAACGAGAAGAATCTGTACCACCTACATCTGTGGTGCGAAGTCGCAGTTCCTCCCGCACACCTCGTGATGTATCTGGCCTTCGAGACGTAAAGGTCTGTCTTAAGTTTATTACAGTTGTGGACGGTTTTCTAGGAAGTAGTATTGCAAATAGGCATTTACAAATCTGCACGTTGAGCTACTGTAATTAAGCGGAGGTTAGGATTTGTCATGACAGGGCATTTTAAATTGAGTTGCAATACGTTTCTGTGTCATCAAGAGAAAATTAAATTACGGTGGTGCCCCGCTAGACGAAAATAATTCGTTCTACGAATTTTTTTCATCTAGCGGTTTTTTCGTCTAGTGAAGCGGCAATGACAGCCGCGCTCCGCTAAACGAAAAAAAAAAGACGAAAATTTTTCGTCTTGCGAAGCAGCCCCATAGACTTTTTCGTCTTGCGGGGCAGCTTCCACTAGACGAATGCCGTTCGTCTAGCGAGGCATTCGTCTAGCGGGGCACCACTGCACTTTTTAAAAACCTCTTCCTGTATATTTAGTACTGTATCATTAGGATCAATTGGTTCCTTTTAGTTCAAGCCATTTGAAGCAGGATTGACCTGTGCTCAGTTCATCATCTGTACTGTCATACTAAGGATGGATGGATAACCTGTGGCCCTCCAGATGTTGCTGGACTACAACTCTCACCATCCCTGTTTCGCCATATTGCCTGGCACTTGTGGGAGTTTGAGCCCAACAAAATCTAGAGGGACTACAGGTAAGCTACACCTGCACTAAGGGGCGTGATGGCAATAGGCCAGCTTGTCACTTATTTGGTTGAGGCGTCCCAAGACTCGCCATGCACAAACATAGCTGGGAGTAAGTTCCACTGAACATAATACTTCTGTGTAGGATTGTGCTGTTAATACTGGAAAGGTAGGGCAGGGAGAAAGGCCTAGGAAAAGGAGGTACCAGGTGGCCAGGCAAGATGGCTGAATTTACATACTGATGTGGAATAGCCTAAATAGTTGTTTAGCTTTGCCTTTTTTATGCAATATATGTAGCTTATGCAATGTGTTTGAGATACCAATCCCTTTGTATTTTTAAATTGCTTCTATAGAAGGCACATTTATGGCTGTGTCTCAGATCCTAGTCTTATACCCTTAACCACTATTTCCCAAAGGGACTATAAGGCAGTATTTGGGTCATATTATTGGTGTGGAGGATGAGCCTCAAGTGGAGAAATAATGCTTCACTTATTATGATTTATTTATTTATTTGTATAGATGGTGAAGAAGACTAAAACTATGATGAAGAAAGCTCAAACGAAAATGAACCGGTTGGGCAGGAAAGGGGAAGCAGATAGGCACGTCTTTGACCTTAAGCCCAAACATCTGTTTTCTGGCAAGAGGAAATCTGGTACAAACCAACGAAGATAAATGGCTCTACAAGGACAATAAGAAAATATCAATGCAAATTAAAGCCAACATATATATAAGAAATAGTTTGTGGAGAATTGATTCCAGTAAAGTGGTGGTTTTATTGTTAGTTCTGTCGTAATGAAGTATAAAATAAATAACCCAAACATTCATTCAGTTACTTCAGCAGAAGTACATACCAAATGATGCATATCTCAGTCTGCTGGGGTACTTTTCCTCTGTACTAAATACCTGGAGGTCTGGTAGTAAGTATCATTTTCCAAAGGCCTATTTTAACTAGTATCTCATTAGATATGGGAAGCAGCAGCTCTATCATAAAGCTATGTTAGTGGTAACAAAATGTTGCAATTTATAATAAGATCAAGACACACGCAGAATGGTCTAAGCTGAGCACATAACTTTATATGCATGTTTGAAACCACATAGAAGCCCTCTTAGGCCGTGTAGGCAATACTGAGCTAGATGGACCAATTCAGGATTCCTCCTGGATCCGTTTTTTAAAATTGGTGTTATATTGGCTACTTTCCAGTTCCCAGCAATGGAGGCTGATAAGAGGCAAAGGTTACATATTTTTGTTAGAAAATCAGTAATATCACATTCGATTTTTTAAAAAAACCCTTAGGTCATGGGTAGGCAAACTAAGGCCCGGGGCTGGAACTGGCCCAATTGCCTTCTAAATCCAGTCCGCGGATAGTCTGGGAATCAGCGTGTTTTTGCATGAGTAGAATGTCTGCTATTTAAAATGCATCTCTGGGTTATTTGTGGGGTATAGGAATTCGTTCATATTTTTTTTCAAAATAAGTCTGGCCCCCTGCTGAAAACATTTGCTGACCCCTGCTTAGGTGAATGCTATCTCAATCTGGCAATTTGTTAGTTTTTATTTTGTCTATTAAGCCTAGAACTCTTTTTCATTTACCGCAGACAGCAAAAGTTAGTACAGGTACAGGATTTGCCCTATATCCTTTGCTGTAAAAACTTTGCTGTATCTGAAGAAGTGTGCATGCACACGAAAGCTCATACCAAGAACAAACTCAGTTGGTCTCTAAGGTGCTACTGGAAAGAATTTTCTATTTTGTAAAAACAAAAGCAGAGAATTCATTCAGATTCTCAGCCACCGCCACATCTAGCACTCCTTTTGCTCCCTTGTCATCCAAGATACCAACTCTCTTCCTAGCCAGTCATCTGCTACTAAGGTATTTAAATGTTTTGTTGTTCATGTTTTTAGCAGTGTACTGCTCCATTTTTTTAAGGAACCCTTATTGTCTCATTTGCCAAAGTATGTGTTCCTTTTTGTTTTCCTCATTTGGGCAAGACCTCCATTTTTTGGAAGGAAGTATTCTTTGGAAGGAAGTATTCTAACAGCTTCTTTGACTCTGGTTGTTAACTGTGCTGGTGTCCTCTTGGCCCTGGTGATACCGTCCTTGATCTGCATTTTACACTTAAGTTGAGCTTCTAAACAGCTTCCAAGATGGGGGATGCTGATCAAGAACAAGCATTTTTTAAGATTAGAAATTAGCTCAACGGACCTGTCCAATAATTACTAATATCTGTCATCTTGTATTCCTCAAAATGAGTTTTTCTATCAACTAGCCTAAATTTAACAGGTTATGGAAAATTAAAATGGAACACATTAAACTTTTTCATGAAGAAGTATTAAGTTCAGTTGTTAGGATTCAGTCATTTTAATGATTAAATATACATCAGTGGCTTTCTGGAACACAGCAGTATGTCTGAATATGCACAGTTTTTACTATCTAGTTCTATCTGAAAATGAAACACCCTTAAGGTAAAGTGAAAAGTTACTAGGCAGGCCTTATAGTCAGAATTCCTTTCCTTTTTACAGCAAATAATTCAAAAAAGGAAGGCACATTTGGAGACTACTGAAGTACAAATTCTCACTTTACATTTTGAATACCACCTAGTTCCACCCCTGTAATGGTTTTTGTCATGCACAGTTTACAAGTGAACAGATACTATTAGAGCAGTTAACACCACACTTACATATTACCCAACGCGCTCCAGAAAATTGAAAATGAGTGGATGAAATAGGCCAGCTCTGGAGTTGGCAGAATTTAAGTAGTGTTTCTCTTATCCCCTAACATGGACTTTAGTATGACATTCAAGATGCAGCCTTTAAGACCAGAAATCTCAACAGCTATGCTAGTTAGGGCTGATGGAGAGTCACATGTTAGCATCCCCCTCTCCTGCATTAAGCCAAGGACAAAACTAGCCTGGGAACACCATTGGGTTTGTCTGGCTCTAATGGGATTTCTGACTAATAACTAATTCCTTCACTACTGTACAGCAAACAGCCTACCCTGAAAAATAGAGGGTATCCTGGCTAAGATTTAACTTTCAATTTGACTGGTAGCCTAGTCAGTATTCAAATTTCAGATTCTAGTGATTATATCAACAAATACATTCCCATTGAAAGCTTGTTAATAATCCAAATAATTACTCCAAGAAATGAAAGGCAGAAAAGACTCGAGCTTTAACAATCAGCCAGAGATAAAATCAAATTTCCTTCACAGGATATCTTCTTATTCCTAATTCGTTCCCTATGTTGCAGTCAACTTATAATTAGTGCTTCAGATATTGTCATTTATCAATATTAAATGGTACTATATCGTTTTTAGAGCAGCATATTCTATAAACTGTTACATTCTGTGAATCTTTTCATGATCCACAAACCTATTCAGATTATTCAAGTTATCCCACCATTTAAAGAGAAAAGTCTCTGCAATCAGTTTGAACCATGGAGTAATCTTAATTTCATTTCGGGATGCCTTTTCCAGGAGTTCTTTCAGTTCTTCCTGTGTCACATAACAGTAGCTTTTAATTTCATTGGGATCTGCATTCAGCGTCACATTCTTCTGCACAAACAAGATGTAATCTATTTCATGTTCTCCCCAGATCCCATTGGACTGAGCTTTGTAGTGGATTCGGGTTAAGTACAAGATTTCTTCTGGTGTTACCTACAACCAAAAACATGTAGTGACAGTACTTTATTACTTCCTTTCTGCATGATAAATTTTTCAGAACACCTCAATACAAACATGAAAGAGGCAGGTTGGAGAAATAGCTGTGGCACTTTGCTTTTAAATGGTTGATTTTTAATATAACATTTGTATAATCAGTTGCTCAGATCAAAAGAATGACACTTGGACTTTCCTTCCCCATCTAATCTGCTCCTAAGGACTCTGGAATAGTGTATAATGGAGTGGACAGTGTGCATGTCTGCCTGGGATGGTGAGACACTCAAGGCTCAAGTGAGCATTTAATTGAATAATGTACATTTGAGTGGATATATCAGATAAGAAAACATTCTTCCTAATATAAACTGCAGAGAGGAGTACCTCAGAGTCATGTGGGTATGGCCAGAGGCATTTGTTTTGCTTCGACAATTCTCAACATGGAAGAAAATGGAGGAATTTGCAATATTGTTAAAAATCTAATGCCAGAAAAAGTCTTAGGTGTTTGGTTGCCCAGACATAGAAACATTTTATGCTGGAGCCAAGGCATTTGAAATCCCTTTCCAGCCCTGGGATAAACTATTACTATTAAAGTAGTTTCTTTCTTGCTCCTTATATGTTTAGATTATACAAAAAGGCTTTCCGGTGTGCTTGCTGGACAGATTGAAGCAAGCATGTCTTGATCAATTGTGATTATTCTGAAACTCAATCCAGGGCATGCACCAAACCTGGTCATTCTGACTAGTGAAAAAGCAGAGAAACACTGAAGTAGCAACAAACACACTGTGATAATTGCTCCCTTCTCTTAGCTTCTGGGAATAAGGCAGGCAGGTTCTAAATAAATACTGCAGCTCTGATTAGTATTTAGAACTGCAAGTATAACTAGGTGCTGTTCAACTATTTCCCCCTAGGGAAGTCATTACTCTGAAATAAGAGCATTATTTACCTGTTCCATTGGAATTCCTAGCTCTTCTTTCAGGCGCCTCTGAGCTGCTCTTCGAATGCCAATTGCATTCTTTTCTTCTACTTCAAGCACGGTGTTCAGGGGATGACTGCAACAAGTGTTGGTGAAACAATCTACCAAAAAAGTTTTTTGGATTCAGTTTTAAGAAGGCTTTGCAGACTTTCAGATACAGTCATACCTTGGGTTGCGCATTTTCAGGTTATGGACACGCCGAACCTGGAAGTACCAGAACAGGTTATTTCCAGGTTTTGGCGCTCGCGCAGAAACACTAAAACACGCTTTGTGCAGGTGCAGAAGCGTCGAATTGCGTCACGCGCGTGCGCAGATACACCGCTGCGGGTTGCGATTGCGCCTCCCGCACGGATCACATTCGCAACCCAAGCGTCCACTGTACTAGAATCCTTGAAGTAGCCAACCTCATTTTGTTGACAGTACCAAGTATCCAAAGTTTGTGAAGTTTGAAACAAAGTTCCAAAAAAAAAAAGCACATACTGCCATATTCAAAACAAAAGAAACCTATCAATGCTGAGCACCATAAAGAGTACATTTCCAGCATATAAACATAAAGTGCAATTGTGCTCCCAAGAGCATTCTAAGTTATATATGGTTACAAAAAAGGACAAAGCACTAGTCATTATTTAAATTGTGATTTCCACCCCCCTTCAATTTGCACATACAGTATTCACTAAAAGTGTGCTAGTCTAGACCAAAGACAACATCACCACACCAAATAGTCTTTTGGGCATTTGACCTATCAGAAAATATTTGCATGTTTCTCACACTTCTGCTGTTAACTGCACAAATACAGGTCATGAACACACCCACCCCACTGTTCTTTAAGAGACTGAAAACATTACTGCTACCCAAGTATCTGCTCACTTAAAAATAAAAGTAAGTAAATTTGTTTGAAATTTAACAGATAATTCTATTTTTCAAGCATTCCAGAAATATATGAGGGCACAAAGCGGTATTTTATAGAAGCTACGCAATGAAAACAAGAATTTGTTGCTTAATAACAAACCTGGGAAAGTGATTTTGGCATCTGATCTTTGTTGCAATAGTAGTTTATTCTCCGTATTGAACAAGAAGACACTGAAAGCACGATGCAGCAATCCTAGCACAAAAAGATAGGCAATATGCTTTTAAAAAGAATGTATTGCAAGGGGGCGGGAGTAAACTTCATTCGTGTTCATCGTAACACTTGATCTTACTGTTTAAAATCAAAGTTTAATCAAAGGAACAAGTGTCCTATTTCTAAACAAAACTCCACTGTATGCATTGTAATTTCTCATTTAGGCTGGTATTTGCCTTGGAAAGGAGGGTTGGATATATATGTATTTGACCAAATTATTGTTTGGGTAACCTTTGGATAACTTTGTAGGAGTAAACCAAAGATATTATTGTATGCCATATCTTACAATATATTACAATATATTACTTTTGCAAAAGTCAAGTGCTTAGCTGTTTTTGCACTGTCTGAGGAACAGAGCTATTTATTTCAAGCAGTTCCTTACAGATCTGTAATCAAAGACATCATATAAGACTAAAGTCTTTGTTCTTTCAGATAAAGTATTCCTTAAACGTCGACAGGTTAGTGTCAGATGTTCTCCAGGAGCAGCATAAGCCAGCACAAGAAAAGGGTTTTTAACTCATGCTGCTTCTGTTCTTGTGTGCAGTATGGAAACTGTCTATATCCTTATGCACCAAAAGTGATGTTTCAACCACAGAAATAATTGTGTACCTTGGCTTATGGAATATGCCCATTACCTCTTTAACTGAAGCCTGAAAATTGCAAAACACTTGTTCATCTTATATTGCTCTTTGGCATAAACATTTGAAGAAGCCACCCGCAGCCCAAATTCGTGTGCTGGGCAGAACTATATAAGGTAAGGCTAAATGGTGTGGCAGGAAGTTGCTCTGTGGGCTGTGTGTCAAAGTAATCGGTGACTCAAAACAAATAAACAAGCCTAAATTGCTATTCGACCTCACAGCATGAAAAGGATTTTCTTTACCACTTAAAGAACTCTTAATTCAAAGTTATCTTGTACATGGAGGCACAAGACTAGTCTGCCTAACCACATTCCTCTATCTTCCTTGTTCCATTTCCTCCAGCTCCCTTTCCCGTTTTATCTGCTACATCTTGTCGCGCAAGTAGATTGCAAAAAACCTGGAGGCAAAGAATGGGGCGAGGTAGAAGCACTCCATACAACGTGGGTACCCAGGCAGGACCAGCTTACATACAATGGGATCTGAAGTGACAGATACCTTTGTCAATGTTTTCATTCAGGTGGCAGTTTTTCTTGGTATCTGAACCAATTTTGTTGTCATTTTCATCAATAAGGATGCACATCTCTGCCAGCAACTCTACCTGCTGCTCATCCAGTTCATTTGTATTTATTTCAGGCATGGTTGCAGTATTGATGCTCCTAATAAAAATACTGATGACAAAAAACCAACAACCCACAATTACACAAATATTTAATGAACAATTTTAGAACTTAAAAGATTTACTAATGTTTGCCCAGAGTCAGCAGAGCACAGGCATGCAGATGAGTGTGTCCATTATACCTGCCAATACTAGAAACTTGCGTAAACTTCACAACCAATGCAACCATCAAGTGTGCATATAATTTCTGATGGCTAGACAAAGTTATTTTTGATCCTCAGCCAATATTCTCAGTTCAGTAAGAATATGAGTCCACCGTTTTTTACACAATACATAGCTATCACTACTTGTTTTATCTTGCACTAGCATGACTTTCCAGGAAAACACACAAAGCCTTTAGTGTCTTTAGGCACCAACTATCCTTGGCATTTGTTAAAGTAGACCACTTCCTCCTTTTTTAACTAGCCCTGAGCCAATGCCTTTATTAGCACCTGTTTAGTAGATGGAAGCTTTTTCTGATTTGTCTACAGTGATAAGGCTTCACCTGCTATACTTCTACGTATAAAGGTAAAAAGGTAAAGGATCCCTGGACAGTTAAGTTCAGTCAAAGGAGACCATGGGGTTGTGGCATTCATCTCGCTTTCAAGCCAAGGGAGCCAGTTTGTCCACAGCAGGTGCCATCTGCAGCTTTTTAAAGGAAAGTGCAATAAAAACAAGAGGACATTAATAAAACTTGAGTAAGATTTCTCAGGGCTGTGGATGGAAGGAGGGAACTCACTTCCACAAGATGCAGAGGAAAAACCCGAACTCGGATTCCCTACCCAAACAGCTGGAGGGCCGAGTTTGGGGGTGCCTGATGTAGATAATACAGCTGTTGGCTGTACAGAACCTTCAGCATCTGTCTGTCTGCCTGTTTGTCTAGTGAAATTTATACGCCAATTAGTTGTGAAAGAAACCCCAGAGTGGTTTAACACAAAAAGGCAAAAGCGACAGCAAAACAATGATCCTGAGACTTTCCAAAACAACGATAGTGTAATGGAGTAAAAACGTACTATCTGCGTAGGCTCGTCTAAAGCAAAGACGTTTCTCAGCAGGCGCAGCCAAGGCTCCCCGGTGTCAATACCTGCGCAGAAACAGGCGCCACTTTGGGACGCTGCACCGCCACCTCCCTCCGCTTCCCCGCGGGGTGACTCCGCGGAATCGCTGCGAACTCCCTTCCGCTCCCGGGCCTTTTTTGGTCCTTACCGCGTTCCGTTCCCGGGCCGGCACGCGGCCTCTGGCCTCACGCAAAACAAAGGAAGCGGCCGCCGAGACTGAGGAGGAGGCGGAGGAGGCGGTGGCTGCAGCAACTGCCCGCGGCTGCGACAATGACAGCTTCCCTGCGAAGACGAGGAGGCGGAAGAAGCAGAAGCATAGAGCGCGCGAGACGCAGAGCCTTCTCCTCCTGCTGCCCCGGCAGCAACAGCTGCCGGCGCCAACCGCCGCGCCGCGCGCCACATCGCCTGGCAACCCTCCCCGCTCGGCGCCTGACCAATGGTGGCGGCCCCGGGCGGCGGCGTCATCAGGTGGGCCGATCGCGCCACCGCCCGCGAACAGGGCACGCAAAGCGCCATCCAATCGCCCGCGGGAGATTCGGTCGCGTGCGGCTCTCGGGTCCAGCGGGGAGGAGGGGGGGGGAAGAGTGGGAGTGGGCGTGGCTAAAGGCGTGAGGGGGTGTGGCGAAAAGGCGAAAGGCGACGAGGGGGAAGGGTGAGTGGGTGTAATTTCATAGAAGCGTGGAATTCTTAAGAGTTGGAAGGGACACCCGAGGGCCATCTAGTTAGTCCAACCCAATGCAATGCAGGGATCTTTTGCCCAGTGTAGGGCTCGAGTCCACGACCCTGACATTAAGAGTCTCATGCTCTAAGGACTAAGGAAATGATAACAGCAAAAGCAAAAATAAAAAATAAAAAAATCAAGAGTGGAAGAAGCTGATTGCAATTTTTGTAGGAGATGCGTGTATTATATGCTCAGCACCTGATCTTTGGAACTCCCTACCGTTGTATATCAGGCGTGCACCTTCTCTATTGAAGTCTTTTCAGCACCTGAAGACGCCCCTCTGTCACCAGACCTGGAGGAGATCTTCATCCTAGCTGGAATCAATGTTGCATCTCAGTTGAATGTGTGTGTGTTCTTGCCACTGTTTTAAACCATGTAAGTGTGTGTGTTTATAGTGTTGAGTGCCACCCCAATCTCTGAGTGGTGTGAGATTCCAGGGGTTCCAGTGTTTGTGTTTTCTTTTGGGAATGAGGCACAGAGGAGACTATGGTGCCTATACGATATATGGTTTACACACACACACATATATATATAAACTGAGCTCAGTATAATGGAGGGGTTCACAGCATTAACACCCCCAGAGGGTCTTGTTTCTCATGGCTGCAGCCTAGGATTCAAACAGACACCAGCCATTGTGCTCTGAAGCTCTTTCCAGCTGCCGCCTTTACTAGCCTGCAACCTCCCCCCCCCCCTCACATCACACTCAACACTAAAACTATTTCAAACACTGGCTTTGCCTTCTGACTCTGAGTTGAGGGAGGGGCTCCACCCATTTGCCTTCTGGTCCAGAGTCTTTGCCTTAATGGCTTATTACCTTTCCTTTGTTCTCTAAATGGCTCATCTCCCAAGCAATTACCTCATGAGGTTCACTTATTTAGTTTATCTAGCTCTTAACATTTGCTGGGTCCAGAAATTAAACGTCTGGCACCCACAAACTCATAACACGGGGGAGTCTGGCATCAAGCTCAACAATATATTTAACTTTTATTGTGTTGTAAATAGCCTCTGGATGCCTGAGGGGGAAATGATTCATAAGGGAAATAAATAATAAAATAAGATAACAAACATCTTAATAAAGAAAGTAAGTGTAAGCGGATTCATAAGAGTAATGATTCCTAAGACGGCTCTTGGATTCCCTGGCTGATTTGACTGGCGCTCCTGTCAAAGCCGTGGGCGACCTCTGGAGCATCCAAATGGCCGGCGTCATTGACACAATTACCCCTGAGCACCCTCTCCCGCTTCATGGAGCCCATTTGGCTCCCTGGTATACTCCAGAGTTTGGGCGAAGAAACAGGCTGGGAGACTGCTTGACCGTAAGTGGAAGAAAACTCCAGTTGAATGCAACCCAACACTGGTGAGGGCTCATAATCAACCCTACCTAGTTGCAGTGAAGGTAGCAAATAAGGCATATGTTGCTGCCTCCATTGCATCCTTGCTATGCTGCCCAGCAGAGCTTTTCCAGGTAGTGCAGGGCCATTTATGCCTGAAGGAGGTGGTAGAACCAACGGCAGCTCCTTCTGACTTGTTTGCAAACCATTTTGAGGAGAAACTCACTTGCATCTATCGGACGTCAGATTCCGCTGTTACAACAGAAGAATCTCAAGGGGTGTCCAGAGCACAGTCTAGTCCTGTTGTGTCGGATGAGTTTCAGTTAGTAAGGTTCAAAGATGTGAACAAGGTGCTTGGATCGACCAGAGCAACCACTTGCACTCCGGACCCTTGAGCTCTTGACTGATAAAAATTAGTGGGGAGGGACAAGCGGCTAGGGCATGGAGATGATTCATGCCTCCCTGCAAGAGGGTGGTCCCTATCAACTTGACGGAGTGATGAAACTCCTTAAGAAACCCTCCCTGGACTCAGAAAATCTAAGTAACTACCGGCCATTTGCGATAATTGGTGGTAGCTCGGTACTCATTTGCTAAATATATTCATCTATTCATATATATTCATCTGTATAGATACCAGACTGGTAATTTGTGGTCACGCAATCCTTATTTATTTAAAATATTTATTATAATTGACTCACCAGGGTGGTAACACAGCTTTTATTAGAAATACATATTCATAGATAATTATCTATATAGATGGGGTTGATCAAAGCAGTACCCTCCAGATGTTATTGAACTCTCAGCACCCATAAGCTCCAACTGCCATGACCATTGGCCAGGGATAAAAAGGGAGCTATAGCCCAACAGCATATGGAGGGCATCATGTTGTCTACCCTGAATAACATAAAATAAAACAAATTGCTACCAGATCATGAAAAACGATACATGCAGAAATACTGCATGAAACAAACAGGACAGCAAAACCTAACAGTTAACAATCTTCCTGTATTTGCTGTGGCAGTTTAAAATTAATTCAAACCTTTGTTCCAGTTGCTGTTCTTATAAATATGACACCCACCCATCTGATGTCAAGGAAGTAAACAACCATCTGACTTTTAGAAGACAAATGAAGGCAACCCGGTATCGGGAAATTTCTAAATGTTGTAATTTTTTATATGTTGTAAGCTGCCCAGAGTGGCTGGGGAACCCATCCAGATGGGCGGGGAATAATAATAATAATCATCATCATCATCATCATCATCATCATCATCTCTGCAAGAGGGGTTGCTTTAGAGCAGATGGCCGGGTTGCTGCTCCTGAAAGAGCCCCTCTCTAAGCCAGGAGGATTGCAACAATTTACCTTGCATTTTCCTTTCCTGGGCAATGCTGGAGCAGGTTGTTTGTTATACAACTCCATGATCTCTTGGATGGGACTGACTACGTCCATTTCCATTCAGTTTCGGGCCTGGACTTGGCACAAATGAGCTATGCACCTTAAATGTTCCCTACTCCAGTGATGACTGGTCCATTTGGGCAAATGGAACACTTTCCCACCAACATCAGTCAGCACCAGCCAGCCACCACCTGCCTGCCTTCTCACTTATGTCAAGAGGGTATCTCTCTGCCTTTCGTCTTATTCCTTTTCATTATCTGTTGCCATTGTAGAACTCAGCAGGGAAAAGGATGAGGCAAAACTAACATTAGCAGACCCTCCTGCTGGGATCTCCAGTCACCCCTGGCTTCCCCTCTTCTGTTCGGTGAATTATGTCTCATTTCCACCATTTTCTGGTTTGCCAGGTAGAAATGCATAGTCACCACTAGGAGGCATAGAGCTGCTTTCAGAATTGGTAGTACAGATCACCCATCTCAAACTCCTGTGCTTTTTAAAAAAGAAAAGAAATATTTTTTATATCATACTCCTCTTTATCTTGCTCTTGCATAGGGCCTTCCATGGTTTCCCACCCAAGGGACTGACCAGCATGAAACCCGTTTCATTTCATTAATGCTGCAGTACCATGAGCCCCCAGAACAGCAGTTCCCAAATTTTTTGGATGCAGAGCCACATTTGAAAATCTTTAGAAATTTTCCTGGGCAACTGGTTACAAAATGTCCTGTGAAATCATGAACAACAAAGGACTCTCATAGGAAACTGAAGGCCAACTGGTTAGAAAATGTCCCGTGAAATCATGAACAACAAAGGACTCTCATAGGAAACTGAAGGCAAAACACCCACCAAAAAATGCAATTACCCCCTTGCTCCCCAGATAAAATAGGCACACAACAAAACCAGGAAAAACACATAGCAAACCAAAAAAGAGGTACCCCCTGCAACAGCAAGGAGACCAAACACATGCACCCCAAAACAAAAAAACCAACACAGTCAAAATGCATACACTCCTCAAACAAAAGTAGAACCCTTACAAACAGCCAAAACCATACACTAACCCAAATAAATCACATCCAGCCACGCCGGGCTGCAAAAGCTGTGAATTCCAATTCCTATCAGCCTCAGCCAGTTTGGCCAAGGATGATGTGAGCTGGAGTCCAACAAAATTGTGGGGACAACATCCAGGATTTGTAAGGTTATCTAGAATTGGATTGATTTCCATCCTTTCTCCCTGCATGCTCTGCGCCTGGAAAAGACTTTTACATTTTGGTTCAAATCTTAGTGAAACTGAATCAGACTCTGGGTTTCAGACCAACACTTTTAACAATATTGATTTCATTTAACATTTACATTTCATTTAAAATTTAACTTTCCAGGACTGCAGTGCTTATCCCAAGGGTTGACTTTCTTTGGAATGTGGTCAGTGGAGGGTTACTGGTATTTTGTAATACTTGTGTCCATTTACAAATATATAGGCTGAGTATAGGGGGAGGTATAGCTATGCTGGGGAACCTAAGAGGTGCCCCCAAAATCACTGCTTCCCCTGAAGATTTCTGGTGTGGGTGTTAGCACCGTAAGATCCTTTTGGGCAGCAGCTTAGCTTTCTCTGTCCCAGTCCAGGTATGACTCATTCTGCAAAACCTATTGTTTGCACAGACTCTTTCTTTACAGCACCCCCAGGATAAACATTGTGCCCTCCTGGTGTTGTGGACTATGGTGCCCATCAGCTCCAGCCAGAATAATAAATGATTATGGGAGTTGTAGCTCACATTGCAGTATTGTGGGTCATTTATCTACAACCCTTATAGCAAAGAAGATATTTCCTAGGGCCATTAAGGTAATCTCCAGCAGTTTTATTGGTCTGACCACTTTAGCAGATGCACCTTACAATCAGAGAATTTAAAGGTACTGATGGATTTTAGGAAATTAACCAGGTCAACCCCAATCCCATGTTACTAAGCAAAATCAGGCATGCTAAAACTATTTTAACTCAATGGGTTTAGGTGCACCCAACTCTGTATAGCAATTAGGCTAGGGGTGGCCTTTGGCAATTAGTTTTATACAACCTCTGCTCCCTACCTGGAAATTATGATGATGTTGTGTGATTGTAATTACACTGATGGTGTTGCCAGAATGACTGGAACAAAATTACAAAGCTTTTGCAAACTGATAAATGTATGAATGATAATAGACACATTAAAGCTGTTGCCCACTTAATATTTACCATTGGCCATAATTACTTCCAGAATAAACATACTGTTGCACGCTACCCCAAACTCTGAGCGGTGCGAGATTGCAGGGGTTCCAGCTGCTTACTCAGTGTTTGTGTTTTCTTTTGGAATGAGGCACAGACGATACCATGGTGTCTTATGATATATAGTTTATTTACACATATATACAACCCGAACCTACAATGGTGTTCACAGTATCAATACCCCCAAAGAGTCTTGTTTTCCCCATAGCTGCCATCTTTGATTCAAGCAGAGATCCGGCACCTCTCTCTCTCTGCTTCTAGGTCACATCACTGCAAAATTCTGCTCTAAACTTAGGCTTTGTCCTTCTAACTAATTGCAAGCTAAGGGAGGGACTCCACCTATTTGCATAAACTCCCTTTCCTTTGTTCTCTTCATGACACATTACCCAGGTGATCACCTCAACACAGGAAGCTAACCAGGCTTATAGAATCATAGAGTTGGAAGAGACCACAAGGGCCACCCAGTCCAACCCCCTGCCAAGCAGGAAACACCATTAAAGCATTCCTGACAGATGGCTGTCAAGCCTCCACTTAAAGACCTCCAAAGAAGGAGACTCCACCACACTCCTTGACAGCAAATTCCACTGTCAAACAGCTCTTGCTGTCAGGAAGTTCTTCCTAATGTTTAGGTGGAATCTTCTTTCTTGTAGTTTGAATCCATTGCCCCGTGTCCGCTTCTCTGGAGCAGCAGAAAACAACTTTTCTCCCTCCTCCTTTGATATATTTGAACATGGCTATCATATCACCGCTTAACCTTCTCTTCTCCAGGCTAAACATACCCAGCTCCCTAAGCCGTTCCTCATAAGGCATCGTTTCCAGGCCTTTGACCATTTTGGTTGCCCTCCTCTGGACACGTTCCAGCTTGTCAGTATCCTTCTTGAACTGTGGTGCCCAGAACTGGACACAGTATTCCAGGTGAGGTCTGACCAGAGCGGAATACAGTGGTACTATTACTTCCCTTGATCTAGATGCTATACTCCTATTGATGCAGCCCAGAATTGCATTGGCTTTTTTAGCTGCTGCATCACACTGTTGACTCATGTCAAGTTTATGGTCTACCAAGACTCCTAGATCCTTTTCACATGTACTGCTCTCAAGCCAGGTGTCACTCATCTTGTATTTGTGCCTTTCATTTTTTTTTGCCCAAGTGTAGTACTTTACATTTCTCCCTGTTAAAATTCATCTTGTTTGCTTTGGCCCAGTTCTCTAATCTGTTAAGGTCATTTTGAAGTGTGATCCTGTCCTCTGGGGTATTAGCCACTCCTCCCAATTTGGTGTCATCTGCAAACTTGATCAGGATGCCCTCAAGCCCATCATCCAAGTCATTGATAAAGATGTTGAATAAGACTGGGCCCAAGACAGAACCCTGTGGCACCCCACTAGTCACTTCTCTCCAGGATGAAGAGGAGCCGTTAATCAGTACCCTTTGGGTTCGGTCAGTCAGCCAGTTACAAATCCACTGAATGGTAGCTTTGTCTAGTCCGCATTTTACCAGCTTCTTTACAAGAATATCATGGGGCACCTTGTCAAAGGCTTTGCTGAAATCAAGATAGGCTACATCCACAGTGTTCCCTTCATCTACCAGGCTTGTAATTCTGTCAAAAAATGAGATCAGATTAGTCTGACATGACTTATTTTTCAGAAACCCATGCTGACTTTTAGTGATTACAGAATTCCTTTCTAGGTGCTCACAGACCGTTTGCTTAATGATCTGCTCTAGAATCTTTCCTGGTATTGATGTCAGGCTGACTAGGCGGTAATTGTTTGGGTCTTCTCTTTCCCCCCTTTTGAAAATAGGGACAACATTTGCCCTCCTCCAGTCTGCTGGGACTTCGCCTGTTCTCCAGGAATTCTCAAAGATTACTGCCAGTGGTTTAACACTTACTGGATCCAGGGGTTAGAAGGGTCTCAACTTTTTGCCCCGCAACTTAAGGGCCATTAAGATAATCTCCAGCAGTTTTATTGGTCTGACCAGTTTAGCAGATCCCTCTTGCAATCAGAGAATTTCAGGGTCAGGTGGACTTTAGGAAATTAACCAGGTCAACCCCAATCCCATGTTACTAAGCAAAATTAGGCATGCTAAAGCTTTTTTTTTTTTTTTTAATCTCAACGATATGCCAAACTCTGTATAGCAATTAGGCTATGGGAGGCCTTTTGCAATTAGTTTTATTCAGCCTCTGCTCCCTACCTGGAAATTATGATGATGTTGTGTGATTGTAATTACACTGATGGTGTTGCCAGAATGACTGAAACAAAATTACAAAGCATTTGCAAACTGATAAATGTATGAATGATAATGGACACATTAGAGATGTTGTCTACTTAAAGAAGTATTTACCTGCAGTTTTTTGCATATTACCATGGGATTAACCACAACTGGACATAATAATAATAATAATAATAATAATAATAATAATAATAATAATGTGTTAGACAAGGACTTGGGAGACAAGGGTTCAGGTTTCCACACAGCCATTAAGTTCCCCTTGGATCAGTCAGTTTCAGTCATAAATGTGAGGATAAAATGGGGAGGGGGGAAGCATGTATGGTACACTGAGCTGCTTGGGTGAAATATGGAATATAAAAGTAACACTAATAAAAAATAGGAAAGCTTTGCTTTCATAGTAAAGAAAAAGACATAAACATGCAAACAGGCTCGCTCCAGGTATCTGCCATTTTGCCCTTGTATGGCTTTGTAACAAAAATTGCTCAGCTTTTCACGATGAACTACAGAAGTGCCCAAGCTGCTCAATGGTCCAGTTTCTGGAGAACTCCAAAGTGAGCTCAATGATTTTTCCAAGAAGCATAGATAAGCTTTGAAGCCCAATCATATGGTTTATAACTGCATGGCATAGGTGGGTCCAGACATTCATCTGAACATGCAAAGGCTCAAAAGTGTGGGTGGGGATCCGGTGTGTTTGTGTGGCATGTACAGAAGCCTCCTTCAGTCCTTAGCTTTCACCACGTTGTGTTCGGAAGATCTGCAGGAGGCTTCTCACATTTTGCTTGCGTATCTTCCACATGATCAGGGGCCCTGCATTATCAGGGCCAATTATCAGGCCCAATTACTTGTATTAAAGGAAATGTAAGTAGAAGGCTGCCTACACCTTCCTCATTCAACCTGGGGAGACTTGAGGCAAGAGGCCATGCACATGAGGATGTTGGTGGTGGGGGTTTGCAATTTCTGCTGTCCATGCTTTGTATTTGTTGCATTCAGACAAACACTTGAACACACCTTCGGGAATAATATTGCAATCCTGTGCCCAGCATCAGAGACAGCATGCTTTGGAATCCATTTATGCCAATTATTGTCCTTGTTTCACATTTGAGGGCTTCTGATAGGATGTTGACTGGATTGATCTGATTCAACATGTTCCTTGTTATGCTCTTCCTTGTAAACTAGGGTTCATTGTGGAGAATGACCACAGCTCAGTGGGAGAGCACACTTCATATGCAGAAGGCACCAGGTCCATCCATGGCATCTTCACTTAGAAATAATCAGAAATAATGATGTGAAAAACCTTATTGCCCGATACCTTGGGAAACTACTGCCAGTCAGAGCAGACACAATGGGTGATGGACAAGAAGTCTGTTCTCGCTCCACGACGTTTATCTGTGGATTTTTGAATACAAGTATCACAGGTAAGTCATAGTGGCTGATACAAATAGGTACACCCAATAGCCATAACATATCAAGAACAAAAAGAATAGCAACCCTGAAAAAACATAGCCCTCTTTGGGAGCTGGTATTTTGAGCTACAAATCTGTCTCTTTCTTTGGGTTGTCCTGGGCAGGATAAAGTGACCAACAAAGTTAATAAATAATATTGTTGGCATCTTTCTGTCTCGGGAAACAATGGAGGAGTGCATGAAGTCAAACCGTTGGCGTTACAGTGCCTGCTGTGGCTGTAGAGACTGACATGGGAGATAGATGTTTTGTTGCAGCTGGGGCAAATGAAGGCACCCAGAGTGGACTTCAGGCACTAGGCCCGTTGGCAGACCAACTGTGCATTACAAAGATGTCTGCAAACTTGACCTGAAGGCTGACAGCATCCCTGTGTGGGAATCCCTTGCAGATGACCGCAGTGCCTGGAGGCAGTCAGGTCACGTACTTCAAAAGTGTATGGGAGAATGTGATGCTAACGACCAATGCCAAGACAAAGGCCTATGAGGCTTGCATGTTGAACATGCTTTATGGAAGCGAGTTGTGAGCAATTTACACTGGCCAGAAGCTGGCGAGTGGCTGCCAATGTGAATACTCAGTACTGACCTGGATGGACAAATGGCTCAGCATTAAGACATGGCTGTCAACTTTTCCCTTTTCTTGCAAGGAATCCTATTTGGAATAAGGGAATTTCCCTTAAAAAAGGGAAAAGTTGACAGCTATGCATTAAGCATCTCCCCGTGTGCCTCTCTGGAGCCCCATTATCTACCGTAGGTGAAACAACAATAACATTTAGTTTGTGAAGCTGTTGTGGGGATTACTGATGCTATTTTTCTTGAAAAAGGTGCCGGAACTCACTGTTCTCTTATAATGGCAAGGGTGCCCAACTGAGAGGTGCCGGAACTGAGTTCCGGCTGAAAGCAAGCCCTGGGTACCAACAAAAACTCATTACTATCCAACACCCAAAGTACCTAAACTGTCCTAAGCTCTGCACATACGTCGAAAGGCGAATGCAGAACATGCATGCGGCGCTCCTGCAGCCCTGGAAACCTGCTGTTTTAAGTACCAGGCATGGGCGTACCCAGGGGGGAAGCAAAATAAAAAATAAAATGGTTATCGGCAGCCTAAAAGGGGAAAAAAGCTCTCCTCCTAAAGAAGTTCAACTACTGGTCTTTCCCCTCCCAAAATCTCAATAACAATTTAGCTCTTGCGCCGACACTGTGTGTGTGTGTGTGTGTGTGTGTGTGTTGTGCTGGCTGATCTTTGCAAGGGAGCTTTGGAAACTGAGTTCCATTGCATAGTGAGTAGTTCCTTTGCGAGGGCTGAGGATCCTGGGAAACTGAGTTTTTCAGCCATTTGGGGCTTTCTGTTGGGGGGGGGGGAGTTTTTCTGTTTTTTGAAGCTGTTTTTGTTTGCTGTTTACATAATGTGGTCAATAATCAAATAATTCAGGATTTAGTGTGCTATTGCTAAAGTTTCTACTGCTTAGAAAATTAATTAAAAGGAATAATTTTTTTAAAAATAATCATTGTGCATTTTATGTTATCAAAGAGGGTAATTGAGCCATTGGTGCTTCAGCTTGTCCCAGGTTCCTTTTGTGGGGCAGGTTCCAGCTTCCATTGGGGGTGGCATTGTTTTGCAGCAAGGTTTGATTTCTAGGTGGTTTGCCTGTGCAGTTGCAGGGGAATACAGATTTTGTTTTAAGTTCAGTTCTGAGGTTTGCTACTGCATTTGCTTTTAGCTTTTTGGTTTGCTTTGGAGGTAGTGTGGTGTGGGTACAGTTGTTTGGGTGCCATATGTGAAATCGAAGGCCTAGTACGCATCAACTGTCTCCTCACATGTTTGTAAACTAGTTAGCTGAGTTGGTTTTCCTTGTCTGGGTGTTTTGTACCTCAAAGGTTGTCACACTTTACAAAGCACGCAGTCTTCTGTCTTGCTGAGTTAGTTTTTAAATCAATTATTTCAGAAGGTCTAGTCCCTAAAAAAAAGCTCAACAACTAAAAACGAACCGAACCCATAAAAAACGGGGCATTCCTCATCCCCAAAAAAGGTCAACAACTTTGAGCCAAAAGACGGGGGTAGATCACTGCCAGATTTTAATTCTGAAAGTAGATCACAGTCTCTTGGGAGTTGGCCACCCCTGGTATAAGACATGTAACTAGAATAATTTTTTTTTAAAAAATCGAGCAAATAATTGTAATAACTACCGTAATAAAGCACTGCTATAATTATATATAATCTTCCTAAATTTTTGGTTTCATTCGCCTTTCCGTGCTGAAATGTCACAACCTGAACGACCATGGCTTCCCCCCCCCCCCTAGTTTTGATCCTGGGTACGCCCCTGGTACCAAACATTAGAACCCAGTGAAACTCGATAATAATGGCAGCGACAATTCTTTGAAAGGTGTACATTTATGGATAGATTAGTACAGCCGCCCAGAAAACCGAATCCCCCTCGCTGCCATCCCAGAGGCGGCATAAAACGCCCCAGGGGCGGGAAGGAAGCTCCTCGCCCCCCCGCTCGGCTGTGGCAGCACAGAAGAACCCGCAAGGGTGGGCGGGGTCACGTGACGCGCGCCGACTCCACCACGGCTTCCCCCCTTCTCCCCTCCTCCTCCTCCTCCTCGGCGCCTCTCTCTCTCGTTCTCTCTCTGTGGTGGCTAAGCCGCCTGGCTGGCGGCCGAGGGGCTTCCGGCGGGAACCGGAAGTGGGCTCGAGCTTCTCTGGTGGAGCTAGCGGTTTTGGCGCATTCCGTGCCGGAGAGGGAGACCAGCTGCAGCGGCGACCTTTTCCTCCTCCTCCTCCTCCTCCTCCTCTTTTCATTTTCTTTTCTCCTCTTCCTCTTTCTCCTCCTAACCGGAGCTGCCTCCCCCCCCACTCTATTCCCCCCCCTTCTCCTCGGCTTGGCTTGTTCTTCTCTCCGCCTTCCTTGCCTCCCTCTCCGGGCTCGGGAGCCGCCCCCTCCGCCTCCCAGCTGGATTTCAGAGGTGAGCCGAGCTGGGGGGGGGCCTCTAGTCCGCGCCTCTCTCCCTTCCCATCCCCCCCCGCCATCTTCCTATCCCTGAGGGGGACACGTCCCCTCAGGCCCCCGGGGGGAGGGGAAGCCAAGGAATCCCATCTGCTTCTCCTCCACAGGGAACTGGAGCGTGTGTGTGTGTTTGGGGGAGGGGGACAAGATCTATATTTAGGTTGGGGTGAAGTGGCAATAGGTGCACTATGCCTCGCGTGTGTGTGAAGGTTAGGAGAACTACTGAGGGATATCCCGCAACGTGGGGGTGGTGGGGAGTTGATGCACACCATGTAAACAGCATGCTTCTTTGTGT
Source organism: Lacerta agilis (assembly GCF_009819535.1). Lineage (NCBI taxonomy): Eukaryota > Metazoa > Chordata > Lepidosauria > Squamata > Lacertidae > Lacerta > Lacerta agilis. The sequence goes on along the minus strand of NC_046323.1, from coordinate 42,857,670 downwards.
TTCCGTTACACGTTTGTGCTCATTTTCAACCTTTTTTTTTGTTTTTCAGTTTTGCGTGCGCGTGCCTAGGCAGAAATTAAGTTTGATAAAATAGACAGGTTTACAGGAATGGGTTTTGTGGGTATTTGAAGAAAGAGGTGCGCGGGGGGGGGGGGAAGTAACGGGTTCTCCTGCAGCCGCATTTTGCTTTATTTTACTTAAAAACAACAGCAGCAGCTGTACTGCTTTATCGTTACCGTAACTAGAAACACGTTATGCTGTAAACAGTTCACAGCATCAAACAATACAGGAATCCAGTCAAGCTAACATCAGGTTAAAAAGTTCGGAGTAGCCAGAACCAAGGACATCTGGGGCTGGTACTAATGGTTAGGGAAAGCCCAGGATAAATAAATGAGTATTTACAGTACTCATTCAAAAGGGAGAACATTTCACACATTTGTTTATATATATATATATATATAGAGAGAGAGAGAGAGAGAGAAGGTCACATTAGCTGTCTTAAGTTAAGTGGTGGTGGTTCTGAATAGCCTGAAAGTGAATCCTGCTGTTTGAATGCTGAGGTGTTCACCAGTACCCTTGCTCCAAGGTGTATGTTTCTTGAACAAATGAGGTAATCAGGGCAATTAGTGTGTGGAAGGCTGCCAATTAGATTCAGAGAGCCTGTAGTGTTTCAGTGAACTTCACATCCCCAAACACATCCCCTGTAATAAAATAACATATCTTTTTCTGTAGTTTTGGAAATAGCTTAGGCTGTATTCTACAGGGCTTGCAGTGTTTGAGTTTCAGCCAAGTGAATTGAAACAGTGTTGCATCTGTTGTAATTCTGTATTATTAATGAAAATAAGCATTCACATAGCACATCTATGTATTTCCAACAGTAGTAATTGTTTACATATCATTTTTAAGTATTCAGACCACTTCAAATAAATTCTCAGTAATCTTTATGTTGTCCAATTAAGGCAAATTAATATTATTCACTTATTATGCAGTGGGAGCTCAAACAGAGTGTTTACTTGAGGCCACCTAGTTTGGTTTCTGTAACGATGATGTGGTTAATGATTTCATGGCAGAGAAGCCTTCACTTGCATTTGTTTTCCTTGAACAAGTGATTAATGCTGTTTGCCTGAACCGGAACAAAAGAGAGCCTCTCTGATAAATCTGTAGGCTGTATATAAATGTTGTTAGGATTTAGAAATGAGATGATCTTAAGGAGAAAAATAGCTGTCCCTAAGAGACAATAAAGTTTATTGGTGTCTCTTGCTGAAATGTATAGGCTGGAGATAAGTATTGTCTGTGATAACTAAGCTAAAGAAAACATTTAATATAACACAAAGCCTATGGAATCTCTCATCCTTTGGAATTTATTTTCTTAAGGTTTCATGAAGGCCACAAGCTCCCCATGGCTGAAAAGAATTAATAAATTGATGCAGGATCAATCTGTTGCTACTACTCAGAACACAACCATCTTGTTGAAAGATGGTATGTTCCAGATATTAGGCCCAAGAAGAAGTAACATTTAGTGTATAAAAGCATCATACCCATGTGGGTGTTGCCCATGACTGGCATAATGTTTAAACTTGATCACTTGTTCCTAAACATATAATATTAGCATGCCGTTCATATGTATCGTAGATTCTTAAGGTACTAATGCTACATGCAGAAATAAGCAACCCACTTTAAAAGTGATGCAGGCAGTAGGTTGTCAGATTGTGAGGGCTAATGAGACATAGGTATTGCCATTCTGCTGTTCATATAAATCACCCTGTAGCCTCTGGCTACCCATTTTAAAATAATGCTGATCTTGATGGACTGTTGATAGAATCTCACACTGAAATTCTGTTTCTAATGAAGTAGCAAGAAATTTTGAATGCCCAGGTTACTGTGCCGCTGGAATGTTTCCAGGTTATGTTTCTGTGGTGATTGTTTCATTTGGGCATTTATATCCTCCTATTCTGTGATAAAATCAAACATGACATGGCTTCCAAATAAAAATATATATCACAACTAAATTAAAAATACTGTAGCATTAAAAAAAATCACATATTGACATAGAAATGTGGGAGAGGCGTTCCAGCTAAATGGGTAAAGCACATTCATTGTGCGCAAAAGGTTCCCATCATGTCCAAGTAGGACTTTGAAGATTCCTTTCTGAATCACTGGAGACTTCCTGCAGGTCCGTTTTGGCAATACTGAGAAAGATGAGTGGTTGGTTGGTCTTGTTACCAGGCAGCTTCCCATGTTGCTATTAATTCTCAAGCTTTGATTATGGAAGAAATAACTATTTCCAATATCCCTTGACACATAATCCTCCCACATTTGCATTAAAGTGGTAAAATAATAATTTTCAAAACCCTTTAGTCACTGGTTAGTTGAATTGTAATTTTCTTTACCTTATGCTATTAGTCAGCAAGGAGAAAAAGGGGAAACTCTTGCTCATTTTTTAATTAGCAACATGTACTTTATGTTATTGTATAATCTTCAGAGGATGAATCTTAGTACTCAACATATATGCTATATAGTATATAGTATGACCATGGTTAATTTCATTTTGGATTAGTTTGGTACTGTTTGAATAGCCACCAAATTCCTATAATGATGAATTTAAAAAAGTAGTTATCAGCCAGTGATGGAGGTGCTTTCATCCCATTTAGCTGTTAATCAGGGAAACAACTGAGTGTTTTTCAAGTGCTTGTAGACTTCAAGTTCAAATCAAATTGTCATATTTTCCTACTCATGTTTATATTTTATTAACATTATTATATTATTTTACAAAATCAATATTAAAATAAGCAGAAACTTTGGGAGTATACTGTGAATAGGCGAGAATAAAGCTTTATCAATTTTGAGGAAAGCAAGACCACATCTCAGCTGTTATAAAAATCATTGGATTCCAGCAACATGTGAAGAAATTTCATATTTGGTCAGGGCTTTTTAACAACACCGTGCAGACACAGAATTAAGAGAGACCTGTAACAGTATGAGATAATATTGTTAATGGAATAATGAAATGTGCAGATAAATATCTGGGTTTATGCAAAGTAAATGGAGATTAGATATGGCTTTAAAGCATGCACTTCAGCCAGGTGTGTTTATGATAAGGAAAGTGAACAATGATGTGACCTAAGGAAATTGCTGGTTTTGTTCATGAAAATTAGCAGAGCTTTGGAAGCTATGAAAGAACTCAGCAATTAGGTTATTTCAAAAATCCACTGCAGGATTGGTTGAAAATAATCATGTAATTTGGTTGGACATTTTAGCTGTTAGGCCAGAAGACTGTTTCATATATGCCTGTTGTCATTAGCCCATCTAACAGGCCTTATTCACCCAATCATCTGCTTCCCATACTGTGCCACAAATTGCTTATAGAACTCCTGAATTAAAAAGCAGACTGCATTGTGGTTAATGTGTGAAAAGAACTCTGCTGTCAGGTCATCACAAATTCTTTGGGCCACCATTTGCTAGTGGCTGGGTATAGGTAGATGCATATTGCCAAATTTAGACGAGGCTCATTTTTCCTGTAGCCACTGATTGAGAACTTCAGTCCTCAAGTCAGGTGATATGCATGTACCAATCTTTCCACATGGCATCCTGTTTCAATCTGCTTCCTTCCTGCCTCAGTGTCTCAGCAGTTTTTTACTAGAACATATTAGAATTCCTGTTGCTTGTTTTCTTCCCTTCCTGTATCTTTTGGCTTTCTCACTTAACTGACTGACCCACTGGGTTCATTCCTGGCTTAATATTCTATGTTATGATTCTGTCCCAGCCTTCTATTTTAATATTGCCCTTCCACTCCTGTTCCCAATGCAAACTGGTTTGGCAAATCTTACATAAAGCCTGAAGAATTGTCCTCTGGGACACTGACACCAGGAAAAGTGAAGAGATCTCCTGGATAAACAGAACTGTCTGCTTCCCTGAATCATGGCTGCTGATTTTGGTGGTCAGAATTGTCATAATATTGCAGATTTGTTTACTTGTCTTGCTGATGACTATCTGAATTTTATAGAGGATTCCCGGAAATTTTCATGAATGTGCTCTGAATTCACATGGAGTGCTGCTCAGGCCTCCACCCCTAGCTAAAGTGCTGGTCTAGAACAATGCCAGTCAACATGGTGCCCTCCAGATGTTTTGGGTTGCAACTCTCATCATCCCCAGCCAATATGGCCAATGGTCAGGGATAATGGGAGTTTTTAGTTAAAAACATTATTGGGGACTGACATCTTTATCACATGGCTAGTATGCAGCAGCATTTTCTGTTGTGCCCCCAAGCACCAAAAGAAGCTGCTGTGCACCAGCCAACCAGCCAATTTGTGGAAATATCTTGTTGCTGTTTTATTCTGGACTGTTTCATTTGATTTTTTAATAAGTTGTAAACTGCTTTGAGATTTTCTTTAAAGGGGTATAGAAATTAATAATAATAATAATAATAATAATAATAATAATAATAAACCCCACCACATAAAAAGTGACTAGACAGTTGTGGCACCCATAACCTAGGTTTAAGGTTTCATTTGGTGATTAGCTTATATAACACTGGTTATCTAACACTGGTTGTGAGCAAGCCATCATTTAGGAAAGGTTGACTACCATTAATACTTTTGTGTATGTGGGAAATGCAACGAATCTTTGAAGAATTCTTAGTTTCCTTGGAACACAGCTTGAAAATCCCTGCTCCACTAAACAAGGCTTAATTTTATTCTACAATCTTAACTAATTGCTTATGCTGCAATAAATGTTGTAGTCTTTAAGGCGCGACAAAACTCTTTATTGTTCCTTCTGCAACAGATTAACATGCCTAGCCCTCTGAAAATCTTAACTGTTAACTTCTGTGTCTGTTTATTAAAAAGAAGTTTAAGGGAAACACTTCTTTCAAGTGCTTAATTTCCTTTTAAATTGCACTTCTCCATTCCCAGGAAAGTATTCCTTTATTAATAATAATGCCTGTTTAAAATTTGAATGCCAAATCAAACTGTGTGTTGGAGAATAGAGCAGAAAGGGGTGGGGAGCTTGCTTTTGCATTTACCGGTATACTCACTCTACCACTCTCCCTCCCTCAAACCTTAAGCAATTTTAAATGGACAAAAAAGGAAGCACACTGCTTTAGTAATTCTTTCCACATTCTGATATTTCCTGAAAGAGATAGCGTCTCTTGGCTTTCAGAAACATGCATGCCTGAGGGATTTTTTTCTTTCATTACACAACTTGTCTTGATTACTTAAGATCAGACAAGCAAGCATATTAGGAATACCAACTACTGTATTGCTAAAGTAGGTGACTTATTGGGGAGACCTTGTAACATTGTTGCTTGATCTTTTATGCTTGCTATTCTTGTTTCATCTTTGACAATTAAATGATAATTTGTTTTACATTTTATCTTCCAGAAATAAATAATCATAAATAATTTCATACATTCAACAAAAAGTAGATGTTGTGTGTTTTATTTAAAGGTATATAACATGCACAGTAAATGATGATTCGGATACTGGAATAATAATATTAAAAATTTGTATAGTTGTTTCTTTGCCATTGTAGAATATTCTTTATCTCTCCCACCTTCTATGGGATGATTTGTTAGGATGTGAATAATTTAGGCAAGTCTTTTTTCTGCTATGGACCTCATTTATCACTCTTGCAAAATTTTATGCTTGGGGCATTTAAGGGAGCATCGTTTGCAACTTAGCAAACTAGTTCTTATATACTCAAATGTGATGTTACCTTTGCCATAATGCCTTTTTGAGTTTGAGTCATCGGTTGCTGCCCCTTTATGTTAGCAAATAGCTTTGAAAATATGATTTGTGCAACACTAGTTCAAATGAATATAGTTCAACTGTGTAGTCAAACCTTGATCTGACTTCCTCGTGCAAAACAGTTGCAACACATGAAGGGAACATTAAAAAACACAATCAAGTTCACCCACAGTGGTTTACAGAAACCAGACCTATGTTAGGTGACTTGATAGTTTCAGATGTTGCCATGGGAAGGCTACAGTTGCAGCTTTTGGCCTATGAATGCCAGAGTACTCCCAACAGAACTTGAGAAATTCCAAATACAGGCGTCACCCCACTTAATGCACAGTCGACTTGTGTGTGACTGCGTATCTGCGTGGCACTGGGAAATACATACGTACGTATGTACGTACCAGTAAATGGGGGAAAGTTCTCAGGGCTTGCAAGGAGACCCTCCCTGGAGCCAGAACAAGATGTAATTGAGGGCACAGAAGGCCCCCAAAAGACCAGAGGCACAGCAAGGCTTCGTTTAGGCTGCTTAGCCTACCCACCTAACAGCTGAAGCGCACATCTTCCAGCCAGCCCCAGAGCTTCAACTGTAGATATTTCGGTCTGGATTGAAGAGAGAGCTAGAGAGCAGGAAAAAACGGATGTTTAGAGGGTGTTCCCCCTTATGCGTGCAGGGATGTTTGTATAGATTCCTGCAGAACTTGGAAGTCTGTTTACAATGTAATATTATAGTTAGCATTTCCTTATTGTCTTGAATCATCTGATTATGATCTTTTGACACTGTATTTTGATCAGTATGGCCTAGTTATTGGTGTGCTGAGAGATCCCATGTATCCAGTTCACGCTATGCTTACCTGCAAGTGAATGTGCATACTTTGGATTACAACTACATCTGTGCTTGTGTATTTATCATCACAGGTCTATAATCAATTGAGGTGGGGCCGGGTACATCCACATTGTGTGTGTCCCTATGTCTGCAATGGCCCTTCTCTGGTTCGCACCCATCTGTCTCAAGAGACTATGGAGTGCATCTCCGGGGGTGAAGTCAAACTGCTGCATTAGCAGCACCAAATTGACCTCCCTTGGGAAGAAGCCTGGGCAGTGAGTATGGAGGTCTTGGACTGCCCAGATGGCAAGACCCCTTGGCCCTTGCTGATGTGATCCAAAGGAAAGTTGGGCAATGCATTCGGCACCAGCTTCCCTGCAGGAGTTGTGGGAAGGAGGCATACAAGATGCCACCCAACTGCTTTAGGGACTGCACTCCAGATTTGGATAGGATTTACTCCTTAACATTTTCTTCTACCAAAGATATCTCCCAAGGCAGCAGGGGTTTAGGATCAGAGTTTTGCTTCTCCTAGATGGGCTACCTTCCTTTGCTGACGAGCTCTACCAACCCCTGACTTCTCTCTATCTAGAGATTGAAGAAGCTGCCTTCTTGACCATCAGACCCACTATTGGTCTTGTCCACTCAATTTGCTAGAGTCTGTCTTTGCATGCAGGTACTATTCCCTCCCTAGTACTATCCGTACATTGGGGGCATGTCTGCCGTGGGGCAATTTGCCAAATGTATGTTGCATGTCTCCATGAGCCACAACCCTGAGTGCTCAGGGTTATAGCTTGTGGGGCTAGCCAGTGTGTATTTGGCAAGCTGTCCTGCTGCCATGCCCCTAATGTATGGATAGCATTGGGGAGGGGGCATAGCAGGGCACCACTCATCCCTCATGGGAGGCTGAACACTTGAATAAGGCTTTACTCTAAAAGAATTCCACTGATATTAAATCTCATTGAAACAAATGGGATATGCTTGCAAGAAGTAGGCTTATGATGGTGCAGTAAACGTACCTGTCAGCTCATACTGAAGGTAAACTGCAACATCTGAACTGTGGATTTTCTCATTTCTCACTAATGTTCTCATTGTGGCCCTTAACATGCATGATAGCAGGAAGATTAAAGTATAGGTAGTAGTTTTGCATGCTTCAGCAATAATTGACTTTAACATGTGAAAGTCTTATTGACTAATGTTTGTATTGTTTCACTAATCAATATTTAATATGGTTTTCATAGGATATTTAACATGACACTGATATACTGGACAGGTAATTTCCATTATTTTGAAAACCTAATTTAATAGGGTGAATCCAGGTAACTGCCAACAATGATCCCCTCTTGCGGCTGCAATCCTATACTCTTTTATCTGGGAGTACATCACATTGAACTCAATGAGATTTACTTCTGTGTAAACATGTATAGGATTGTGCTGTGTATCTCCATGTATCATACTGTTTTGCTCAGGACTTGTTCAGTTAATTCCATTTCTTACAGTAAATTTGTAAGATTTTTGTGGTGAAAGGGCAATTGATCTTGACAGAAATCACCCTTCCAACTTAAGTGATTTGCTACCAAAGCTTAAAGGATAATATTCCCCCCCCCCCTTTAAGGTTCAGTAATCTCTCTTTAAAAGCTAAAGGCTGTTCGGTCTTTTGGATAGTTTTACAGTACAATGCTATATATATCTTCTTGGAAGTAAACCCCATTGAGTTCATTGAGGATTACTTTCATGTATGTTAGCATTGGATTGCAGCCTCAAAGTACACTTAGAGCTGCTGCACATGATTTCCCCCCCCTACATGGCTTCATGATGTGTGTGTTAATAATGATAAATATACATACACTCTGTGTCACATACAGTGGTGTACATGTTTATTGCACACAACCGTGGTTGGTGTAGGAGAAATATCATGTGTCAGTGGGCCCTTGGATCCTGCTTGTTAATTTCTCCTTTTTTCCGTCTTCTGTGTGTGTGTGTGTGTATTTGCTTGCTGCCTCCTCAGCTTTAGGTATAACTTCTTGCAAGATCTGGAGGAGGGCTTGCATTTAAGCATGTCTTTTTCCTGAATAATGCATGAATTTTGCAGTCATTCTGGTGCATGAAGATGCGCAAAGGATCATTAGTATAATAAAATGCAGAATGATGATGTCCAACTGACTAAGCTGTTAACATTTTATGAGCAAAAAACTTCTCTAGTTCTAAAATTGTATTCCCCCCCTCAAAGGTTTTTACAGTGCTTTATTATGTTTGTCCTTCTCTTCCAGTTTTTGAAGGTTTTTAGTTTTGTCTAAATTGCATTGGAAACCACATTGGGCAGAGCATGACTTTTTCTGTGTTTTGTTTAGCACCTTATAGATGTAGGTGCATGATTCAGAATAAATATCAATAAATATTAAAATGATTTCTTCCTACTCTCCAAATTTGGTTTGTGTCACTTTAATTGTGGCTCTTCCTTTCTTGTTGGAAATTATCAACAAGGGCCTGTATCAAAACAGCCAGTTGCTTTCCTGATGCTGTGAAAAATGGCTTAAATAAAGTGTTCATTTTGCAGAACGTTTTTACTTTGATTAAAAGGGAAGGTTAAATTGCACCATCAGATTAAAATACATTATCTATGTTCAGCAGTTCTATGAATGTAGTAGATCTTTTAGGTTTATATGCCATTGCCAGAGCTAACTTAAGAATTTTAATAATGACTAGTGGAGGGAAATTATCACTAACTGGTTGACCTTTGGAGACATCTTCCAAACCGCTGATACCATTTCTCTTGGTTGCTAGTCACAAAAAAGTGCATGTGAAAAGGGTGTTTAGCTTGTAGGAAAGGCTGTTTCAGAGGAATGCTCCTAGCTCATATCCATGTACCAAAACATACAGTATCCTCAGCCTTAATTAGTAAGTCTAATTAAACAGAGTCACGTAGTATTTTTCTGTGTTAATTTCAAGTATTATTTACACCACATTGCCTTGCAATTTGCAAAACATGCATTTGTTTTTGGCTGTAGAGTTTATAACCTAGATTTTTTAAACCCCAACAGACATATACAACAGTTCTCATTCCTAATTTGAGAGTTGGTGTATTGTCAAATCTCCCTAAATCAGGGATTTCCACACAGTTGTTTTAAATGCTGCTCAAGCTTCTGTGCTTAACTTTATTGCCTTCTTCTTTGTTCTGCAAGTTCCTGGTTCTCTTTCCTGGACTGTCAGTATTGTTTTGGAATTCTTTTTAGGGTGGGGGAATGAATGTTGCCTTCTGAGTTGATAGTCTTTTAACCTTGGGTTCAAAGTAACAATTAGCCATTGAAGCTAAAAACTCACATATTAAAATTAGAGCTGGCACCAATTAAAGAAAATTTAATTGATTAACTATGAGCTATAATTATTTAAAATTGTATACAAATAGCATTATAATTCTGAACAGTATTATTTGTCTTTAGATTGTTGACACATGAATAAGACACCATTTTAGAAGAGGCATTCTTTCCCATGGGGGAGAGGAGGAATACCTCTGTTAAAGTGTTGTCTGCCTCCCATGGTTATGTAAGCTCTTGTACTAGAACAAATTCTGCTGTCAGGTGAACAGTGGCCATCTTCTTAACTGAAAGGTTTTTAATTGACAAAATGCTTCAGCTCTTGTTAAAATGGAATTTAAGGAGGGGAGGAAATGGAAAATGTTTCTTGCTTAATAGATTCATATTAATTGTCAAAAGATTTGGATACAGTGTAGTTTCTTGGACACTGTTCCCTAAATGAAGAACAACTTGATTTTCTTATGGGAGCAGTGTGGTTCATGCATGGGCAAGTATGGTTGAAGTGTACTGTCAGGTAATTTAAACACAGTTCAGATGACTTTTGAAATGCATAGTGATGATTTTCAAATAGAGCAAAATGTTTTAAAATAGATATGTTTGCAAATCTGTTTTAATATTCTTAGTAGCATTAAATGTTAAATGAATTAACTTTTTAAAGAATTTAATTTGATCATAGCACAATCTTTGTGTAAGGTGTTTTATGAAAGAACAAGCTCAGAACAAGTTAGTAAACTGCTGCAAAATTTTACCAAATATTCTACTAAATATTACCTGACACCACCCTTCAAACATCCTCCTCCTTTACTCTCAGCTGGGTTTATGACTTTGCATGCATTTCATTGAACTGCAGTAGGTGTTTGATTGTTTTCTGGAAGCATTTTGGAATTCTCACTGGGTTTGCATTTTGAAGGCACTTAGTAGGCCCCTAGCCTAGAGGATGATTTTTTTTTATTTATACAGTGGCTTTTTAGCTAACAATTAATGGCAGAGAATGTGGTCGCAATTCTCCTGTTTTCATATATCTGCAGCATTATTTTTAAAATAGAATCAGAATTAAATAATCTTAACTAAAAGCAGCTCTTTTTCCTCAGACAAAAACAAAATACCCCTTCTCTAAAAATGATTTACGAATTTTGCAGGCCTAAATGTTTCCATTACAATTATTTCTTCTAAGACTAACTCATCATATTAGGCAAATTCTAATACTTGACACTTGATTTTAGTTTATCTTAGGAACTTCTGGGAAGTTATTTTTTTGAAGTAATGCCCACAGAAAGTGGAAGTTGTGCCACTGCTCGCCAAGCCAAGCAGAAACGCAAATCTCACAGTCTTTCTATACGAAGAACAAACAGTTCTGAACAGGAGCGGTCAGGATTGCAGAGAGAGATGTTGGAAGGCCAGGTAAATTTGGCTGGAGTTTGTGTGTATTTGTTTGTTTATGTATGTTTGTTTAAATTCTCTAATCCTGTTAAGGCAGGTTACAATAGCTTGATAACAATCTACTGACCAGCAAAACTAATTCCATATAATTCCAAAAAAACCAAAAGATATTAAAAAAAAAACACTTCCCAAGGCAGCATGGAGGGTTTCCATACTGTGAGGAGTGATGAAATGTAAAAGGCTATACAGTCATACCTCGGGTTACGTTTGCTTCGGGTTGCGAACGCGGCAAACCCCGAAGTATTTACTTTTGGGTTTTGCCGCGCGTGCATGCACAGAAGCATTCTGCATGGTTTGTGTGCACAGTTTGTGTATGGGCAGAAGCGTTCTGTGCGGTTTGCGCATGCACAGAAGTACCCTGCGCAGTTCACACATGCACAGAAGTGCTCTATTGAGCTTTCGTGCATGCGCAAAAGCGCTGCTTGGGTTACGGACTTTTCGGGGTGCAAACGGCACCCCAGAATGGATCAGGTCCATAACCCGAGGTACCACTGTAACTCCTAGTTTAAAACTTGGGAATGCCTAAGCATTCAGTCCTTCACCTCATTTATCCTCAACACATCCTATTGTGAATTTTCAGTTAAAACTGGGCGGGGGGGGAGCTGCTCAAGGTCACGTCATTGGTCTTCACTGCTGAACAAGGAATCAAGCCTCTGCCTTGGCTCAGACAGTTGTTTAAGGCGTGATCATTATCGAGGCACCCACCATTCCATGCTACTTGGTTTATGATTGAATCATGGTCAATTGTTCTTGAGAGTCCCTCAACCCTTAAAGTAGTTTTTGGGGCGGGGAGCTGGGAAGCTGAAAGAATAGGCAAAATAGCACTCACTTCTTCTAGCAGAGTGTTCTATGGCTCACTAATAGCACCCCCCCCCCCAATCAACACAACAGTGGAGATAGAAGTATGATTTAAATTTGAACTCTTCTTTGGTATAATGGAAAAATTATTTCAGGATAGATTTTGGAGTAAAATTACAGAATTGGCATTAAGTGTCAAAAATGCACTAAAGCAATGTAAAACACTCCAATAATTTTTAATATTTTTATTCTTTCAAGGATTCTAAACTGCCATCATCTGTAAGAAATACACTCCTGGAACTTTTTGGCCAAATAGAAAGAGAGTTTGAAAACCTCTACATTGAAAATCTCGAATGTGAGTTGATCTTTATATAATGTATTGGAAAAATATTTGAAAAATTGAAATAAAGGTCATGGAAAATGTACTAGATGCATTATAGTAAAGGTAAAGGGACCACTGACCATTAGGTCCAGTCGCAGACGACTCTGGGGTTGCAGCGCTCATCTCGCTTTACTGGCCGAGGGAGCCGGTGTACAGCTTCCGGGTCAGGTGGCCAGCATGACTAAGCTGCTTCTGGCAAGGCAACATGACTAAGCTACTTCTGGCGCCATTTACTTTCCCACTGGAGCGGTACCTATTTATCTGCTTGCACTTTGACATGCTTTCGAACTGCTAGGTTGGCAGGAGCAGGGACCGAGCAACGGGAGCTCACCCTGTCACAGGGATTCAAACCGCGGCCTTCTGATCAGCAAGCCCTAGGCTCCGTGGTTTAGACCACAGCACCACCCACGTCCCTCCAGATGCATTATATTTCAGCTAATTATTCTAGTCCCCTGCCCCCATACATGATTGTGAATTAACAGCTCAGTAACAACTCTGAATGGATGCTTACATTTCCCAAATTACATATCCACATATCTTACGTGTTTGAGATCCTAGCACTTGCACTGTCTAATTCCTCTTAACTTGATTTGTACTGTCGGTCATGTTCAGTATGCAGGTGTATGTATGTATATATATATATATATATATATATATATATATATATATATAGCATTTGGATGTCTGATATGGCTTCCTGTTTAATTCTTTATTTAACTAAGTAACAGCTATGCTTCAATATTTTAAAGCCACAGCAGTTTGATCATACGACAGCATAAAAATGTAACTATGCATAGCAAGGAAAATACATTTGCCATATAAGCCCTCTACAGAATATGTGGGAGGGGAGGCAGCAGAACTGCCTGCTTTCCCCCCACCTCCATCCTTGAGTTCATCTCCATCCCTGCTGACTTCACCTCCAGACCTTTGCACATTGAACAGAAGACATGAAAGGGGGAATCTACATGTTCTTGGCTGAATGTACATAGGCTCTCCCTTTCAACTCCCCCATTCTTTTTGTGATGTCTGGAGGGGATGTTGGGGACAGAGCCAGTGTGAGGGGCTAAATTCCATGGGTTCTTGGAATTTGTGAAGAATTGTGTCTACTTTTTAGGGCTGTATCATATAATTCTCCAAGTGAGGCATTGCAGAAATTATTATCATTACTTGTGTTTATTGATTCAAGATTGCCGTGCCAGGTATCTAGACTAGATGCTCTCTCTTTTTAAACTTGGGAAAAATATGTTAAGCTCTAATGCTGGGTTCATTGTCTTCCAATCTGGAGTTGGAATTACATACAGGAACAAGCGCTTTGGCAAGCGGAGACTTGCTGATTGTGGAAGAGAGATAGCGGTCTTTCCTTCCTGAATTTTTATTTGCATTTACTAATGGCTCTTTTGCATCAGAGTTATTCCCGTTGGAACTGTAGTTTTGAAGCAACTTACTCATAGCAAAGCCTGCTGTGAAATTATGTCTGAATCTGATGGCTGCTGGTTTAAGATTACGCTTACTACTTGTGGTATACAGATAAACCGCATATGCAAAAAGCCCTTTTCGTAGATGGAAACTGGAGACTACTAGGCTGCACAGTTGAGATCTCGGAAATAGGGAATATGTGATAATTTAAAAGTTGTGATTGAATGCCTATTATCTTCATTAATATTGATTTTTATGCTACTGCTAGTACGTAGAGAGATTGATACACTTAATGAACGCTTAGCAGCTGAAGGCCAAACCATTGATGGAGCTGAACTGAGCAAGGGACAGCTGAAAACAAAAGGTAAGAAGAAGGTGGACACGTATACCTCTCTTTGTTGGCTTTTCATAACTTAAGTTGGTGATCTGTTGGAAGGGTGTTATCACAAATGTTCAAATAAAATAATGAAACAACCTTTAAAAACTCACTCCCTTTAAATTTATTTGTCTTAACAGCCAGTCATAGTACCAGTCAGCTGTCTCAGAAATTAAAGACTACTTACAAGGCATCTACTAGCAAGGTATGAAACACACTGAACCTTTTAATTTCTCTGCAGTATTTACTTGCTAGCCTAAATTTGGCAGTGTTCTGTTAAGTGCTTTCTATTTGTAGATATGCTTAGCGAAGGCTAGCAAAATCGTTGGCGTCTGTTTTCCGCTCATCAGAATTGTTGCTTCAAAATAATGTAATGAACGCATCATAAAGGAAAGGAAAGGAGGTTTTCAGCAAGGGAGAGCTGTGACAGGGTTTTAAAAAACCCGTTAATAGAAGATAGAAACTAATAGCATTTTGATTGTGAGGAATTTTGTAGGAATAAAATGTAGTTAATTTAAACAGATGTTACATCCATTTCCCCCATGAATTTTACTAATTCGTGGACATCATTTTTGTTGTGGCCTCGTTCAAAATGTAGATTCATAGAACTGGATGCGTCTTCTGATTGCAGTTACCAGTGACCTGATTGATACAGTGGTACCTTGGGTCAAGTACGCTTCAGGTTAAGAACTCAGCTTAAGAACAGAAATCATGCTCTGGCGGCGCAGCGGCAGCAGGAGGTCCCATTAGCTAAAGTAGTGCTTCAGGTTAAGAACGGACCTCCGGAACGAATTAAGTACTTAACCCGAGGTACCACTGTACTTCGAATTACCACTCACATATCAATAGTGTGTTCTTGCCTCATGGAAGTATTACTCAGAAAGTCACATACAAACCTTTCATGCTGTTATTTTCCACAGGGCTTTCAAAATATATCGCTTTTTAGGTTCAAATGTAAACTTTTGGTGTCTGCTGTGAACAGAGCTAAATAAGTATTATAAAATCCTATGGTGGCAGTGTCAAATACAGGACCAGACACTTCACACTTTCCCAGTGTTGATCATTGAATTACATTGGGTTTGCTAACTGACTGGAAAGAGAGTAAAGAAGGCATGTCCCTATTTATTTATTTTGCTTTCTGGCTGGTTTCCAGAACAGCTAAGGTGAAGACCACTTTCCCACCTCATGTGTTGTTGTTGTTTTGTTTTTGTTTTTTTCCATAAACACAGTTTGGATTTGCTCAGCATTTCACCTTTCTAGGAAACTCAGAAAGCCATTGCAGTCTAGCAGGGGTTGTAGCTTATACTCACATCTCCACTGTTGGGTCTATGCTGAATGTTATCCAAACCATCGCTACTTAGAGAGGTGACCATACTGGGAATTAGAAAAGGACTTTGATTTCAAATTTGTAGCCCCCACCCCCACTTGGGATCGGGTCAGGAATGAGCTGAAGAAAGTGTGTGGAGCACTCTTCAGTTCAGAATACTTCAGGGTAGTTGTTTTTTTTTAGCTTACTTTTGATTCTACTCTTTAATGCACGCTTATTAGGAAAACACAGTCAATAGATTTAAAAATTGGTAATAGATCAGATATAATTTGAATGTGCAAACCTATGAGAAAATGCCAAGATGCTTAAATTTGATAATGTAGTGTTCATTTTCAGTTTAATTTTCATTTTTATTTGTCTTTCTACATAGTTCGCAATGCCAATATGAATGTGTGGGATGTCAATATCTCCTCCATTTTGCATTAATGTATTATTGATCTATTAAATATGAACAGCAGTTCACTTTCTTAAATAGTCATTAAAATAAAGACATTTACTATTGTGTGTGTTATAAATTGTTTTTCTTTTAAAGAAAGTGCTGAATACTTATCTCTTCTTACTTGCTATGTAGCGCTCAAATTCTTTCCCAGGCAAATCAGGTGGACCTCGCAACTTCAACGTGGGAAGCTGGGAAATATGGGGTGGAGACTCCTGGGTAACTGCTTTGCTTCCCAGTGTGCTAGTATGCATGCCCAGCTAAACAGTAGTGAGCGGTGGAACATGCAGAATGCCATCTTAACCAGTTTTCTTCTATGGATATCATATCTGTCAACTGTGCCCTCTTGGAGGACCTTGTGCCACCCATCCTTAATAATTTCTTGCTTTTGCTTTTGGATACTAATTGATGAGGTCAGAATCTGAAAACCAAAAGCAGCTTTCCCCTCATTACATTCCTTTGCTACATTTGATGAAGGTGTTGGTACCGGTCTGGATTAATACAGACTGATAAGTTCATTCCACTTAAAACAAACTAGGACATTACTTTCTTTATTAAACTGAATAAATTCGGTATAATTCTCCACACTGCTTTTCTTGGTTTTTAGGGGTTTTGTAGCAAGTGGGCAGGTGGGGAGCTTATCAAGTGTACTTAGGACTCAGCATACGCCATATTGCAGAGAATAAGTAGCAAAAAGACTGGTGTTTACTTTCTTATGTGACTACTATAAAGTAGAAGATGCTGCAGAAAATCTTGGGCTACTTAGTAAAGGACTAATTCAGGACTGCTGCAGCTGAAGATCCCATAGGAGTTGCAGCTAGAACTGCTCTTCACCTAATACTCCACATGATTCATTATTTTATTTTGCTCCCACCGCTATAGATGCCACCTCTGCCATAATCGGGATGGCTCAACCATTCCCTCTCTTGTCCCATCTGTCTGCATGAGTACCAAGCCCATTACTAACTGGCAGGCAGCTATAGTACATCCCATGCTACTAAACTGGAAGCCTGCCTAGCAACTGACTAACTTCGTAGAAGGTGCTCACATGTGCTGTGGCCTTGGGCCAGTTCTGCAGTGCTTGGGAGCTATATGTCCTGCTCCACTGACACCTGGGTGGGGCATACAGCAGCATCAGTAGTAAGAAATGATTGCTGATCAATACGCTGGGTGGTCTGGGAGAAGGAAACGGACATCTATGCTTGGAACATGATTGCCATGCATAACAGACATGGAAGCAAATGGGAATACATGTGCTTACTGAGGCTAGCAGCCGTTAGAACAACTGCTGGTGGCATGTACTATTGAGTAACAGGGTAGGTTTGCAGGAAAGCAAAGGGCAGAATCCTCAGACAAGGAGTATCAATTGGAGATAGACCCTACTCATTATATGAGGATCTGCAGTCATCCCAATACCAGGTTTTTGTTTCTTTCTTTTGGTTGTACTTCATTTTAATGGATCGGATTTGGAAATAAATTGCCTTTCTAGCTTAACATACTTTCCATATCAGTAATAGATTTGTAGAATTCTGTAGAGTAGGGCAGGAGGACTCTCCCAACTGAAATAAAGCAGCCAAAAAGGCAGGAAGAAATAATGTAAATGCCCCCCCCCCAAAATAACAAGCTGTGAGGTTATATATATGCTTGAGCACTTTTGCTTCTTAGAATTCAAAAGCGGTAGAATATTTAGTTTCCTCAGAAGTTTAAAGAACTTAAGAAATCTTCCGATAATTCATTTCCTTCGGTGAGGTGAGATGGGTGCAAGAGCCTAGTTGGACTCTTCCCCACTTCTTATTTAACAGTTGAGAGGTATCGGAGTCCTGTTGCTGTAATTCTACTGTTCCACTTCTCATGCGTAACTCCATTTTGTTTGAAGACATTTATTAAGTCTGACAACTGCATTTTAATACTGCCTTGAAAATTTTATGATTAATTCCACACTATGGTTCAAGTACTAATCTTTACCTAGTTCTGCAAGAATTAACCTGTTTCCTTTTCAATGCATCCATAGTAATTATTGCTTCTACTTGCTTTGAAACAATTCTGCTCATTAACCACTTAATTATGATTCCATCTAGGTCTCATTTCATCATTATAAAGATTAATAAAGAGGGGAAAATGGAATATTTTCACTACCCATAGCATTGCAGTCTTCTTTCTGTTTTCTTTTTCCTCTGAATTTAATTAAGTATATGGTTAGAACATCTTTTTCTTTTGTTTTTAAATCACTGAATAAGCCTAGGGCCTTATTTGTAATGCTGTAACAGAATTGGAAATAATTGAATCCACCCCCCCCCCATTTTGCTTACAAGATGGTACATGTTGCACCCAGGATTTTGGCTTAACTAGGCTCTGATTACCAAATACATTATATAACTACTTCTAATTTCAAGGCTGCTTCTGGAGGTCTTAAATCTTTTTAATTAAAAAGTTTAATATAGTAGCCTCCCATCATGCATTTTAATTCTTTTCCTGGCAACACTAAAACTTCCATTTTATACTGCTATGATCTGAAATAGTTCATAAGGCATATATAGGCTACATAATATGTAGTATATATACTTAGCTGATGGTAGGTTCCATCTGGCTTAGATATGGATAGAACTGGCTGCACTGTAAATTTCCTGTTGGGGAAAATGTGTGAGTGTAGCAATAAACAAATCTACAGTGATACCCTGGGTTACGTAAGTGATCCATTCCAGGTTGCGTAACGTAACGCGGGTGGGCGTATCACGAACACACACACACACACACACACACACAAACAAACAAAACGGAAGAAGCTCGATTTGAGCGCTTCTGCGGGTTGCGCGCGCTCCGGAAACACTTCCAGGTTTCGGGCATTTGCAACACGAATGTCCGCAACACGGGGTACGTAACCTGGGGTTCCACTGTATACTCAGAAGGGAGCTCACCTATTTGAATATACTATATCCCCAGTAAGGAGTCCAACTTTCCAAGTATACTGGATTAACTCACATGTTTTGAAACACTTGCTTGTCACGTTTTCTTTCTGTTTGAAAACAGCTCTTAGAAATGCACCTAAAAACATCGACCTAGTTTCCATGTAATGCTAAGCTAAACCATGGTTTGGTGCAACCGTGGAGGCTTCTTTTAAACATAGAAGATCCCAGAATGGTTCAGATAAACCCCCCACCCCCAAATAAAACAGAACTAGATCAAGCAACCCCCCACAAAAACCAGTCTAAATAATATAAACACATCCAAGCAGGTTAAATAATTCATGGGGGAGACTATGCAACATATAGTTGAAGCTATGTATCATAGGTGGGTGTATGATGCTCTTTGCTGTACTGTTGCTAGAAGCCTCTGTGCAGGTGTTGCATCCACAGTGTGAATGAGAAAAGGAGGTAGGCTGCACCAGGTGAGATGCTTCCCTTCTTAGCTTCCCTCTCCACCTCTCTCAGTGTTCTGACAGTGCAGTCAGTCTGCCTACCCTCCATGGGAAGCAAGTGCCCAAGACCACCACCACCACCACCTCCTCCTCCTCCTCCTCCTCCTCCTCCTCCTCCTCCCTAGGAGTGAACCACACCCTTGCCTGTTGATTTTGCTCCTGCTCCCAGCTTAATTCTGCACTACTCAGGCTGTATCCAGTTCTGGGAGCAACATTTTAAGGAGGGCACTGCCCAGAGCAGGAAGAACAGGATGGTGAGGGGGTCAGGAAACCCAAGTCCTATGAAATACTTTCTAGTTTAAAGCACTGGGTATGTTTTCTCCCAAAAGCTGACATCTTGAGTAGATATTGCTATTTATTTTGGAAAACCAAGCCATCAGCACTGCTTCCTATTCCTGCTTTGCAGCAGTTGTAGTTTGCTGGTGGGGAATATTAGAAGTATTATTGTAACATAAACCAACCTTTTTAGACATTAGAGATTTCAATCGGCATCATTGGATTTTCATTTAGGCTTTTATCTTCCGCCAAGGGTACTGAATGCCCTTATAACCTTTCACAAAATCATTAGTTTTAATGAGCATGGGTGCAAAAGTAGGGTCTGTAAGTACATCTCGCCATCAAACCCCAGAGTGCTATCCTTCACATCTCCTCTGCCACAGCCCCTTCATCAGCACCCCATTCCACCCCTAACTGCTCCATATAAGTTCCCTTCCCCATATGTCACTGAGGACCTTCCAAAGTCCTCTTGCTTGTCAAAGCAGCTGCCACTCCCTCCCATGCTGTCAGTCACATACTTGTCTTCTCCCATTCCTCTCCTCCTTAGCTGCAAACACAAGCAGACCTGCACATTTGACACACAACACACTCCTTGAAGCCTGCTCTGTGGGTTCAAATTAACTCCAGGAGAGTCTGATGCTGTGCTATGCAGGAGCAGCCATTGTACATTGGGGGCATTGCTTCCTGACTCTGAATTATGGTTCAGCAACTCATGTGAAAACAGTGGTTGAGGAGCTGCAGGCCACGCTAGGAACCTTTTAAAAGGGTATGACAAAAGTCCCTAGACCTCTGGTCCAAGACATATTTCTGTACTTCTTCTTTCTGTCTCCTGTGCCGCCTTCTACCTTTGACCTGAACTCCCAGCATTTACCAAAATCAAGACACACAATTGTGTGTTTTAGCACATAGCTCTTTCATTGATACAAATAGTACCAAAATTCTCTGCCCGCAGATTGGGGGTGGGTGGGGTGGTGAACTATTATTTCCTTTTTTCCTATTCACTGTTTTTTAATGTAGCAATTGAAATTCGAAAAGGGTTTTCTCCATCCCACCCCTCCCAAAAGGCATTTAATCAGAACAGGCAAGCAAGGGGATTCATCTCTGAACATTACCGGTAGTTGCTTCCCACCCAATTTTCCTTTTTTGTTTTGTTTCTTGGAAAGAATGTTTTCCCTTGTGTTGTCAATTTTCCTTTTTTGTTTTGTTTCTTGGAAAGAATGTTTCATTAACATGCAAAAGGAACTGGGCTGTGCTTCCAGGTTAATTGTTATTTCCAGTGTACTGTTAAAACTAGCTGATTTACCTATTTATTTTGCCATTTCAAATGGCTCTTAGCTTTAGATCTTTACACAGCTCTTTCCTTCTCCCGCACCTTACCCATTTTTTAGCCAGCTGAATTTAAGAAACAGACTTGTATGGCATTTACAAAACGTAGACGGAAGAAAAGCTAAGTGCTCCTCAGATTATACCGACCTGTTTATCAGGAGAGATGAAAGGAAAATCTGAGAGTTTGCTGCATTATGACCTCCTAAAATGCTTACACTGGGCCAAATTCTGCTCTGGCGCGCGCAGTTCAGTGTCCTGATTTGACACAGGACAAATTTGGTCCCATTATTTTTTAGGAGAGAACGTCCTAGAGCTTGTGCATCCATAAAATGTGCTACAGTTAAATGTATTAATGGCTTTTATGTTGTGCATTTGTGAGCGGGATAGTAAACAATTGTACATCTCTTCTTTTCTCATATCTGCTCTTGCTCTCCTTAGATTGTATCTAGTTTCAAAACTACGACGTCTAGAGCCATTTGCCAGCTGGTGAAAGAGTATATTGGTCATCGGGATGGGATTTGGGATGTCAGTGTCACGAAAACTCAGCCATTGGTGCTGGGGACAGCATCTGCTGGTAATACTCTTTATTTTTTGTCTCCATTGCTATTTATGAGGGTGTACTATCTTAAAGGGCGTACTAAACCAAATATGGCCAACTAATGACCCATGGGTGGCTTCAGATCCTGCCCCATATTTAGACCCTTAGCCCTGCCTATATCAGATGCAAAACAGTTTGTTTGTGATTCAGAGGGTTGCCTATTGGATTCTTCAGTGAGTGGGACCAGATCTTCTCCAACCAAGCTACACATGTGGAGAAACTCTCACCACCACCCTAGCTTTGCTCCCCTCCCCCCCCAAAGACTGAAGGAGACTGCTCTCAATACTCTAAACCAGTGTTTCCCAAACTTGGATCTCCAGCTGTTTTTGGACTACAATTCCCAGCATCCCTGACCACTGCTCCTGCTAGCTAGGAATGATGGGAGTTGTAGTCCAAAAACAGCTGGAGACCCAAGTTTGGGAAACACTGTTACAAATCAAAGCATGCTTTCAGACTAGCATTTGACTTGTGTGTTAATAAAATCCTAGATATGGCTCCATTATGGTTTTTATCTCAATTTTTTGTTGCATTTATACTTTCTTGTTTTGCTATTCATCTCTCTTAAGTGCGGTTTTACTGAGAACATTTACATAAAAAGTAAAGGTAGCTGCTTTGCCCTCTTTTTAAAATCTGTATTTATTTTACATTCTGACATCCCACTTTTCTTCCATCATGCAACCCAGGGTAGCAAGCAGCGTTGTTCCCAGGAGGTCTCCCATCCAGGCCCTAACCAGACTCAGACCTGCTTAGCTTCAGCAAGGTGGTGGCCTCAAGTGACTTCAAGTCATACCCTGGGACAGTATCTTTATTAGGCTAAGCAAATTGCCACAAAAATAGTGTACCCCAGGCTTTAAGAGGGAACAGTAGGAAGAGGTGGTGGATGTCTAAATAATAATAATAATAATAATAATAATAATAATAATAATAATAATAATAACAACTTTTATTTATACCCTGCCCTTCCCCGCCAAACCGGGCTCATGCAGATGCTATGCATGTGTCATGTTTCCTCTTGTTACATTCTCTTCTTTTTTCCCTTTCAGGTTTATCTTTCACCTGCTTTTCTTTCCCTACCCACTAATGACCCCAAAACCAAACTTTACAAATATGACCTAATTTCTGTTATCCGTTTTAAGACTTATCTGTGCTTCCATTGCTGAAAGATAATCCTGCTAAGGATACTTCTTGTATTGGGCCTAGTGGTAATCCCATAGAATTTGAAATATGCTGGCAGCTATTTGAGCCAAGGGCCGTAAATATGAATATAATGGCAATATAACTTTTTATCTTTGAAAGAGAGGATAAATGAGGAGTCTGAGATACGCTAGCACCATCTGCTGGACATCAAAGAGAGCAGAGAAATTGGAGACCTGCACTTGGTCAAGAAAGTGCAGCTAACTTCCTCACCAACACCTCCAAATTCACTAAGGCTGCTTCAGACATGCATGCTCATCGCCTGATGACTGCAGAATTGGGTGGTGGTTCAGGCCTTTCTCACTTGTTCAGGCCTTTCTCACCAGTCCCCATGAGCAGGGGGGAAATGCCCCCTTCCTCTTCCACATGCCGTCTTTACCATACTTGCAGTCTTCTAGTGTCCCAGACATTGGGGAATGAACATCTGCAGCAGGGATCCTGCTGTACTTGAGAAGGCTTTCTGTGTAATTGGAAACCCCGAGTAGGGCTTTTCATGTGTGAATAAGCCATCATAGGTAGAATAGCACAGGGAAGTTAGGACGCTTCAAAACCAATGTTTTTCTGTGCAACCAGTAGGCATTCTGCTGTGAGTATTGAGGCAAGGAGAAATCAAATAATGGGCATGCATGTGTGAACGAGCCTGAACTACAAACTGCCTCCATTCACTGTAGAAGTTTTCTTCCTGCTGAGAGCCACAGAAATAGGACTCCCCTGAAATGCATTTTCTCTGACTTACAACTGAACTTCCAACTCCCTTTGTTGTCAAGCTCAACATACAGGGGCATACTTTGCCAGCACATGTCTCACTGGTAGCTGTATGCTTTGTTACCTGTCACTATAATTCTGCAGGCCTCCATTGCCTAAATTAAAGCATTTTTCTTTCATTTTCCTTCCTTTTTAATTCTGACAGATCACACTGCTTTGCTTTGGAGCATAGAAACAGGGAAGTGCCTTGTGAAATATGGTGGGCATGCTGGATCAGGTGAGATTAAATCCCGGTTGTTGAACAGGAATGTCAGAAAAATAACTTTATGTATGATCTCTTCCTGCAATAGCATGTATTTATGTATAGTTTTAGTATGCAAAAGCCACTGGGTTGAATCCATTTGTTCCCTTCTGCGAACTGAAATAGTTCTTCAATTTGCAGAAAAGTGTTTTGTATGGCAGAAGCTTCCACCAATTCCCCCTTTCCCCATTATATTTCTTTGTGCCACCTTTCACCATATTCTGTAGGCTTTCTCATCCCCCCCAAAGGAGATATTTTTGGGGAGAAGGATGAGGAACATTTCCTCCTCTTTCATTGGTGAATGTGTCCCTTTGATGAACATAAGTGCACAGTGGGATTCAACCTAGTTTCTTTAGATGGTTTGAGTCAAAGAGAAGCATATTGATAGTCAAAGGAAAAACTTGAAATGCAGTGGTTATAATTTGAACATTTCCATAAAATGCAATGGAGCAAGCAAGAAATAACAATATAAATGTTTGGTTGCTAAACGTGCTTTCAGATTTCAAACTTGATAGTTGTTATGTAACTGTTTTGAAATTCTCACGAAGATCAGATTCATTTTACTCATTACACAGACTGAGATGGTAGAATTCTGAACAGTACCACTTCAGAATACAAGTGGGATACATCAGGTTTCTGCAGGCTCCATGTAAAAAGGTCACTGCTTGTAGTGAGCTAGTGCACTCAGTCTATTTCCATTGATGTGCTAGCTAAATTTGATATGGGGAGTTCTTTTTTGTTTTGTTTTGCATTTTTGCATGGGGGATCATTTCTCCTCTCCTTCCCTCGCAGTGTAAAGCAGAAAAATCTGGAATTGTGCTAACTCAATTTGCATAGTTTGTAGAATAACTTACTGGATCCCACAAGCACCATTCCTCTTGCTGGAAGACTTTGCTCTGGAATTTTCTACAAGAACACCCCCCCCCCTTAGCCCTCTTGATTTTGGGGATATCACTAGAATCACCAGAGTTCTATCTTTAAGTTATTCCTCACCCCACAATGACACTAGACACTGATCAAACTGCAAGCATATGTTTTAACTCCTAGGTTTGGAAATGACTAAATTACATCCCAGCCCTCCCACAAACTACTGAACAGATCTTAAATCACAGTGGAGGTCCAGATGTTCCCCCTGCCCCTAAGTTTAGCTACATGTACAGTGTGGCCTTCCTGTGGATTGTTTGGCCATAATAATTGTGGTGTTGTTTTTCTTAAAAACAGTAAATTCCATAAAGTTTCATCCGACGGAACAAGTGGCTCTTACAGGTATGTAATTATTTTGGGCTTACAGAATACCGTATTTTCCGGCGTATAAGACGACTGGGCGTATACGACGACCCCCAACTTTCCCAGTTAAAATATAGTGTTTGAGATATATTCGACCGCAGATTCTCCACCCAGCGTATAAGTCGACCCCCGACTTTTGAGAAGATTTTCCTGGATTAAAAAGTAGTCTTATACGCCAGAATATACAGTAATATTCACAATACACTTAGGAATGAATGGTCGTTTGCCACTTGCTTCATGTGTGCGTTTGCTGATTACCTCTGTCAGGTTATTACTGTGTAGGAAGCTGCCTTATACCAAGTCAGACTATTAACATCTTAAGGGCAGCCCTGTTGGATAACACTAAAGGCCTATTTAACCCAGTAGCTTGTTCCCACAAGCAGGGCATGAGGACAATAGCCCTTTCCACTGCTTGTGATTTTGTAGGTAGCATATGGCTATCATGACTATTAGCCATTGATGGCCTTGTCCTCCATGAATTTGTCTATTCCCCTTTAAAGCCATCTAACTTGGTGGCTGTCACCATGTCTCGTTGCAGCAAATCCCACAGTTTTGCTTTGTGCCATGTGAAGATGTACTGTCTTTACCAAATCCCCGCTCAATTCCGCTTCATCAGTTCACCTAACTCATTGTTGTCTACTGTGCATGGAATATCATTGGCTCTCTGGGTTCTTTCCCCATCCTGCTTTGAGATGCCTGATATTGAACCTGGGAATAAAAATGTGTGCTCAACCTCTGAGCATCTTCTCTAGAGCATTCTGTTGTCCTGACTTACTTATCTTAACAAGGTTTCTTTGGCCATGCTCTATTTAAATATGCCTGTATGTAAGAGATGGGGGTGCTTGCACTTTTATCTGTTGACTTAAAGGTAATTAACTTTGGGGTCAAAGAGGAATAGGCTGCAGAATTTTTAAAATTCTGTAATCTGTGTGTATTATAGGCATTTACAGGTCATCCTGTACCCTACCTCCTAAGGAGTGATGCAATTTTTTTTTGGCCACATAGACGGCATAAAATTGTTTGCAGTGCCATTAAGGAGGGAGGGAAAGGGTTTTGGAAGCTTTCCTGAACTTGCACACACGTTAAAACTTGCATTGGAATGCAGCAGCAAGGAAGACTGATACTGAGGAGGGGGTGAATGTTTGTTTGTTTATATAAAACTTGTATAGCTTCTTTAACTGTAAATAAAACCTCCAAGTGGTTCACCCAAAAATCCTCTCAATAAGTGCAAATTATTTATATGTATGACTAGATGTTAAAATGTGTGTGTGCATGTGTAAATTGAACATGTTGGCTTCATTCTCTTTGCTTAATTGAACATCGTGTAGTCCCCAAATAATGAAACATTTAATTTAGGCTGAATGTTAACTAAGTGGTCAGCAGCAGTATTTGTTCAAAAGTCCGTATTATTTATGCATAAGTAACTTAGGCATTTGAGTCAAAATGGTAAAAATGCAATTACCTTAATACTGATCCTCTTTGGCTTGAAGCAGTGAGAATAAGTTCAAGTTCTCCCACCTCTTACCTGGGTTCCTCAAACACCATTTGGCCATGATGTGCAAACCAGCAAATTATAGTTTGAGCAAGCCAGTTTTGTAAACTAGGATCAAACCATCGTTTGAAACTTCAGTTTGGAGAGATTGCTTAAAACTATTTGCCTGTTCATACTTTATGGTAAATCGTGATTTGCAGAAACAAAGATGTTTTGCATCAAGGACTGCAGAAAAGGAAAGGGGACTGGTGGGACAGGAAGCACTCCAACTCACAACTTGTTCCAAATCCTCTGTACCATAGTTTAGAGGATCAGGTGTGTGACATCTGAATTATCTACTATATTTCCATATTCTTTCAACTTTCTCTGCAGCTTCAGGAGATCAGACAGCTCATATCTGGAGGTACATGGTGCAGTTGCCTACACCTCAGCCTACCGCAGACTGTAATGTAAGTGATTTAACTCCAATTTGATGCTGAATGTTGAAGAAAAGTTTTATGCTGCTTTTTAAAACTTTGCAATAGTATATTAACCTATTTGAGAATATGCACCTTTTAAAACAATTTGTGATTATTCCGCCCCCCCCCCAACTTAGCATTTTGCTGATTACATTTTTCATTGCTGCTACATGTTTTTGGTGCGCCATTGTCTAGGTGGACTGTGTCATAAAGTCCTTCAGCCTCACCCTGCAGCTCTGCTCAGGTGGCTGTTAATTGATAGCTTCAGTGGAAGCTAGTTGGTATGTTATCTCTGCCATTAGACACTCATCATTAACACTACTAACAGGCACTGTTGATAATGCTTCCTTAGCATTCACAGCCACTCTGTAGTTCATCCACCAGCTATGTTGCTTGCAGTCAGTTCCTCATGCAACAGAGGGGGACATGCCCATCACTATACTACTGCAGGGCATGACTGTATGGAAACACTGTTTAATCAAGATTTGCATAAGATCTTTAAGGAAAATATGTTAACATTGGGAGGGCCACAGTTTCCTCATACCTACTTCAGAATACATTATTAAAAAAAACCCTACTGCTGATGTGCAAATTTATCTCAAAAGGCCCAATACAAATTTACAATCTGAAAATGCAATCACAAGAGAGAATATTTTCATTTATTTACATGGAAGTAAATATCACTCCAACCTAGCAGTTCAAAAGCATGTCAAAGTGCAAGTAGATAAATAGGTACCGCTCTGGCGGGAAGGTAAACGGTGTTTCCGTGTGCTGCTCTGGTTTCACCAGAAGCAGCTTAGCCCTGCTGGCCACATGACCTGGAAAAACTGTCTGTGGACAAACGTCTGCTTCTTCGGCCAGTAAAGCAAGATGAGCGCCGCAACCCCAGAGTCGTTCGCGACTGGACTTAACTAACTGTCAGGGGTTCTTTATATTTACCTTTAAATATCACTCAGCATTAAACTTTATTTCCTATATTCCATGTCTTCTTCAAATATCTCCTTTGTTGCTGAGACTATGCCAATAGGGACACTCTCAACAGCTCGGCTGTCCTTTGCCTCATGGAATCTGACTCACTAGCTCTCTCCCAGATTACCTGCTTTGGGCATTATATTGCACAGTGGGAAATCCGATAGCAGAAACCCTTGTGTTTGTGATGGATTAACTCCGCATTAAGGATCATGGAAACCACATTCAACTTGGGCAGTTTTAATACATGTTAAATATTTTCAAAATTAACAGCAAATGTCTGGAGAAGATGAAGTTGAGTTCTCTGATAAAGATGAACCTGAAGGAGATGGAGATGGTTCTAGTGATTGTCCCACCATCCGGGCTCCTTTAACTTTCCTAAAAAGCCACCAAGGTGTAGTCATAGCAGCTGATTGGCTAGTTGGAGGGAAGCAAGCTGTGACAGCTTCATGGGATAGAACAGCAAACCTGTATGATGTGGAGACATCTGAACTGGTGCACTCTCTGACAGGTACCTCTTTGTGTGGAAGTTCCATTTTTGCTCGTTTGTTTCATAGGCTGATTGTGGGTTCTAGGCTGCCACTGTTAACGTGGCACTTAGAAATTCAAACTTATTGGCAAGGAAGAATAACTCCCATTGCTTATTATGGATGTGAGATTCCTCTATGCTCTGTGACGCCCCGTTTCTTCTTTGAACTTCTGTGTTTCTCTTCTCCCAAAGGGTCAGTGTGCAATCTGAAAACAGACTCCCGGGGGGGGGGGAGTAGAATATATTTCCAGCACTTTAACTGTTTACAAAGGGGTTCCTTTTCTGTTGTGATTGGGCAGTTTAGTTGCCTTTAATAACAGATATGTGAAGCAGAAATGGCCAGCTTGTTGCTTTATTCATACAAAATTTATATCAGTTAATTTTTTTAAATGAGATCTTTGTCACAAAACATGGGCCAATATGGCCATTCTGTTTATGTAGCTTTCTCCTATAGCTATTTTCCACCTGCTGTACTGGCCACAGAAGCTTAATATTTCATGGATTGTCATCAGATGTGCAATCAAAGCCTTCAATTAATAAGAAATTAAACATGTGTACTGTGGTTATGATTATTGGACCAGTTTCTGCCCAATGAAGAGTTTTGTGGAATTTGGTTCAGTTTTAATTAAAAGGTTCTTTCCTACATATGGTCATATTTCCAAGTTACCTAGGTGGTTTTTTTCACCACTTTCACCCTATAGAGCATTGACATCTAAATTGTTTTTCCTAAACTATTTTGTGTCTGTAGGCACTGGGCGTGGTATAACTTGTGTGCAAGCTATAATGTGGCAGTTGTATGTTAATTAGTAGGAGATTAAACTGCAGTGTGTATCTAAAGTAGAGGGATAAACTAGATTATTTGTGGCTCCTTGCAGCCCTGTGATTTTGCAGTTCTAAGCATAGGCCTTGAATTTTATATTCAGTCAATGTGAACAGCTGCTGCAAGTCAGCTTTGACAACAATTTGTCTAAGCCGCAAAGAACTCAACGTGCAAAGAGTAGACCAACTTCTCTGACATTTCTGGTCACAGCTTTCCAATAAAATGGGCAAGTGAGTCAGGCACTACTTTAGGTGCAGAATTTTCTAGTGCATCTGCCTCAAACATGAACCCTGCACTTTTGAAGAAGGCACACCAAGATAGTTTAGCAGGTTGTTGGCCAGGTGATATTTCCCCTTTCAGAGTACCTTCCTTGCCCGTCTTATCTCTGCATGGTTAATCAAAGTCAGGCTGTCTATTTTTGTTTTGGTGCTTAGCAGGTCTTTGTAGAGTACCGGTAATCTGTATTCAGTATTGCCGAGGGGAATGGTAAAATGTTGGATCTATATACTCTTAAATGCATTCCTTTATATTAGTGATGATGGCCCAGGAATCTGGGGTAGGTAGTAAAATTCTAACCCACCTTTTTGCCACCAAAGCATAAGAATTGTGTGTCTGATGTTTTTTCCTCCCCAGTGTTTGTGGAATTGAAAGGTCTTGCTTGCATTCTCAATGCCTTAATATTTTCATCTGTGGTTGTAGGACACGACCAAGAACTTACACATTGTTGCACGCATCCCACCCAGCGTCTTGTGGTGACCTCATCACGAGACACGACTTTCCGTCTGTGGGATTTCAGAGACCCTTCTATCCATTCTGTGAATGTCTTTCAGGGCCATACAGAGTAAGTGACAGCAGTTTCTTAAAGTTTTTAAGCGGGAGGCTGGTTGCATTGGGCTACTTGTACAAGATACTTACTTTCTTTTTTATAATAATAATAATTATTATTATTTTTCCAAATTATTTTAAATCGAACCAAATTACTTTAATGCAGTTTCTTAAAATCAGGTTTTCCTCTCCTGTTGCAAACATATATCTATCATTTCCTCCCATAGCTGCATCAATTCTTTTTCAGCATCCAGTTGTCATCCTTCACTTGCCGTTAAGCCATTCTTCCAGCTGACTGCTTTTTCTTCCTTACAAACAGCACCTCTGTTATGTCTTATAAATATAAAATCCAGTTCATGTGTGTAGTCCTTCATATATATTTTTGTTCCAGACCTGGTCTGCTGAGAGAGTTACTATCTTCCATTGTTCAGTTCTTTGCAGTGTTTATCTGAATGAACTTGTGCCAAATACTTTCAGACCTCTTCAGGTTTTAACAGTAATCATTTCGATATGTTCTCTTATCAAAATTCTTTTCTCCCACCCCAATTAAAACTTTGTTATTGCCAAGGAGAATTAAGATAAGATACCCATCTTATTGCAGAGAATGAGACTTCAAGAGGCTGCATTAAAATACTGTAGCTATGCTGCATTATGGAAAAGGGTCAGCACCATTAGACAATGGGCTGGTTTTCCAACAGCAGCCCCCATCACACATTGAAGGCTGCTGGAAAAGTCCTGCCACCCTAGGACAGGTGTGAGGAACCTGCGGCCATCTCCATTGGGGGATGCTGGAGCAGCCCTGTTGTTCTAGCGCAGAGCTTGGGAACCTGTGGCTCTTCAGATGTTGTTGGACTGTGACTCTTAATAGTTTCAGCCAGTATGGCCTGTGGTCATGGACAGTTGCAGTTGCAGATGAACAACATCTGGAGGTCCACAGGTTTTCCATTCCTGTCCTAGGGCTCGTCCAGTGTTATAGCAGGAGGATTTAACAGAAGGTTTAGTAGAGACTAGGGATCCTCATATGATCTTGTTTCAAGTATTTATATTCTGCTTTTAATGTAAAAAGATTGCATAGCAGTTTACAAAACAAAATACAGTATATAAAACATCAAGATCAACAAAATAGGATTCTGCTCAATATAATCCCCCTCACTCAATCCCAGACCTGTGCGGTAGCAGGGATTTCTGGACTCCTTTAAAGGTCAAATCGTGTTTTCCTAGGTCAGCTGCCATAATCTGCTGATGGGTGCTTATCCCTGGATTTTGGCAACGGGGACAGAACTACATGAGTCTACTCAATTTCCGAGGGATAGTGTGGCAATCTTAATGTTGCAGTGTGTGCTGCGACTTGGGTCCAGGTTACCATGTAGCAAGCCGTCATAAGCATATTTTTGAAGATCATAATGATCCTCCCCAGATTTTTTAAAAAAGGAAAGTGTTGGAACCGCTCAAATTTCAGCTGGAAGATACTATTAAAACAAGGAGCACATGGTATGCAAAAGCCTTGCAATAATTATTCACAGTAGTAGCAACAAAGGATTGAGGTTAAATGTCAGGTGAGTTGCCAGGGCTCACTTACAATGGGGTGGTTGGCAGGAAGACTAGAAGTAAAGGCAGTAGAATCACATGCCCTGCAGTGTTCTTCGAAGTCCATGAAGGAGGTAACATTCAGAAGCCATAAACCTTAGAAGTTTGGGATCCACCCATTGACTCTCAGCATGCCACAGGTCAGCACAAGTAATTGACTAATCTTATGTCCTGCTTTTCCTTTAGAGAGTTCAGATGAGCTTGCCTGGGTCTCCCACTGGTCTTCTATACAGGCACTGTACAAGTTGTACAAGCAAGAATATTACTTTGTGCAGGCTGCCTTAAAGAACTGGTGCTGAAAGTTCTACAGTAATTACCTTTTTGATTTTAGGCTCAATTCAAAGGGCTGTTTTTGACCCTACAGAGCTTAGATCATGTGGGAATTAAACTCTAGTTTCCATTTGGAGAGTATGCCGAAGACAGCCCTGGGTTGTTTGACCCTTTAACAAGTTCTATTTTTCTCTCCCATAAAAACTACACTCGTCTTTTAAAGTGTGCTTGCAGTTGCAGATTAAATGCACAGGGCAGGTGGATGTTTCTCAAGTTGCTCTGACTGTTAAGACTGTTCTCTTAACTGCCATAACTGTTCCAACTGCCATCACTGCCACAGAGTGTATGACAGCTCTTGCAATTTACCCTTTACATGTGCATTTTGGATGCTAACATCCCACAGATCATGCCTCTCGGAAGGAAGCTTCCTCCTGTATATCCCCACCCCACATATCTTAAGATTGTCCAGATAAATTCTCTCTGCAGTCCAAACTTCTTGGTGGTGGTGCCCAACATACCTTCCCAGGAAGTTTCACCAACTCCCCTGCCGTAATGACCTTCAAGTGACAGGTGTGTTGCATTGGGCGAAATGCCCTTCTTCTGAGCTACACCAATAAAACTCAGAGACTTGAGAGGAGCTTGGAGTCAATTTTGTTTTCTTTATTGCAAAGCAATAAGGGTTACAGTCAAATCTTTTCGCAAACCTGTAACCCTGCCAAAAGGTCTGGGCAGGGGTATTTATAACATTTCAGACAAAGGAGTTCAATTTAACCAATTATATTTCATTACCTCATTTTAATTTAGTACACATGTACATTACCTAATTTAATACGCATGCGCAATAAGCATTGCTAAATAAACCTTGATTCTCAGAGATTGTTACATTCTGTTAGTGTGCAATGCATGGGAACCTATGTTACGTGTAGCCATTTTCATTTATCAATTTATATTCTAGCTTATGAATGCGTCTTTATGATTGATTGAATGTTTGCTTGTTCTTCTATCTCGGTGTGAGACAGCATCTTGCCAAAATCATTGGTTCCTTAAAGCAGCAGGTTACCATAATTCTCTATTAGAAGCATATTCAAAGATTTATAGGGGTTCACATTATCACATTTTTATCACATCACAATAAGGGTTACAGTCAAATCTTTTCGCAAACCTGTAACCCTGCCAAAAGGTCTGGGCAGGGGTATTTATAACATTTCAGACAAAGGAGTTCAATTTAACCAATTATATTTCATTACCTCATTTTAATTTAGTACACATGTACGTTACCTAATTTAATACGCATGCGCAATAAGCATTGCTAAATAAACCTTGATTCTCAGAGATTGTTACATTCTGTTAGTGTGCAATGCATGGGAACCTATGTTACGTGTAGCCATTTTCATTTATCAATTTATATTCTAGCTTATGAATGCGTCTTTATGATTGATTGAATGTTTGCTTGTTCTTCTATCTCGGTGTGAGACAGCATCTTGCCAAAATCATTGGTTCCTTAAAGCAGCAGGTTACCATAATTCTCTATTAGAAGCATATTCAAAGATTTATAGGGGTTCACATTATCACATTTTTATGGCCCTTTGGGCCACTGCCACAGGTGGACACATCGTTTCAATAAGCTTTTAGCTGAACTGGGCTATGCGCTAGAGTCCTATATCCCTGTTAATTGTTTTTATTTTGTACATGATATATAATTGCATGTCCCTGTAAACTGTCAGC
The DNA here is from genome assembly GCF_009819535.1 of Lacerta agilis. NCBI lineage: Eukaryota > Metazoa > Chordata > Lepidosauria > Squamata > Lacertidae > Lacerta > Lacerta agilis. The sequence continues at coordinate 42,823,849 of NC_046323.1, read as the reverse complement.
CTTGCTGCAGAATGGCATTTAAGCTTACTGAATAATAATAAATAGTTTAAGGAATGAGAGGTATCAACATTTCTAGGCATCTGCTTTAGCTGAAAAGGCTAGGTTTCCCCCCCAACTGTAGTTTTTAGTGCTACTTAAATTAAAAAGCTGCTTTGTTAGCACTGTAATTAGCTCTGTAATTACCTTTCGGACAAATTGAATTCCATAATGGCAACTTTTGACATCAAGAAATAGAGGTGAACGCATTAAAAACAAACCCTTTCTCTCATAATTTTCTGTCTATTACCAGTCTATTAGCATCCCACAAGTGTGCTAGAATTTCCTAGCAGGTCTAGCCGTAAGTAAGGAGCACTGCAGATCTCCATGTGCATAATTTCTTTCTTTTTTTTCTTTAGTTAGCTATCATCTGGCCAATGTGGATTTTTGCTTGTAGTGAGGGAGGCATCCACTGAGGGTTTTCTGGGCAGTTAGCCTTGCTCAATGCCGAACATGCAACCCACAAGTTAGTGGTACAGTGGTTATCTGTAAAGTGGAGTTTGGGATAGTCAAAACATAGCATTGGCCCTTATATTTGGAAGGTCCGCCTGGGGTCAGTTTATTGCTTGACACTTTGGCAAGGGTCACCGTGAGTATTGGGAAGGAGGATCACATCCTTGGTGTCAATGAAATGTCCCTTGTGCTCTGAGGTAGCTGGGGGTCTTGCACATCAAACCATTCTTTAGTACACTATAGACAATGTTGTTGATTGAGACCAGCATATGGTCCCGGAAGACTCCTTAACAGAACCTTAAGAACCTACAGAGAGTTGTCTTCTTTACCTTGATTCTTCAGACCAGGTCTACCTTTGGTGAAGTTCTAGGGAGCATGGACTTGATCAGAAGACCATTGAAGACCTAGCCTCCTCACCTGAAAGAACCAACAGTGGTTAGGGCATCTTCCTGAACTTGTGACAAGGATTCTAAAGCTCTGTTTCATTGTAAACATAGTTTTCCAGTTTTTGTGGCTTCTAAGGGGAATTCCTGTGTAAAACATAATTGAGAATACTCAATAAAAAAGGTGTTAGTATGTTAAGAGGTTGATAGGATTCCTGCATTGCAGGGGGTTGGACTAGATGACCCTCAGCATCCCTTCCAACTACACAATTCTATAATTGTGTTAATACTTCCATTAGTAGAAATGAAGTTTTATGCTAACAAGTGTCTTTGCGCCTAACTTTCAAATTTATCAAAAGTTCTCCACCTCTCTTACAACTGCCTACTTATGTTGCCTACTTTAGCTTTCTGTGCTGTGAACACTATTAATGTCAGTGCTTTAAACTTTCTGCCTAGGATATTCTACATGGCTTAGGAGAGGGACTGTGATCGGTGCCCCAAAACTGTTCTCTCCCCCCTGCACCGATCAGATGAAATTCCTACTTGAAAAGCACAGCTTGTTGCATTTTTTGAGCTAGTAACATCAAAATTCCCTCCAGTGATTCCAGTAAAGTGGAAGCTACTGACAAAACAATTTGTATTGTATGCATGATCAAGATACTAGATGTATACAGGACAAACACTTTTCATGGATTGGCAGCCTAGCAGTATTTGGTATAACCTGAAGGAATAGTTTGACAGTAACTTTAGTGATCATCTATCTTTAAAGAACGTTCTTCCATTTTGTTCGTGGCTGTCTGCTTCTTTACCCACTATATCAACGAATTAGGAATTTACCTTTAAACAGGGAGTAGTCATGTTAGTCCACAAGCGAAAAGTCCTACACCATCCTCATGATTCAGATATACAGCCTCATGTATATCTATCTCTTCATCTGTTATCACTTGATGGTGTACAGCTCAGTGTGTACATAGGCGCTCTGAAAAACTTTTGTAACTAGATTTAGCTCTTCAGGTCAGGAAGACCTTCAGTGGAAATAAACACTAGATTGCCTAGTTCAGTTATCTCCCCCCATGATGGCTGGAGCATGTACACTTGAGGCTTGCTCTCATCCCAGGCAGAATCCAGGGTCAAGTAACAACTGAGCTGGCTGATATTTACGTGCTGCATGGTAGTTGACTCACACCCAAAGATGCTCTATAGAAGACAGGTTTATAAGTTTTCTTTGAGCCTCTCCAGGGTGCAATAATACGGCACATTCAATAGGTCTCTATTTTCAAATTAAATTTATGAAATTAGTTGTAACTCTTTTTAAAGATTTTATAATGAAGGAACACCCTTTTGATTAAAGATGCATCTCTTGATTCTAAAAGGATAGTTCCGTTAGATAGTATAGGTCTTATCGGTTTTTACATATATTGGATATATCTATATCTATAATTGATTAAATCCCTTCCGTATACAGCCTTGCTGTAGAATGGCATTTAAGCTTACTGAATAATAATAAATAGATCAGCATATGAGTGGCACTTCCCAGTGACAGAAGTGCTGTTTTACACCTCATGTAGAAAAGTAAAACTAAAGACAAAGAATCTTGCACAAGTGGAAGCCGAAGTGCTGCTAATAGAACCTGCCTGTGTCAATGTTGCATTGTGAAGCCTCGTGTGAGTATTTTCAGAAGAGCTTTTGTTTCCTCACAGTTCTTTGGATCCAGTCTGATGATTCTGTGTCTATTTACTCCATTTTGATGTGTGTGCACATATATTTTCTGTTGTAAAAAAGCAGATAACACAAAACATGTTTGGTACATTAAAAAAAAAAATAACCTAAGTGATCTATGGCACCCTTAGGTGCTTTCATCCAGTTTCTTCTGTGAAATTGTGTTAGTTGTCTTTGTTCTGAAAGATAGGGCTGGCAAGTTTGCTGCCCCAGACAAGTGGGCAACTGCCAGATTTTAAGCTTTTGATAATGGTAGTCCATCTTTACAGATGCAAGCTATGCTTCTACAGCTGTGGTTAAAAATTAGTTACTGTAACCAATTTGGGGGTGTTGAATAATCTGGATGTGTTCCAGCAGATGGCGCCTTAATTCTGTTTTTAAACCTGAAAAATACTATCTTTAACATTTCAGGCATATGCAGTTTCTATAAAGAATGGCAAGCTTAGCTATGTAGGCTATGAAACAAAGCAATTTGCGGTTTAGTTTTTTTTAAAGCTACATGGGTATTTTCAGTAGGATTTTGCCGGTGCCTAAGCTTAAGTTTGTGTGTTCTAGAAACATTTTTTCTCTAGGTAAGAAAGATTAGCAGGATTAAGTGCTGGTAGAAAATGTTTGCTTCTATGGCTAGGTGACACTTGATGAAAGAAAGTGATGGTTGTAAACTTCCACACGATACTGGTATATGTAGTACTTCAGAATTAAAATATAAAACAAGGCTTGACATGGCAAGTTTTTCAACACTGGATAATAGGAGGGTGTTTTCAAGGGAGAGTGTGAAATAAATTTACATTAAGGCTAAGGCTAAGAAAATTCAGCTGTGTTTATTCTTGCTAGAAAATAAGGGTACCAGGATGAGATTTTGTTTTTTAAAAATACATCTTACTAATACATGTTTACAGTGGTACCTTGTGTTGCGTAACCTCCAGGTTACGGAATCTTCAGGTTACGGCTGCAGCAAACCCGGAAGTGTATACTTCTGGGTTTCGCCGCTCATGCATGCGCAGAAGCGCTTTGCATGCTGTGCGTGTGCGCAGAAACAGCGCCTCTAGTTACGGATTTTTCAGGGTGCGCACGGCACCCCGAAATGAATTACATCCATAGCCAGAGGTACCACTGTACTAACAAAGAACCTAAACTGGAATCAGAACTTGTGTTGCAATACTAAACATTTCTAATCAGAAGCAAGTCTATATTGAATTCATTGGGGCTTATTTCCAGTTAAGTGTGGTTATGATTGCAGGCTTAGTTGCTTTGAAAAGGGAAATTCATACATAAGCTTCTGCAAAAATTGTAACATTAGCTTGTAGGCCAGGAAGCTTGTACACTGTAGAGAAATGCAAGACTGATGCCCTGATCTTGGGTATATGGTTATAATCACCTGGTCTCACTGAATACTCTTAATACATAAGTGCATGTGTACTCAAGTCAAGACTGAATTATTGTTTGAAAGCAGTGACCTCCCCACAAAATGTGAGTTACTGATCTGTATCTGTGGGGTGAAAAATATATATATTTTAAGACTTTTCTGTGTTAGGAGTAGTTAGGGAAGAAAGGTGTTTTTCCTTTAAAATGTTTCAGTTTATCCTGAACAGTTGCCTGGTCTGTATGGTGAGACTTTGGGAGCCTTGGCATTTCTTAGATTCTTGGAAAGTGAACCCTTTAGCTTACACTTATGTGGAGGTAGAGATTCAACATTAAAATCCCATTTCTCCCTCTCTATCCAGGCATATAACAACAGCAAGGCTTTGGATGTGCTTTGACACATGTACACATGTATTGACCTAACTGGTCACAGAAGGATCTGGAGCAGTGGGTGGCCAGGGCAGTGGTCCACATCTCTTCCCACCAGTCTGACTTCACTTCCATGGAATAGGTGGCAGTAGGCCTCGTGCTACTGGTTCTCTACAGATGCTGTGTCAGATATAGGACTTATGTGTCCACATCTACCTATCTGCCTAGAATGCTTCATCAGCAATGGCATAGCCCTGTGCATTCCTCACCATTACTGTGTCCTTTGATAGCAGAATGTAGCCAACATACACAGGAGCTTCTTGTTTTCAAAAGCCCCCATTCATTTTAATGATGATTTGGGGGTGGGGGGTATATATTCTGATGGTTGGCAACTTCCAGGCATTTTTGGTTAGGCTGACTTTCCCCCAGGTCCTATTACAACATACCTTATTGTTCCTTTCCCCCTACCTTAAGCAAGCCCTACCATTCTTAGCTTTGATGTTCTTTGATGCCTAGCACTGGGCTTCTTACACATGCACTCAGAGTTCGTCCTCATGTTTCTCCCATCCGCCAGCCAAATGTTTCTGCACGTATTCTTCACCATTAGCATTATATTTCTGAATGGCTAACTTTGCTAACGTTTGCCATTTGATCAATAAGGATTACTTCATGCTAGGGAAATGGTAATTATTCACGAACTACCATTTAAACCAGTTGCAATCTCTGCCTTGACATGTTAGCGTTTTGTAGCAGGCATACCTCTTCCCAGAATGTAACAGATTTGTCTGGTTCTCTCTCTCCCCCTGTGCCTCCCCCCCCCCAATGCACCGGCAACCCTCTCTAAAATATCATGCTGCGTGAGTGAAATGGGCACTGCAGTGTTAATTTTTTTGAAGCGGTTCCAAGCAGCACACCGCATCAGCATTTCATGGTCCAGCATTTTCTGCATCATATTTTTTCCCCCATGAGTGTGAAATTTCAGCAGATTGTTATGCAAAACAGTTTTGTGTCTCTGTGTGACTGGGGAGACAGCTGTTAGTCCTAATGAGGAGTGCTAGCATTACAGTATTTCCGTTGATTGAGACCCACGGAGGGAGCAGAATGTTCCAGATCAGGCAGTGGTGTGTGGTGAAAAAGTGCCACTCTGTCAGCTGGAAGTGTATGCTCGGCTGCTCTCTACGACAAGATAAATGAGTTTTGCCGGGGCTTGGCAGAGTCTGAAGTTTTTCCAGAGAATAGTAGTAGCACACCAAGTTCCCTGTGGGGGACCCACAGTTTAAGGGTGTTGTAAGACTACTGTCTCTTTGCCAACTTTTTTTTATGCCCAAAGATACCTGTCACCCACCCGTGAGTTATGAAAAGCCTAATGCCTTTTAGCGTTCCATTAACACAGAGTCTTAATGATCTTTTGTTGACATTTTTCATTAATTTAGCCGAGGGGATGTTAACCACCGTTTTAAGTTGGCCACGGTTGCTAGAGAACCCAGCATTGAGTGAGAAGAAATTGAGGCAAATTTTAATTTATCCTCTGTTTCCCCAGTTCCGTATTTAAAAGTTCCAGATTCGGCACACATTGAGCTTTGGGCAGTATGTGTTGGTGTTTTGTCAATAAGCCCCCCCCCCCATTAAATCAAGTACTTTACTTAACCCTCTGCTTTCCATTGACTTTAGAGTTCAAGCCTCCAATTTTGTCCATATGTATAAAAGTTGGCCTTGCTCCTGTATTGTTTGTTGCAGGAACGGCGATCTTGTCGTCTAATGTTAAAGAAAGCTACCTGTTAAACTAGCTGAAAGGTGTAATAGGTTTGGGACAAGAAATAATTGTTCCTAGTGTGTTGTTGTGCTTCCCTAGTGCAATGCCATGAGGTGCGATTTGTGGAGGACCTAAATTGACAGACTGCTTACAAAGGAGCATGGTAATTAAAGGGTTGCTTAGATGTCTTTATGTAGTTAGTGAACAATCTGTGAGGATGTTTCCTGCTCATGGCAGGTGTTTTGCGTGCATGAGTATATACAATTTTAATTTTTTTAAAGCCAAGTGTCCACTGGAACCTTAACGGCTAACAAATCTATTGGTTCATAAGCTTTTGTAGGCAGGAGCCCACTTCATTAGATGAACAGGGAAGTGGTAGTGGGGACTCTTATTAGGTGAGTGAAGTTGAAAATGCACATATTCTTATGCTACCCATACAGCCATCCAATCAATTGAAATAAACATAAGAAGAGCCTGCTGGATCAAGCCAATGGCCGACTAGTCACTATCCTGTTCTTTTGGTGACAATCCAGATGCCTGTAGTAAACTCTCAAGCAGGACCCAAGCACTTTCCCCTCTTTGGTTTCCATCAACTGGTATTCAGAAGCATTAGAGCCTAGCCGTTATGGTTAAGTATCTTCTTCTTCTTCTTCTTCTTCTTCTTCTTCTTCTTCTTCTTCTTCTTCTTCTGCGATCACTCGTAGCCGAGTAAGATTGTCTTCCATAAACATGGTTTTAACAATGATTCCTTAAGTGACCGTGGAGGCCAATTCTGGATCCACACGTCCTTCCACAGTGGGGACATTGGTTTCCGGGTGAGAGTTGATCACGGTGTGGATTTGCCTTCCTCTTAGCACGTTTCTCCCTTTGGTCCTGAGTTCGAGTGTCTTCAAAGCCCATGACACCTAGGAGTTAAGTCACTAGGGGTCAGCATGTCCAGAGCTGTAAGCTGGGACTAAAAACAGCCAACTCTTGCTGGTTACAGATCAGCTTCCATGATACCACATGTGGCGTTATTATCTTTCTAATGACTTAACTAATCCAGCTCTCTAGTTAAAAGAAATTGCATTAGTGCATTGAGTTAGTCTTTAAGATCCATAAGAAACTTTGATTTTCCTGTTACAGCTTATTACTCTATTATTCTTAAAGACTATATTTACTCCAAAGTGCTTGCAAGGAAAACAGATTTTTTTGGTGTTCAGTCTTTGGATAAAGGAAAGCTCATACATGAAGATTTGGGAATGCTTTGGGAAGTATTTCCTTTACATAGAAATACAAAGTGTACATCCTTCAAGGTTATTCAGCTTTTAGTAATAATTATTAACAGACCATTAAATTTATTGAGAACCCCATTTTCAAAACGAGACCCTTTAATGTACAGTAGACGCACACATTCACAGCCAAATCAACATACACATATCACACCTAGCTTAAGACATGGTATTTATGGTGAATAAATATTCTTGAGACTTTACTCTGGTAACTGAAATCACTGTAACTGTATTCTCTTAACTTTGAAAAGAAAGCCAGCCATGTGGCCTCCTATTTGCTAACAGGTTTTAGTATGTTACTGTAAAGAGGTTTGCATTATGTGAAGTTTCCAGGCTATCTTTTAAAGGCAGTTGTGGATCAATTTTGTTGTTGTTCAGTCGTTCAGTCGTGTCCGACTCTTCGTGACCCCATGGACCAGAGCATGCCAGGCACGCCTATCCTTCACTGCCTCCCGCAGTTTGACCAAACTCATGTTAGTAGCTTTGAGAACACTGTCCAACCATCTCATCCTCTGTCATCCCCTTCTCCTTGTGCCCTCCATCTTTCCCAACATCAGGGTCTTTTCCAGGGAGTCTTCTCTTCTCATGAGGTGGGCAAAGTACTGGAGCCTCAACTTCAGGATCTGTCCTTCTAGTGAGCACTCAGGGCAGATTTCCTTGAGAATGGATAGGTTTGATCTTCTTGCAGTCCATGGGACTCTCAAGAGTCTCCTCCAGCACCATAATTCAAAAGCATCAATTCTTCGGCGATCAGCCTTCTTGATGGTCCAGCTCTCACTTCTGTACATTACTACTGGGAAAACCATAGCTTTAACTATACGGACCTTTGTCGGCAAGGTGATGTCTTTAGCTTTGATAACTGAGGCATGGATAACTGAGGCCAGGCCTGTCTCCTCTAGAAATGGTTACAGCTTGTAAACCAGTTGGCAAAAGGCAGTCCTCTTCACCTGAACATGTGAGGAAATTATTACACCAAGGAGCACCCAAACGAACCACCCAGACCTTTAAGGCAAATGTAGTCTTACCTAGAACAGACCACATAACCCTTACAGATTTAAAGCACCCTTGAATAGCAGCATCTCCTTCACACCAATCCACTTTGAACTAATGCCAGACATTGGGTTGTCATCTCTACTGCCTCCCTGGGATCAGATGTTGAGGATAAGTGGTAGAGCAGAGTGTAATTTGCATTTGAATGACACTTCAGCACTTCACTCAGTGATATGACCAAAGGGTATATCCAAAGCTGCTGAGAGGTTCAAATGATTGTTGTACATATCCCCAATGGAGAATTTCAGAAAATATTGGGTGGAGAGTGGCAAGCACAAATTGGAAATAGAAGGGATTTAAACAGAACAGAAATCTGATTAGATCCAATTAAGCTCTTTGGTTCCATTCCGTTTGGAAGGGGTTAGACGTGTATTATAATTGTAATGGTTTTAGTTATTTTTATAATTGCATATTATATTGTTGTAACCCACCCAAAGGGACACGGGTAGCGCTGTGGTCTAAACCACAGAGCCTAGGGCTTGCCAATCAGAAGGTCAATGGTTTGAATCCCCACGATGGGGTGAGCTCCTGTTGTTCAGTCCCAGCTCCTGCCCACCTAGCAGTTCAAAAGCACGTCAAAGTGCAAGTAAATAAATAGGTACCGCTCCGGCAGGAAGGTAAACAGTGTTTCTGTGTGTTGCTCTGGTTTGCCAGAAGCGGCTTAGTCATGCTGGCCACATGACCTGGAAACTGTTTGCGGACAAACACCGGCTCCCTTGGCCTATAGAGCAAGATGAGCGCCGCATCCCCAGAGTCGTCTGCAACGGGACCTAACGGTCAGGGGTCCCTTTACCTTTACCTAACCCACCCAAGAGCCTTAGGGTGAAGTGTGGGTAAGAAATCTTATTGTACATACATACATACAAGACATTTGAGAGAATCACTGAGTTATGGCAGTTATCCATTCTAGCATGCACAAGGTTCAGTCCTTGGCATCTCTGGATAAACAGGGCCTTAGAGGGCAAAGATGGGGAAAGCTTCTTTCGGAGACCTTGGAGAGACCCCCTGCCAGATGGAGCATGCAATGCTGGATTAAATGGACTTGTGATACAAAGCAATCTTACATGTTATAAAAATCTACTTCTTCTGTGCAAAATATTCATACTAGCTGTGTTTGATCTTCTCAGTTATCTAGCATTCATAAGATAAGGGTGCTGCCAGTAAAGAGTTAATTTCTGGTATTTTCTGTCTTTTTTAAACAACAACAACAACACATGCAACCCATACTGTAACCTTTGGGGATGTAGTTTGAGATGCAAATTTAAACAAGGGGGGGGGGAGTGTTCAGGTCCTTGAGCAGAAGAAGTTGAAAAGCAGAGAGCTTTGAATGGTTTCTCGAAAATACAAGCTTTTAAATCTTAACTAGATGAATAATTTTAATGCATGATGAAAGAATCAAATCTATTGTCATATGTTGTGGAACAGTGAAATGCTCCGCTTGCGCGACTATTTCTGTATGTAATGCATATATTTTGGGAGACGAAGACGTTCTCCTGGCTGTGAATGTGTATGGTAAGTGGAGATCTTCCATAGATTCTGTGGCTGTTCTTAATTGCCTGTGCCTCCACAGTAGGTCAGGCGCATAGGCATCTGTAATTGGGTATTGGGCTCAGAAAGCTCAAGTGAAGACCTTTAGTTCTTGCCACATAATTACCCTGTGGCACTCTGATACAGCATTAAAAAACTTCGTACCACTGACATAATGGTGTTTGGATCTAATTAGACTTTAATTTGATGTCAATTTAAATTAAGAGGGCCTGCACATACTAGTCCATTGTGACTTGGGTAATACTAATCTCAATCAGTAGGCTGAATAGGACATGAAATCAAATTCTCACAGTACAATAGAAGTGACAGGAGCAACTTGACACCTTAAATTAAAATTACTAAAATCTGAGCAATTGATGTGCATGACCCTCAAGCTATACAGGATAGGTCATTAAATGCGATCCATAGAAATTGAGCTCAGAAGCACACTGTAATGAACCAGGGGAGGGAAAGAAAGGCTTTGTTAGCATGCTGTGTAGGTGGAAACAAGCTCAAGGCTTTGTAGACTAGAATTAAAGCAATACCTTAAAACCTCGGTCTTTGTCCTTTCAGATGTAATAGATAACACGCTCCTGGTTTCTGGGGTTACATATTTTTATACTCTGATCCTTGATTTGCTAATAGTAATTCAAACATGGCATTTAAAAAAAATATATTGATCTGGAGTAGGCATAACACAGAAACATGACCTCCACTTTTTCCTTATGACTGAAGGGTGATTTTTATATATCTTATGAAGTCTCATCTCTTGTGCAAGAGATCAGTTGCATTATTTTAACATGTACTTGTATGTTAAAAATACATATTAAACTTCTTGTTTGATAAGAGATGCTGTTAGCTGCAAACTTTGAGTTTCCAGTAATAATTCACTTGTTAGTGTTTTAAAATCATTGGATTTAAAGTTTGCTTCTGTCCGCACCCCCCCTCCAGAGTAGTGTAGTATTGTAAAAGTGAAAAATGCCGTGTCTATTTTAGGTAATAATGCTAAATATGGCTCTAATGTTCCCCCCTCCCTTTAAGCACTGTGACTTCAGCTGTCTTCACTGTGGGAGACAACGTTGTTTCGGGTAGTGATGACCGTACTGTGAAAGTCTGGGACTTGAAAAATATGAGGTCGCCTATTGCCACTATTCGCACAGATTCTGCAGTAAACAGGTAAGCCCAAACAGTCCAATTGGTTAAATATAGGAGGTATTGGCTTGATTTTAATGAATTAAACAACAGGTGCTATATATTTGGAATTAATGATGTACATGTACAGCAGAGTAACAACTCTGATTAGACATCTCAGTGGTACTGTTTTACTCATGGGGCCTAGTTTCTGCACAAACTATTATAGTATGTTCAGAATAGTGGTGCCCACGACAGTTGGATTCTTCAAAGAGAGAGAATTGTAGAGACGTGGAGTATTGTGTGTGCAAATCAGTTAAAAATTCTTAGTGGGAATCCCACATGCATTCCGGGTTGGACAGGCTAGTTACTGAATTTGTATCCCAAAGAGGATGTGTAGCTGTGAAGCATTACCTGAGCGGAGAGCTTCGTTCCATTTCTAAAGCTATCATATGTCTTTGGACCATTCTGTGGACATCAAAGCAAAACCAATTTTAGGCCTCTTATTCTGGTGCACCTTATAATTTTTATTTGTTTTTTAAATTTTTTAAATGTTTGCATTACTGAAAATATTTGAATTTCCAAGAACAATTAACTGAATTCTACTTCTTTCTTTATGTAACAGGCCTAAGTCCAAAGCTGTAGATCCAAAGATTGTCATTCATTCAGCTAAAGCATTTTATTTGGATGTATGACCTTCTGAAAGGTTCTTTAGTTCTTGGTGGTGATGGGAACCCAAGAAAATTCATGTGTGCATGAGGAAACCCTTGCAATGATTCTCTTGCTACATTGCTGTGTGTGGTAGCAGCGGCAGTGTGAATTTTGATAATCGTCATCTCTAGAAACAAGTGTTTTTCCAATACTTGATTTTGTTGCAAAAATAAAGTAATATGTATTTGCTGGAAATGTGTACAAGATAAACCCCCAATTAAATCATTTTCAGTGAACTTGAACAACTGTCGGTTCTCATTTGTCAAGCTTCCTAGCTTATTTTTATCTCTTCTGTGCAGGATTAATGTTTGTGTCGGCCAAAGAATCATTGCCCTTCCACATGACAACCGGCAGGTTAGATTATTTGACATGTCTGGAGTGCGATTAGCACGGCTACCTCGCAGCAACAGACAGGTACCAGAATTTTGAGTTCTATATGTAAGAAAGATCCCTGCTCCCAACCCCTTTTTCTCTCTGTGTATGCATAATTAGAAATATTGATAGCAGAATACCTGATCCAAAGATAATGTCTTTAACAGTCGTCAAGTTGCAAAAATTGGACACAGCTTGTCCTTGTAAAACAACTGCCTTGGATTAAGCCTGTTTCTGAGACCAATTCAAAGTCTTGTCCTTTAAAGCAGGATTATTATTCATTTAATTATGAACTGCTTCCTAGGAACATCTCAGTATGATTTCACAATGCGACTTCACAGTACCAATAAGAACCTTCTTTTCGATTGGGGCCATTGGCTCGCAGAAATGAACCATGACCTTCAGGTTCTTATTTCAGAAGCAAATGAATGTTTTCCATTCCTGTACTTCCCTCAGATAAACTGGAATCTGGGCTTCTACATAGGGAGGGGTTGTAACTCACCATAAGTCCCTGCTTTCCCTTTCCACCTCTAACCTTGAGGGTGGAAAGGAGAAGTGCAGAGAAACTTTGAAAGCCTTTTCCTCTCCCCACCTCTTTTGCACCCCCAGAGTTGGAGATGCCAAGGAGAAGAGTGAAAAGGATCATGAAGAGCTTTCAGAACCTCCCTGCACTTCTCCTTTTCACCCTGAAATGTTGGAGGTGGAAAGGGGAAGTGGCTGATTTGAGGCAGGGACAGGTAGAGGAGCCAATATTCTAACGCAGCCATTTCTGTTGTCACAGGGGCATAGAAGAATGGTTTGCTGTTCAGCATGGAGTGAAGACCACCCGATCTGCAATCTGTTCACTTGTGGATTTGATCGGCAGGCTATTGGGTGGAACATCAATATTCCTGCCTTGCTTCAGGAAAAATGAGATGCTGAAAGAATTCTTCCCCGGACCCCTCAGTTTTGTTGCCATAGACTTTTTTTGTGCAGACTTTCCTGTAAGCTGGTCTGCTGTTAACATAAAAGGTGCGCCTTGAAAGGGAGTGTGTTGCAAATGTTGTTATCACATTGTGCACAGTTTGCATGAAATGTACAGAGAAATATGTGACCTTTTCAAAGAAGCTAGATTCTCGCATATGGACTTTTATAACTTGGCATCCACTGGTGAGTAGAAGGATATTTGGCTTTCCTATGGAGCATATAAGTGTTCATAAGTTATTCAGCCTAGATGAACAGTAGGGCATTATGTTTGACTTAAATGTGAATTCTGTGTACTTATTGTGAAGAATATATAGTCTGCCTTTCCCTCATCATTTTACATATCTGCCTTGTGATTAAGGAGCGTATAGGGCTAAACTTAAGATGAAGGGTGAATTTCAGAAGTATGGTGGAGATTTCCCCTCCCATCTATATTTGAGCACTCCTGCTGATTTGAGCACTCCAATGTAGTATTTGATTCTGATTTGAGCACTCCAATGTATTTATTTATTGGAGTATTTATTTCAATTCCCAATTTAAGGGGGAAAATACAGGTTTTTTTTAAAGCATTGGGCATAGAATGTTGGTTTGCCATGTTGAGTATATTCCTATACATTTCAAGAACTAACTGGTTCACCCTTACCCTGTTGGCTAGAGCCACCATTCTGTGTTTTGGTATTTTACATAACTGCAAACTACAAAATATTATAATCACGGCAATCTGAGCAAGTTTTAAAGCACTTTAGTTTATAGCAGCTGTTATAAACCACAAGCGGCAGATGAAATTTCCTAGAGAATGTGAGACCTGTATCTAAGAAGGATTTACATTGCTACATTTTGTGAAGATTTTTTTATTATAAAAAACAGAATAAATCTTGAAGTTTTTTGGTTTTTTTTTTTTTAAAAAAAGAATGCACCTGTGTTTAACATATTTCAAAATGGGACCTCTCCCATCAACGTTCTGTTTTTGGGCCAACAACACTGTGGCAGAGATCCAAAAGATCAGACTAGTTATGCATGCCAATAAACGTGGCAAGCCACTTTTGAAATTAAGTGGCCTGTCAGAAGCAGATTGTAATATGGCATGGTGGTTGGGAGCGGGTCTGCTGTTCAAAGACAAAAGTAAGGAAGTTCGTTGGACATTCCCAAACCCTTGGTCATGCTAACATTGTTCTTTGGATCCTGGCCATTGCAACTAAGTGTGCTACCTCAAAAATGTATGTGGGGCTACTATGAATCTTGCTGTTTAACCTTGATAACACACTTTGGGTCTCATTCCAATGTGCTGTCATAAAGAGTGGAAGACAATCATACCAAATTTCAAGGTTGTACTTTGTCAAGACATAACTTGTTAACTTGGAATGAAGGTCCTTGTGTTGTTTCACACCATTTGACAGGCGGTCCTTAAATGGGTTTTGCTCTTACTAAGTTGTGTTGTCAGCTTGATGTGTGCAATTAATATTCCCAAGCACTTCAGGTAGCCAACTGTCTTGAAGAAGGATAATGAGACCGTACATTATGACTCCTTCATAGATGTTGTATTTGCAGCTGAGGGCAGGCAGTGGTTCTCTAAACTGTTTGTTCATATCTCAGGGTTGGAGCCAAAATAATCAAAGTGGTAATGTAGGTTGCTTATAAAAGGTTTAAAATTATTTCCCCTACATTACTTTGAGTTACACTTCCTTGATCAGTTCTCCTCTTCCTCCTCCAGTTATTGTGCTCCATAGCACTGTCCAATAGGAATTTGAGAAGCTGACTCTAGGGGAGAGAGTGGAGGCATCATTTATGAGAGTGCTGAAATCATAGCAAGTTGAGGCATAACATTATAGCATGTCATATAGGAGTTAAAGTAGTTTATGGAGAAGAGAATTAATGCAAGAAGCATATAATAAGTGAATAGCTTGATCTGTTTGGGGTAAAAGGATCTGTGATCTCAAAGCTTAAGTGGCTATGTAGCACTAAAGCCTGGAATGAGTAAATGACTGAGGCTTGTGATTATATTATCAAATGTATAATGATAAGTAAATGATTACTTGGAATTTGATTTAAAATCCTTAAGAGATACTGCTTTTCATTTCCCTAATCCGGGTCATCTACCCATACTCGATGGCAAAACTCAAATGAGTTGTGGATGGCTTTATTGCATGTTTTGTTACATCGTTTTGCAGCATGTGCTTCTATTTGGGTCTTGTCACAGAGTGACTGGATGGGGAAACAGTGTAGAGAGGAGCAATCTTGCCACATCACTCCTTTATTTATCATTGTTAAAAGACAATGTTTTGCCTACATGCTCCCTAGCTAATGGGTGTTGCAGGCATTTCAATTGAATGCAACAAACTCCTTTAAGAATGTCTAGACCTGCCTTAGGGTAGAGCTTGGGTTCTCTCTGGTCTCATTGTCTTGGGAATCACCCGTTGAGTGGCTTGGGCTCATAGCTCTCCACCTTCAGTGAGAGATGATGGGTGCCACTTGCATGGACAGTTCATAGGAATGGAGTCTTTACATTTTAAAAATATATATGAAATAACAACAGTGGAGCGTGAAATTGATGCCTGCTGTCACTGAGCTTTATATATCACCAAAGGACCAACCTCCTGTAGCAGAGATATCTACCTGCTTGTTCCCACTCAGCCACATGTCTTGGCTTCATTGAAAGGAGCAAGTTAGTTAAGTGTTGTGTTGAGGCAACAGGTGCCTGTCCCAACAGTAGATGAATGGTAGCAGTGTAAACAGTTATACATTTCACATTTTCTGGTCTTCACATGATAATGAACAGGTGTTCTAATAACTGCTGTGAGTATTGATTTAATTATGTCTTGCATTTCACATAGAAGGAAAGTGACTGTTACATATTTTCAGTATTGAAACTTAGTTTTGCATAAGATCGCTGTATCACTGGGCAAATCACAAAGACCTGTGTCTGTCTGTCTTTCTCTGTGTATATGTGGTCTTCAAACAGTGCACATCATTTTTTTTAAAAAAATGAAAACATCTGTACCTATTTCAGAAATCGGAAGAATCTTATTTTGATGCCTAAGTCTTTGAAAACCAACTTCCGCAGAGGAAGAAAATCCTGTACTCGTATGTCAGTGTAGAACCACTTGTTTTTTTGTTTACTGATATTCTGGTGATTTGATTGTGTTTTTTAGATGTTCAGTGTGTGTCTTCGTTGCAATTTGAAAATGCCATTAAATCATTCAGCATTGTTTCCGAATGCGTGTTTTTAATAAGCTCTAAATGACCTGATTTGTGCAAGTCTCACCTTGCTCTCTATGTCCTAAGTGAAAGCAGCCAAGTGGAATTTCCCCCAATATATTTCAGGTGGAACCCCCCCCCCCCAATTTCTTCTGCTCTTTGAATTGGAACTAGATGTTCTGACACAAGGGGCTGCTGCTGAAGAAACAAGCCTATGGGTCCTTTTCCTCCTTATCTATAACATTTAGAAACAACACAGTGATATTCATTACTGCGGTTCCACTAACTAGCTGTTGCTTGTGGGTCAGGAAAATTCACAGCTTGAGGTTAATCACATTTTGCATATTCCTAGACATTACATATAAAAATGCAAGAATGAGATGCAGAGCTGTCATTTTTAATGGTCCTCAGCTGGTGGGGTCATGGCCTGATCTAAGGTGGGTCACAACAGCAACCCCACCATCATAAAAATATATGGTTAAAAATTAAGATATGGCATGTTTGCGTTCAAGGTGGTTCCTGGGTCTGAAAAGTTGTAGCCATGGCTGGCAGGAAGAAAGCCAAGTTAGCTGTAGGAAATGGGACTTCTTTGTGTTACAAAATGCACCCTACATTTTGAAGTGTATAACTTAAAAGTGGCTTTGACAGGTATTTGTACGTTTCCATTTCCTACCCTATTCTGTGCAAGCAAATCTTTAATTGCATCTTGCTACACAGGTTATGAACATCCTCCATGTGGCTTGTTTCCCCAGTGTTACGTTAAATTGATTTTTCTTTGCTTAAAGAAACGAGTCAAAACATAGATTCAGTACAATTTATTTTGATACAACAGTCCTCCGAGTATCACGAAACACTCTACAGGCTGAGCAGAAATAACGGATACAGCTTACAATAAGCTGAAGTCAAGATTGACAAGTGATCCAAAGATTGTCGCGTTCATATAAAAATGAAGTGTTAGGATTGCTATGGAAACATCTTGCATAGTTAACATCCTTCCTGAAATATTCTTGCAAAATTGTCATCAATAGCATCTTGAAGGCCTTATGCTATGGGTTTGTCAGGCAGCACAGGCGAGGCCAGGCATATTAAGTTATTGGAGTTAAACATTTTTCACAGAAGAATCCTTGCAAGTATGAAAATGGAATTGGGAACGGAACACCGTGTTGCTCCTTTCCCCTCCTGTTTAAGAGGACATAATGTAAGCTTGAGAGGAAGAACCCAAAACAGCCGGGGGATCTACAGGCAAGTGTCTAGCCACTCAGGAACCATAAGGGCTGTTGGGAAATGTGCAAATACTGACATGGTCAGGTTTCTTAACACCACTATAGCAACTCCGAATTATATGGAAATCCCTTGTGAGAGAGCCAGTGTGGTGTAGTGGTTAAGAGCAGTAGACTCGTAATCTGGGGAACCGGGTTCGCGTCTCCACTCCTCCACATGCAGCTGCTGGGTGACCTTGGGCTAGCCACACTTCTCTGAAGTCTCTCAGCCCCACTCACCTCACAGAGTGTTTGTTGTGGGGGAGGAAGGAAAAGGAGAATGTGAGCCGCTTTGAGACTCCTTCGGGTAGTGATAAAGCGGGATATCAAATCCAAACTCTTCTTCTTCTTCTTCTTGTGTGTAATGCTTAAAAGTTGAAGAGGCTGTATTACAGGCAGAGTAGGGGTTTGATGTGGTATAGTGGCAATGGGAAGTTTGTGGTCCCCTGTGACTGTACCTAAACAAAGGTGGAAGCAATTATGTTTTAAAACAGTAGTCGTGCTCCATAAAGAATATTAAACGTAAAGCCAGACTTTCATGATGTATAAGCACCATCTACTGATTAAAAGTTTTGTGCAAAATGGACCCTGCACATAGGAGTCCAGTGGTGGCACTACTACAAAATAGCCCCACTTAATGGGGTGGTGGTCAGCCAAGCTGTCTCATAAGGACTTACCCACCAGCAAATTCAAATTAAAGGGCTGTTCTTGAATATACTTATTAGTGCTGGTGAGAGGTTGGCCAGGGAGTCACGTGACTGCAGCAGGCCGTGCTATGGACAGGCACGAGGGAAGCAAAGCAAATACAGTATGCAAAATACAATATTGGGAGGGGAGATTCAGCATCTTAAGAATCTCAAATTTCATTTCGAAAAAGAGCAAGTTCCTAGTCCAGCCTTTCTCACTGATGAGCCCCCCCCCCCCATTTTTTGAACTTAAACTCCCATCAGTTCCAGCCAAGAAAAGCCAATGGTCAGGCCTGATGGGAGTTCTAGGCCAAAACATCCATTGAGCATCAGGTTGGGATGTCCTAGTCCTTAGAGCTGAGAAGATGTTCATATTTGTGATGCTGGCTGAAATAAGAGAATCCGGTGGTGTGGTCTCTTCCCTCCCCTCCTCCGTGAGCAGAATACCCACAACAAAGTATTCAGATATGCTATATTTGCAAAATTTATGCAGGTTGCAAAATTCAGCATGTTGGGGTACAGAATTATTAAATATTGGCACAGTACTCCGTTTATACCTGGGGTTTGTCAATGCAAGTCCAGTTTGCCTTCCTGAATGGTATTCTACTGTAAGACTACTAATATATTAAGTTCCCACTTTCTGACATTCTGTGTGCTTCTTCAAACAAAAGAAATGCCAGCAAGCGGGGATGGTAAATAAGTTAATATAACTACATTGTTTAATGTTTGGCTTTCTCACAGGCTAAGACAACATCCCCAGAGAAGGTGGACTTTGCTATTTAAAAGTGAAATGATGGAATACGGTTTAATCTGATTTTAATTTCTTATCTAGCTTTGTCGAAATGTTATCTGCACCTTTGCAGCATAACTTATCAGAAGCCAAGGAAAACAAAGGGTTTTTTAATGGAACCAATCTCGGAGGAAGACGTATAGTACAATACAAGGCTGCTGCTAATCCACAAAGAAAAGGGAATTTGGAATTTTGGTGTACTTGCTGTGTAAACCAGAGAGATGATGGAATTAATCAGATGTGGTGTAGCTTTCTTTCTGTGATCTGTTACCGTACAGCTGGGCTCTTACATGGTTCTTATTTTTGTATGTCTCGGTTCTAATTTTTGCAAATGGAGAAAGAGCACCATGTTATGTACTAGCTTGAAGGTGGCCGCTGTTTATATAGTTGGGTTCCTTGGAAGAGGAAAGTCCAGGTAATATCACAGTGTCAAGGCAGTGGAGGCTGGGCCATGTGAGCAAATGAGTCACTGCCCCACCAACCCTAGTCTCTGCTCAACCAGCCCCCACCTTCCTGCATCATTACTTACAACCAGTCCTGGGGTTAAGACTAGCTTTAAGCTTCTTCCTCCTTAGTATATGTGTTGCCCTTGCTCGGTGAAGAAGAGGAGGAGGAGGAGGAAGAGGCAGGGAACAAAACTAGAAAGAGCTGGTTCTGCCTGCTTTTGGTTCCGGCTCCATCCACTCTTGGTATCCCTTCTGCAATGAATAACAGCCACCACTGTCCCAAGGGCAAAAAGCCAATCAGGTCTGGTGAGAATGAGACAAAGGCCAAGTCTCTTGTTATTTTGCTTGTTTAGAAATGCCTTTGCTTAAGAAAGCTTGATGATTCTTAGGCTGCATGATAATCTGCAGTTTGCTGACAAAATGTGGCAATGGAGCCATGGGGGAGGAGGCATGTTTTAGGAAGTGAGAAAAGTTCCAACTCCAATGTATATTTGAAGGCCTGGAAAAGGAGTTTTCTGGCCTCCAACCTGTAAGCAGTAATCTTTGAAAGAGGATTCTTATGGAGATAATTATGTCAGTAACATAACAGGATTAACAAAGGAATGACTGGGTTACACATTTGACCATGAATGGCTCATAAGCAAGGAAGAGTTTTTTCATGATTGGTCTCTAGCTGTATTAAGATGAGAGCACTGAAGGGTAGTGAAGGAATAATGCAGGGCCAGAGGTGAACAGATTTATGTGTAATTACATTCTAATATTTTCAGCCCACACATAACATTGCAAAAGCTTTTCTCATATGCTGGACTTTAGCAAGCCTAGATCAGATGGCTGGGTTATAATTATACATACATTCGTACATCATTTTATTTGTATGCCACCTTTCCACAGTTCAAACCATGCTCAAGGCATAAAAAAAATACATAACTACAATATAACAAAAGTAGTCATAATAAGTAAAATGTTTAAAAACACACAACCAAACAGAACAATTTCCACAAGATCCAAAATATACAAAACAAAAACCACCCAGCAACAACTCCCCTCCCAACAAAAAACTCCAAACAACACCCCAGCCAGAGTCTGTTCAACAGCCTCAGCTTTTGCAGCTGGAGTCAGTCCTGCCCTCCCAGGTCAGGTAGAAAATGACCTGCAAGGCAGGGAGCAGGTCCTCCAGGACTCACAGCCAAGATGCATCATAAACCCACAAGAAGAGTGTTTCTGGACCAAAGCCTATTTATTCCAGCACTCTGTTCCCACAGTGGCAAACCAGATGCCCATGGGAAGCCCACAAGCAGGACCTGAGCACAACGACGACCTCCCTGTTTGTGATTCCAAGCAACTGGTATTCAGGGCCGTGCTGCCTTCAGCAATGAAAATAGCCATTGTGGCGAGCAGGCATTGGTAGTCATATCCTCCGGGAATTTATGTGAGCTTTAAGATTGGTATGCAAAATGGTGTGCTATTTTAAAATAGTACAATAAATAATGTGATATAGAATGGGACCTGTGGTGGGCAGGGGATGAAGCAGGTCCAGATTGCAGGTTTTGATGTTGCCTCAGGGCTGAAGAGGGGTCTAAAGCAGACTTGTAGCAGTGCTTGCTAATACTTTTGAATGGCTTAAAGCCATTGCTCCCTTTCTATTTTATTTTATTAATTTGTTTACCACCCTTCATCCGTAGATCTCAGGGTAGTTCACAGCATAAAAATACAAGATAGGAACAACAACAACAACAACAAAAAATCATAATAAAAACAACAAAAACAAAACAAATCAATAACACCCCCACACAAAATTATCACAAAATGAACAGATAGGTTCAAGCCACTGAACCAGTTCTGCCTCCTATAACTAGTGGTGGTTCTCTAACATCTTGGACAGAGACCTCTTCCAGCCTTTCTGGGATCCTTTAGCTGGAAATGCCATTGGGAATCTCCATCCCTTTGAGAGCTTTGCAGTCCAGAACAGGGGTGCTTCATCGTGCTGACCTCCAGATATTGATGGATTTCAACTTCCTCCACCATTGGCCGTGCTACCAGAGGCTGATGCGAGCTGCAGTCCAAAAACAGCTAGGGGACACAATCTTTGTCCCTGATACAGAATAGCATCCATATCTCGATTAGGATACGGGAACACACAAGGAGGGAAAGAGTTAACCGAGAAGAGTCTATGGGGGAACTGGAAAGGATCTTTGCTTAAGACTTGAGCCTTAAGTCATCCCACTCTTGAGCCCGATTTCCATCACACTGAATTGAATTAGGAAGCCTGTCTGGTTTTGATGCTTCATAACCCGCTTCATATCACTAAACCACAGGAAATTTGGCATGACTGCTTGTGCCCGCTTCTAGAATAGCAAATCCGTTGGCAGGCCTGCGCTGCGGAGTTGACACAACATCTGTCGTTAGCGCTGTGCTTGCCTATAGACCCAGTCAGCTGTCAGTCCCTGGTGTCTTGTGTTTCTGCTCAACAAATCCAGGCTGCCTGGTTTTGTGGCTGGGTGTTTTAAGGGTAACGCACCACTAGGAAGGGAAAGTGCACATGGGTCCTAAATCTGAATGCCTGCAAAACTTTAGGCAGCTCCAGAGAAGAGTCACATCTTCACAACGGCTCTGATCCAGAGTTCTATGTCACTGACTGCCGCTGGTGGAGAAATGCAGGACATCCCAGCCGAGAGGCAGAAACTTTCAGATGGGAACCTTTTTCGGCCCAATGTCCATAAGCAAAATTGGGAGGACCAAATGGATGTTCGCTCTGTGTACACTAGGCTAGATTTGGGCCACACGAAAGTCAGGGGGTTATACATGTGCACATATCTGCCTCTCCATCCAGGCAAACAAGGGGCATTATCCCTATTCAGGGACATCTTCCAGGCAAACTTGATGAAGATGCAAAGCAGTGCTGGTAAGGGGTATGGTCTGGGAAAGTCCCAAGGGCCTGGAGTGTCATATTTCTGTTTCCCTTCAAGCAGTTCTCCACCAATTCATTTGCAACCTCATGGGAGTTTAAGACAGGTTCTCTTAGAATAGTGGGTTGTTGAGGAAATTCTCCCAAGTGCCCCTCTGGATCACTGAATCCTAGAATTGTAGAGTTGGAAGGGACCCAGAGGATCACCTAGTGTTTAATGCCCTGCAATGCAGGAATATGCAGCTGTCCCTTACGGGAATTGAATCTGCGACCTTGGTATTATCAGCACTACGTTCTAACCAACTGCCCTCCAGTGTGTGTGTGTGAGTTGTGTATACAAGCATGTGTGCCTGCTTTTGCTCTGCCTTCCTCAGATGCACCTTGATTCCACTTAACTATATGTCAGCATCTTGCTTTTCTGCCTCCGAGATACCTCTTATCTGTGGAAGATTTCTGAAAATACTTGACATGTATGAGGGTTTTCTTAAATGTGCTTACGGTCAGCCTTCTTGATCTCAACTGTTTCGCAGCTGTGCTTCTTTCCTTGGAAAGCCAAGTTCACTCTGCTGTTCATTCACTGTTTCTGATCTTAAGCAACCTTTTCTTGTGTCAAACGATGGTGTGTGAGAATAGTTTCACACAACAAGGTGCTCTTGGTATTAAATTCCACTAGAGGGCAGGGCAAGACATACAAGGAATGAAGTGCGTGTGTTTAGGTATAAGACTACATTTAGAGATATTTGTCTAGTAGGCTAAAATGTGAATAGGGTTAGGATTTATGTGCCTTTAAGGCATCATCAGAACAATACATTCGTAATTTTTGCTCTGTCAAGACAGGTGCTTTGCATGAGAACATGACTCAATCAACGCTTACCTTGAAAACAACCAAGAGAACATGCTGTAACTTTTACTTTTAAAATAATGCCATATCCTTTCCTAAACCTCAAGGCAGTTTACTTAAACTTCAAAGTTTATGGAATGTTAAAAGGCATATAACACAGTAATATAATGTTAAAAAAACCCAAAACCTAATATAAGCCATGGATTATAGGAGAAAAATTGCTCAGAAAACCAAACAACGTACTGAACAATGAGATATTGTACTTTAACACCTTTCATGAAGGGGTTTACATAAAATAATACAAGCTATTCTGGTAAGGTTTTTTTTTTTTTTAAGCAGGCGTCAATAACCGTACAATGAAGGTTTCTGACTAATGTTGTTGCCATCTGTCTGTCTTGAAATACAACGCAGTGCGCCTATGGGGATGAAGTCAAATCGTGGAAGAATCACAAGCCATCACCCAACCGTCCTAGGGACACTGTTCCAAATGTGTGTAGGGTGTGCTCCTTAACCTTTTCTTCTCCTGAAGGTGTCCTACAAGGCAGCGGGTACGGATTTTTCCTCAGGGTTTACTCCCAAAGCCTGTATAAAGGATGAGTGCAGCTGCAAGGAAGTGGAAGTTTAGGATCAGAGTTTTCTGATGGGCAACATTCCCAGATTGATGGGCCCCATCAGGCCCTCACTTACTTTCCTCTGCAGCACCTACAGAAACTGCCTTCTTGACCGTTGGACCCACTGCTCCATCTGCCAGAGCCTGTCTTCACATGCAGGGGAAGTCCCAAACTCACAGGTGAGAGCTGAGTGCAGGGTGGGGACCAAAGGTGGACAAACTGCCCCAGAAGGAGCACCGTATGTCCCCCATCAGAGGTATTAAAGGTAAAGGGACCCCTGACCGTTAGGTCCAGCTGCGAACGACTCTGTGGTTGCGCTGCTCATCTCACTTTATTGGTTGAGGGAGCCGGCGTACAGCTTCCAGGTCATGTGGCCAAAGCAGTGCACGGAAACGCTGTTTACCTTCCCGCCGGAGCGGTACCTATTTATCTACTTGCACTTTGACGTGCTTTCGAACTGCTAGGTATTACCCCTCCCTTAACACCCCATACACTCCTGATGAATATTAATAGGCAGAGAATTCCAGAGAAAACAGCTGCTTCCACACTGAAGATTGGCGTCTCACAGCAGCAGAAAGAACATTGGGTGGAATTCAGCATAGGACACATTCATGCCATACATTTAAAGCACTATGATGCCACTTTAAACAGTCGTAGCTTTCCCCAAAGATTTCTGTGAATTGCAGTTTCCAGAGAGTGGTTTGACATACCCACTTTTCACAGAGAACTCTTGGAATTATAGCTCTGAGAGGGGAACAGAAGTCTCCTAAGAGCTCTCAGCACCCATAGCAAACTGCAACTCCCAGAATGCTTTGCAGGAAGTATACTCTCCAACGTGATGAGTCCCCAAACCGAGATGTCCGTCTTCTCGGCTGTGCTTCTGGCACAAGTCACATGACCTACACGAGAACCCAAAAGATGCACTTTTATCGGTGCTGAAATCACAGTGCCCAAAATGGCCACCATGATCTTGCACGATGTCCCACGGGGACAGTTGCATGGTATGAGGAAGTGTTTAAAGTGGTGTTGGAATGCTTTAAACATGGAGTGACTGGGCCTAAGATCGACTCAGTTGACACACTGAAATTAATGGACCTTGGGCATGTTCATGCATTTCAGTGGACCTACTCTGAGTAAAACTTAGCTAAAAGGCACCCATTTTGTGGCACTTGCAAAAGCACCAGTTTCACAAAGAGCCTATATGTGCTAAGGACATCCTTCAAGTAAACTGGCCCCAAACCGGTCCCTTTCAAAGGATGCTCTTAGTCCATGGCCCCTAACTTCCTCGGCCAAACAACCGTCCACAAAACTAACAGACACCAACAGCAGTGGACCACAAATAGGCTGGAAATATTTTCAGGTTTCTTCTTTGCTAATTGGTCACAATGACATTCCTGCGCTGAAGTGAACAGAGGGAGAATTTCAACACAAACGCAACACTTTCTTTAACCTGGCTAAAGAATGCACAAGAGCTGGCTAAGAGGCAGCTGATGAGACTGTACATGAAGTGTTTTATTTATTTTGTGAAGCCTGTGCTTTAGGCCTCGGGCCTTAATATCCTCACTTGACTCTCAAAGTTCATTAAACACTGCCCTGTAAACCTAAGGCCCAGTATCGTCCCTGGCTGCCTGCTCTGCCAAGTTCTTGCTCTGTTACTCCCTAACCAGGATAATTTCCTAAAAAATCCAGCCAGCAGCAGTATTGGAAGCAGCAGCTGTGCCTAACCCGTCAGAACTTGTGCTCCTTTGTGCGCTGCAATGCCTGTAGCATGCTCAGGCCCCGGCTTTTATTTTTATTTTGAAAAAAGCACCCTGCTCCATTATGTCATTATTATGATCGTGATTGTGCTTAAGACTTTTCTAGGGGCTTAAGAAAACAACACAGTCCTTGCCTGCAGGCTTTAATAGATGTGATACAAAAGGGGGAGACGGAACGGTGAGGGAACAGGCCAACAAGGGAGGTTTCAGGCCCTGATGCCTCATAAAGGCACAGCAAGGTTTAATGATGAATAGGCTGAATGGCCGCTGAAGAAAAAGGGTTCTGGGAAATAGCTGGTCTCAGCCAATGATGTGGGCTGCTCTCGCTCGTATGTCCCAGGGTCCTTTTGCTACTGAACACCTGTTGTAGCCATTGTAAGTTAAGGACTGTCTAACAGAGTCTTTTTGTATGAGGTTCATTCACTGCCTCATCAGAAATTGTCCTTGATACTTCAGGCTCCCCTACTGCCTGTAAACTGTTTTTTTCTCTTTAGCAGGTACCTGCAAAGGAATCATCTGGTTAAGCAGCGACACTCAAGTTACATGTAAGACAGGCCTTTGCAGTTTATCAAATGGATAAGCGAGAGCCAACTGCCTTGCTTATTGGTGAAGCAATTCTTCTTCCCCTAAGGAAGAGTAGCATCGGAAATGTGTTGGAATTTAAAGATTCCCTCTTTCGGTTACGCAGCTGGTACTTTTGTGTTTGTTTTTGCTACCTGGGCAGGGCAGGGCATCAGTTTCGTGTCAGAGGAACTCTGGTGTGCATCTAGGCCTACAGACTTAGATTGATTTTATACCATTTCCCTCCCCCCAAAAGAGGGTCTCCTCCAAGAGACCACTAGCCCCCTCACAGAATCAAAGTTCCAAAAATGCCCTCAGAAGAGAGAGTGACTGTCACATCTGTAGTGTGGATATGCTTAGACTGTAGCCCACTCACTCTTAGACTCCATGCACATCATACTTTTAAAGAACCCCTACTGCGAATTCTGGGAACTGTAGTTCGCCCACCACAGAGCAACAATTCTCAGCACCCTTTGCAAATTACATAGTTCCTTAAATGTATGGTGTGTAGACAGCGTTAGTCTGGCTGCTTAGAAAGGGGTTGTGTTGTGTGGCAAAATATATTCCATCCTCTCAGCCGACAATTCTGGAGTTTGCTCCTAAGAATACAGTGCTATATTAAATGCAAAAAACCGATGCAAGCTTTGACATCTCCAGACCTGAAGACGGCGGAGTCTGGATGAGCTGCAGCTCTTGACACTTGCTTGCTGGGCTGTAAAATATTTGCTTGTTCAGAGGGCTGCTTGTAGGTGACGTCCAAGAAGATGTCTGGAGAGTGCAAAGGAAAGCGCTGGAGAAAATAGGAGGTGAGGACCGTGAAGGTGAAAGAGGTGATGATGAGCTTCCAGTAACAGCTGGCAATTAATTTCCACTATCGAGACTTTCACAACGTTGGCAGCCACACAAAGCTCACTTCGCCCTTAAAGTCTCACAGTAGCTGTTCACAGTGACTCGGATTTCCTGCTCAGTGTGGAATTCCAACCCCAAGCAAACCGGCATTTCTCTCTCTGAAATGGGACAATGCAGTGCACTATCAAAAATATAGGGTTTTTTGGGGGGCGGCGGCTTGATGTTGACCTGTGCAGCTCCCACTGCTACCCATGTACCCAGCCTGCTAGGCATCTGGTACATGATGAATATTAGGCTCTTTTAGCTTCACACTACCGCTGAATTGTGTAAGTTGCAGGCTTTTGCAACCACAGTGGAAGGTGCAAAACTTGGTGTACACCAGCTATAACTGGGAGACACTCTTGCCTTCATGGCTTGAGAGGAGCAAGTGTTGTGTATGCATGCTAATGCACCTAATCTACCGGTATTTCCCAACTGCCAACATAGGCAGACACCTACTGGGCTGTTTATTAGCCAGATATCTGTATTGGTAAAATAACCAACAGCTGTTTGCAATTGTGAAAGAGGGGCATCTCTGCCTCCATTTTGCACACTGAGCTCTAGCAGCACTTGGCACCGTCTTGCACTTGGCACTGAAGGCCAAACAGTTTTTTTTTTGGGGGGGGGCAATTAAAAACACAGGCTCTTTCCTGCAAGAGTTCTGCCACTGAGCTATATCCCTTTCTCAGCATTTTAAGCCACAATCAGCTAAAGAGAGCATGCATGTTTACCCCTGAACTTGAGTCTTCTCATCTGTGGGGTCCTTTGAAGGCTGCTACCCTGTCTCCCAAGTTAGACGCCTAACCTGGGTGTGCTTCAGACATGAAAGTTGCATCTCAGCAGAAGTATGGAAGCAGTACCAGTCAATATGCTGAGTATTCTCCAAAGCCAATCCCATTTCATTGGATGGGGGACCTATGCCCTAGTTGTATAGCTTCAAATTGGCTCAAGGATCAGATGCCTTTGCTTTATCTTAGCTTATCTGAATGAGCTGCGTGAGGCTGGGATTCCTCTGGCTCTGCGTCCTTTTGTAGGGCACACTGCTGCAAGGTAACATTCTGTTCTTGGAACGATGTGCTGAGCTCGACAACATGCCCTCGCATCCCCCCGCAGGCCTGAGAGGCCCAGCAAGCATGTAAGAACACAAGAAGCCAGAATCGAGATCTGCCCTGGAGATCTCCAAACAGCATTTTGCCCTGAAACGCGAGGCTTCATCTGGACCTCAGCCATTCCCAGAGCCTTTTTGAAGTAGCTGCAGCTCTGACAGGAAACTCTGACGGAAAACAATCCATCTGTATTCTGTGCACAGATGGAGAGTCTGAATCGGCAGAACTTTCTATTTGTGTGTCTGTGTGCTTATTGATATATACATTAGAAGCCTGCAGCTAAAATGTTGGCTCTGTTAATAATTCAGATCGGAGTAAGAAACTTGGCCGGTTCCAGCACGGATTCTTGGTGCTCGTTGCCTCCTTGTCAAGGCCAGGGACTAAATGTCTTATGTCACCTCCATAGAAAGCTGCCTTATACTGAATCAGGCGACTGGTACATCTAGGCCAGCACTGACTGGCAGTGGTTCTCCACGGTTTCAGATAGGAGCATTTCCTACCTTATCAGGAGAAGCCAGGGATTGGACTTGCGCCTTTCCCCATGAAGATCAGCTGAGGATGCCCAGAGGAACGTTAAGTTGAAGAGCTTGCTGAAGCTTGACCCTGTAACATGCCCCCTCTCTGGTGATGAAAATCATAATGGTGTATGGAAGCAGGATGTGCACAGGCCGTCCCTGCTATGTGATTGAACCTTCCTCTTCAGCAGTTTTCTTGCTGTTGTTGGCTCCTGTCTGTTTCAAGACACAATAGAGTGTGTCTCCAGGCGCAAAGCTGCCCAGACAACAAGACCCCCCCCTCGGTCTTGCTGATGTGGTCTAATGGAAAGCAGAGCAATACATTTGGCACCAGCTTGGCTGCAGAAGCTGCCAGAAGGAGGCATACAAGATGCCATCCAACAGTCTTGGGGACTCCACTCTGGATTTGTGCAGGGTTTACTCCTTAGCCTATTCTTCTCCTGAAGGTATCCCACAAGGCAGCAGAAGTTTAGGACCAGAGTTTCCCTTCTCCTAGATGGGCTACCTTCCCGGATGGACAAGCTCCCTCTGCCCCTCACTTTCCTCTACAACACGTGCAGAAAGTGCCTTCTTGACTGTTCGACTATGGGTCTCATCTGTTCAATCCACTCGGGCCTGTCTTCACATGCAGGGGAAGTCACTGAGGTCCAGCTCCGAGGGCCTTCTGGCGGTTCTCTCACTGTGAGAAGTGAAGCCACAGGGAACCAGGCAGAGGGCCTTCTTGGTAGTGGCACCTGCCCTGTGGAATGCCCTCCCATCACATGTCAAGGAAATAAACAACTACCTGACTTTTAGAGGACATCTCAAGGCAGTCCTGTTTAGGAAAGTTTTTAATGCTTGATGTTTTATCGCTTTATTATTATTATTATTAATATTCTGTTGGAAGACGCTCAGAGTGGCTGGGGAAACCCAACCAGATGGGCGGGGTATAAATAATAAATTGTTATTATTATTGTAAGTCCCTAACTCACCGAAGGTTTGAGACCCATCACCTGGTTTAGCCGGCCAGTTGAGCTGTTCCTGGTGTGTTGCTGCTGTTGCATGCTGACAGCTTCTAAGAGCCACAGGTGAGAGCTGAGTTCAGGGTGGCGACCAAAGGTGGATAAAGTACCCAGAAGGAGCATGGCGTGTCCCCCACCAGAGATACTACCCCTCCCCTAACACCCAGTGTGAATGTTCATAAACATACTAGGGTGTCATAGTAGCCCAGCCAAGGCCTGGAGTGCAAGAGAGTTTTGCACACTAGTGACAAATGATGTGTTCATTACTCCCCTAGAAAACCAGCATATATGAACCTTGTCAATCACAATTTTATCTCAACATCATGTTTAGCAGGGTTTTGGCTATCAATGTTATTAGAGGCCTGAAAGTTTACTGGCACAAGCATGTTTAGCAGGGTTTTGGCTATCAATGTTATTAGAGGCCTGAAAGTTTACTGGCACAAGCAAATGGCTGATAGCTTTCTCATGGCGGGACAGGGAAACAAGATCTTAAATGGCCTAATGGAAGCAGCCAGGGTCATGAAGAGTGTTGATAAAAGAGCACATAAACTGCACCAATGCTGGATTTAATTACCTGGGAAGCTAGCATGAGCAGGGTATTCATGTAGAACTATTTCAGCAAAGGGAAGTTGGTGATTCTCCAAGGCCGCATTACTTATCTTTCAGAGCCTCAGGCCAACAAGATGTTTCACCCGTTGCTGAATTGCAAGCATATATGAGTGGCTTGTGAGACAGCAGCAAATGTAGCAAAACATCCCTTAGTTTTAAAGGAGATGGTGGCTATTCACCTCCGTGATGAAAGCCATAAAGACACAAGGACTTAACACTTATGTCTATTTGGGCATGTGGAAAATTTCAGGAGTGTGCCACTTTAGTCCATGACATACGTATTATGAGCGACATGGGGAGGGCATCAAAGGCAGCCAAGGATGCAGAGCAGGCTGTGGGTGAGGAGGGGCCCCAGAAGTACAACACGATGATGTCCCAACAAGGTGGAAGTGACCTCTACACTTATTTGTTTGTTTAAAGCATTTTTTAAATGAAAAAAATTCTCATTCTTCAGACACAAAAAGGCTCCTAGAGCAGCTTACAGATATCTGAGGTGAATTAAGATTGCCGGAAAAAATATCAACAACCTCAGATATGCTGATGATACAACCTTGATGGCAGAAAGTGAGGAGGAATTGAAGAACCTTTTAATGAGGGTGAAAGAGGAAAGCACAAAATATGGTCTGAAGCTCAACATCAAAAAAACTAAGATCATGGCCACTGGTCCCATCACCTCCTGGCAAATAGAAGGGGAGGAAATGGAGGCAGTGAGAGATTTCACTTTCTTGGGTTCCATGATCACTGCAGATGGTGACAGCAGTCACGAAATTAGAAGACGCCTGCTTCTTTGGAGAAAAGCAATGACAAACCTAGACAGCATCTTAAAAAGCAAAGACATCACCTTGCCGACAAAGGTCCGTATAGTTTAAGCTATGGTTTTCCCAGTAGTAATGTACAGAAGTGAGAGCTGGACCATCAGGAAGGCTGATCGCCAAAGAATTGATGCTTTTGAATTATGGTGCTGGAGGAGACTCTTGAGAGTCCCATGGACTGCAAGAAGATCAAACCTATCCATTCTCAAGGAAATCGGCCCTGAATGCTCACTAAAAGGACAGATCCTGAAGTTGAGGCTCCAGTACTTTGGCCACCTCATGAGAAGAGAAGACTCCCTGGAAAAGACCCTGATGTTGGGAAAGATGGAGGGCACAAAGAGAAGGGGACGACAGAGGATGAGATGGTTGGACAGTGTTCTCGAAGCTACTAACATGAGTTTGGCCAAACTGCGGGAGGCAGTGAAGGATAGGCGTGCCTGGCGTGCTCTGGTCCATGGGGTCACGAAGAGTCGGACACGACTGAACGACTGAACAACAACAACAACAAATCTCTTTAAGCAGGCATGGCTCCCCTCAAAGAATTCTGGGAGCTGTAGTTTGTTATGGGTGCTGAGAGTGGTTAGGAAGCCCTCCCAGAGCTACAATTGCAGAGTGGTTTAACAATCCCACTTCAGAGAGAATTGCAGCTTGGAGGGTTGGGGAATGATAGGAGCTTCCTAACAACTCTCACCACCAGTAGTGAATCACAGCTCCTGGAATTCTCCGAGAGAAGCCATGGCTTTTTAAAGTGGCACCATAGTGCTTTAAATGTATGCATTCATTCATAAGTCAGTTCCTTTGCATTTCCACATTAAAAAAAACCCTGTATGAAAATTCATATTTAAGTAAGTGCTTATTTTATCACAAAATAATTACCTAAAAGTACATTTTATTTCAATGTATTTTTTAAACATACCCTAATCGGTGTATCTTTTTATGCATTTTGGTACGTTATTTGAGCCAACAACTTCATGGCAAAATTCAGAGAAGTTCAAAATTCAAAGGATAATTACTTTCAAGTCCAGGAGGGGGAAATTAGGCCAGTTTGCTTAAGAACACAGACACAACAAAGTCTTCCTTCATTCCTGGAAGCAGATCCACATATGGTAGTCCATTGCTTACACCAGCCAGTCTTCTGCGTTGGAAATAATGTGGCAGCTCCCCTATATGAGAGCTCTTCCCTGTGTGGGTGGGTGGGTGCCTGCCTGCCTGCCAAGTGTGATTCAAATACAAATCTGGTGTTTATCTTTCAAGAAAATGAGATTTAGAAATACAGAAGTCATCCATATGCTTCACCAGAGCAACTGATTTGTATTTTTTGCTTTTCTTTTTTTCTTAAAAAAAAGAAACATAACATTAAAAAAACACCCATGAGACCACAGCTGCTGTGCAACTATTTTGGCAAGGCGGGATAGGTGATAAATCCAAGAGCATAGATGAACCCTAAGGACCACTGAAAAGTTCCTAGCTGCAAATAAAGAAAAGTTATTTGGGTAACTGCAGGGCTGAGGAACCTTAGGTATGGCAGCCAAAAAGCAGCCTACCAGGCCTTTCTCTTCGGCCCATAAAACTCTCCCCGGGTGACAAACTGCAATGCCTCGTCCTCCAAGTGTTTTTGACTGGCTGGAATTTGTCCTTGTACTCTGACAACGCCTCTTTCCTTTCATGGCTGAAGGGCTGAGAGGGGTATGTGTCCTTGAAGTAGAGACTAGCCTGCTGTACAAAGCTGAAATTCACCTTCATTGCTCCACCCTCTGGCTCCTCCCACCACTGGCATAGGGCCCATGGAAGGCTGCCCTCAGGCTGGAAGATATTTCCCATCATGCTCTAGACTAGAGCCTCAGAAAGCCTGCTGCTTAGAAGACAATGCTGAAGGAGCTGAGGGAGAGCTGTGGCTGCCATCTTGTGTGATTTGGTAGCTTTACTTAATATGCTGCTTTTCCACAGTGAGCTGTGCCCAAAGTGGCTTACAGCTAACATTCAAAACCTTGCAGTACAGAGCATTGGAGAGACAAATATAACAAAAAACAAAACAAAACAAAACAGATTCAAAAGTGACCAATTTTAACACACACAGAACAAATTGCTGCACTCCAAGGAGCCTGCCCCAAATGTAGGGTAGATAACAGACAACTGGCATACAGGCTAGATGAGGTGCAGTTGGCTCCCATATAACTTACTCCAGAGGAGGGTGACAGCAGCAAAAGGCAAATGTTGGGGAGGGCGACGAGGGCAAGTCTTTTCCCCAGACTCCTGGAAGCACATACAGACATGATTTTACTTGTATGTTGCTTTCCTCTAAGTAAAGCCGTGCTCAAGGCACCTCACAACATGAATTTATGACATAATTACAAACGTAACAAAAGTGGACCTAAACAATGAATGAAACATCAAAAAGCACAAGACCAAATCAAACAATTTCCACAACAATCATAAATAAGCTGAAATAAAGATTCAGAAAGATTAGTATCACTAACAACAACAACAATCCCCAAGAGTCTTATTAGCAGCTTCAGCTTTTGCAGCTGGAGTCAGTCTGGGCCCGCCCTCCCAGGTCAGGTGGAGAAAGGCCTGCAAGACAGGGAGCAGGACCTCCAGGACTCACAGCCAACTGCTGGTGCAGCTGGGTGGATTGTAGGGTGGCCGTGTGTCCTACTTCACAGAGCACAGTTCTCTGTTTTGAAGGCTGCCCAGCTCAAGTCTGCTTTGAAGATAAGGAGCAGTAAAAAGAGAGAGCAGGAGTCTTGAGGCTGCAGCAGATGGTCAGCAGACTTAGCAGATGCACCTGGTTCCTCCTCCACTATGGTGAGCATTATTTAATTTCTAATTTATTGATAATTATTATTTCTAAATTTGCACCTGTACATATAATTACCATATGCAAATTTTATTCCGATTGGTGGCTGTTTTTCGTGAGGCAACACCTCTTACTGGCAATGCATAGCTAACCATTCTTGTGGGACAGAGCTCTGTTTTGGCCTTGTTTCTTAGTGTTAGGCTTTATTATCTCTCATGTATAGTTGGAAGATGTTAAATTCAGTTGGTTTGTCTTGTTTTATATAATGTTGAATGGGCTGATTTTTTTCAAAAAAATGATGTATTTACTTATTAACATGAGAAAGGGTTGTAGCTCAGTGGCACTGTATGCAATTTGCTTTCAGAAGGTCTCAGGTTTTTCCAATGGGAAAAAGGCTTCTGTCTGAGACCCCTGATAATAACGAGTTATTCAGCTTCCTGTGGCTATTTTAAATCGTACTTACTGTGTTTTTTTGAAATGCTGTTGTCCATTTCATAAGTTGTGAGCTGCTTTGAGCACAGTTTTGTGGGAAAGTGTCCCACAAGGAAACATAGTTGTGGTGATGTACAACTTGAATGCTGTTCTAGGACTTGTTGTGATCTTTGGCTTAGCAAGTTGTCCAAGCTGGGACCAGTGGGTAACATCTCTCTGCACTGTTAGTTAGTTAGTTGGAGGTCCTGGGCCTCAAGGAGGTTAAACTGGCCTCAACCAGGGCCAAGGCCTTTTTGGCTTTGGCCCCAGCCTGGTGTAACACTCTATGACAGGAGACTTGACATCTTTCCGTAGGGCCTGCAATACAGAGTTATTCCTCCTGGCCTTCGGTCTGGGCCCAGTTTGACTCCCTTCTATGGGGACCCTGTAAGTTACCTCTTTGGCCCTTTTATCGGCTCATGTGGGACCAACATGGATAGCTGGCCCTGATGAATACTTGAGGTTCCCGACCGCTATGGTTGTAAGTCATGGGCAATCATTTAATTTTATCCTGATTCTAATTTTTGAGCTGTATTTTAATCAATTGTTTGATTGTGTTTTAATGTATTTGATATTTGATGTTAGCCGCCCTGAGCCCAGTCTTGGCCAGGGAGGGTGGAGTATAAATAAAAATTTACTAACTAACTAACTAACTAACTAACTAACTGACTGGAAGTTGTAGCCAAGGTTTGTTCTTGGCTAAGCTGTGGGCAGCAGCAAAAATGACCAGGAAGGAGCAAAGCAGTTGTGAGCATCTCTCCAGATGCACCCATGTTTGCACGGTTTAACTAAGCCATGGTTTCGCTTGGTGTGTCTTGTGAACCAGGCATGTATGTGGTGTGAGAACATCGAAATGAATGCGAGCCAAGCTCTAGTTTATGGTTCTTTCTGATGCTGCTTTTTTTCATTAGTAGTGTGGTTCTTATGAATGCAAATAGAAGTATTTTCATTCTGGCAGTATGATTCGATACATCTAGTTGATTTGCCAGGATGCAAACTGGTTTGTGATGTGGCAGCAGCAGAATAGGGCAAATAGGGGGAAGCCATCCAACTGGGCTCCATTTTCCAGCATAACTTTGAATTGTTCAAAAGCATAGGCACAGACAAGACTGCAGCCATTGATCTTTCTGATGGCTGTTTGTTTGCAAAAGTTTAGCTTATTAAAACTTGAATTTCACTGAAGTCTGCCAGTGAAACTTTTGAGTTTTGATGCTTGAAACTCTCAGCCAAGTCTAGGGAGTGTAAGTGTGAAATTTGGTTTCTCTGGATCTCTGAAAGGCGCTGCACATTAGTGTGTGTAATTTTCAAATTCTCCCTCTCCCCTTCCACTTCTGTTAGCCCTTCTTGAAAGCAAAGCAAGTGATCTTGGCATTCCAAAGCAGCCATGAATCAAAGGGCTTAAAAAGTGGTTTTTCCTAGTGACATGTCGTCTATCCAGTACAGAGGCATGTCCATCAAGCCTTAACTCCAACAGAAGGACTTGTTTATTTTATCTGAGAAACAGACATGCAGTGAAACTCTCAGTTAAGACAATATATTACGGAGTTTGTGTTTTTCGTTTATTCCAACAAATACAAAGGGTACACACAGCAAAGCAATTCATATCTGCAGAGTGTGAGTGAAATACAGATCTCGTATGATCTTTCAAAGAAATTGGAATTTAAAATAGTCACATATATACTATGCACAGATAAATGACTGTTGTCTATTTTACATGTTCTTTTTCCAGTTAGCCAAAATGTACTGTGCAGCCTTTTTGGGGGTGGGGGTGGGGAAGGTAGCAATATGGCTAAAACCCAAAACAAGCAGAAAGCAATTCAAAGGGTTGCTTCCAGATGGCCCATTTGTTGAACATTCATTGGGATTTGTTTGTGCAAAGTTTGCAGGGAGTTTATATGATATTGTTTATTTCTTGAGCAAAATCCTCTGAAATTGTTTCTTGAGCAGGTTACATAACGTTGCATCAAGCAATTGTTAAGCCACACCTTCCAGTACATTTTCCTGGCACTTTCCTTATTGTAAAAAGTCCAGAATGAATGAATGGGTTTGTTGCACCAGCGTGCGGAAAACTGCTTCAACTGCATATCCAGAATTGGCTGGTATGTGATTGAATCCTACCTGCAAATCTCTTCAGTATCTTCTTCGGGGAAGAATGGAACAGCATCTGCTATGCATATTTAAATCTAATCATTAGAAAGGTACTGCCAAGTCCCTAGACCATACTTCACCAACAGGTATCCTCCTGATGTTTGCACTACATCTCCCATCAGCCCCAGCAAACATCCGAAGGGCACCAGGTTGGTGAAGCCTGCATTAGAGAATACAGAGGAAGCTGAACCAACAGTCTCTCTCCATAAAAGCTTGCCTTATGTTTAGTGCTGTGCCGAGCCGCTACTCCAATTGCTCCATAGTTTTCTCCCCCTTCAGAAGAGGCCTCTGTTTTTTTCTGAGTCATTCACAGGGCACTTTGGCATTTTTTTGGGGGGTGGGGGTGGCACTGTGGTCTAAACCACTGAGCCTCTTGGGCTTGCCGATTGAAAGGATGGTGGTTCGAATCCCCACGACATGGTGAGCTGCCGTTGCCCTTTCCCAGTTGCTGCCAACCTAGCAGTTCAAAAGCACGCCAGTGCAAGTAGATAAATAGGTACCGCTGCGGTGGGAAGGTAAACAGCGTTTCCGTGTGCTCTGGCTTCCGTCACAGTGTCCCGTTGCGCCAGAAGCAGTTTAGTCATGCTGGCCACATGACCTGGAAAGCTGTCTGTGGACAAACGCCGTGAGATGAGCGCCAGAACCCCATAGTCGCCTTTGACGGGACTTAACCGTCTAGGGGTCCTTTACCTTTTTTTTTTTAACCTTACTTTAGCATTTCTTCTTAATTTTAGAGGTGCAGGCTTGAGCTTATTTATCTCAGCACTCTTAACAGCTACAGTTCCCATGAATCTTTGAGGGAGACCATGACTGGTTAAAGTGGTCTAATGCTGCTTTAACTGTGTGGTGCAATTTAGGTAAAGGTAAAGGGACCCCTGACCGTTAGGTCCAGTTGCGGACGACTCTGGGGTTTAAACGGATGAAAAGCCAATTGTTCCCTGGGTGCCTGTGGTAACATTTCAATAATAATAATAATAATAATAATAATAATAATAATAATAATAATAATAATAATAATAAATCTATTATTTCTACCCCACCCATCTGGCTGGGTTTCCCTCTAGGTGGAAGAATAGTTTGTAAAAAAAAACTTCCCATCCTGTGTGAATACCTGAAGGCCAACGTTAGGAATTCCTTAGCTAGGAAACATTGTTGTTTTTGAATAAAAGGATCCATGGTGGGAAAGAACCATCAATGAACATATCTCTGTGATTAAAAATAGACCAGTCTCTCTCTTGCCACTGAAACACATGACCTCCCCTTCTGCTGCCCTCCCCGTCTGAGTGTCCTCCTATGTTTGATTTCAGCCTGCAGCAAGCTTGTACCAAACTGTTGAAGGAAAAGCTGAAGGTCTCCTCAGACCGCTCTCATTGTTTGTGTATAATCTTTATTCTGCTCCTGGGTACTTAGTCAAGGGCTGTGTGGGGTGGAATACTAATAAAAGCAACCAGAGTTTTAAATCGTAGGAACAATTCCGGAAACTTCGGCTGTGATTGAAACTTAGTGACAGGCGTGGTGAATGGGAAGGAGAAGAAAAAACAAATCCAGCAGGCCTTTTATATCTCCATCCTCCCCTCCGCCCCAATCTGATGAGGGAGAGTGGAGATGGGCAAACTAGTTTGACCCACCTTCACTGTCCTGGTGCCCTCCATCAGTTGGAGAGATGACTTCTGCAGCAGGAAGCCTTTTTGACCCATGTAGCGGCTCCTGGCAAATGTTAAAACCCAGTTTTCCAGAGTTCTAAAACGGGTGGGGATTCTGTGTGAGCCGAGCAGGCTCCTCCTTCCAGGAACTCATGGAGGGTGATGGCGCCAGGTGGCCGGAGTACTCATCTTTGCTCTCCCTCATTGCGTATGGGATTTAAAGCAATTTCCCCCCCACTCGGTTCTTCACATTTGCGCATCAGCTTGCAGATTCTCATGAAAACGTATCAGCGTTTTAGAGTTTGTATGCACTTCTGGGCAATGTACACATTTTGCAAAGCAATTTCCAATCATATAATTCATTTTAAATGTTCTTTTTTCACGCATGTATTCATGTTTATGCACACTTTGCCCCAGTGTATGTGTTTCTGTGCACATTTCCTGGCTGGAGAACTGCATTTCAAACTTTGGAGAAGTGTGACTTTCAAAGGAGGGCTGCATTTTGGTTTGCGTATTGTTTCAGAAAGTGCGAATTAAGAACATGATGGCATAAGTTTTCTTGTAAGAACTTAGGGATTTTTGGATGTATGTATGTTTTTCCTTTTGCTATTACTTTGTTATTTTTGTTAACTTTTTGTGTGTGTTTGTGAAGTAAGAAAACTAATAAAAAGCATACACACATATACACACATACTGTACTTTTCTGTGTACAAGTCTAGGTTTTTATACTCTAAAATAATGCTTAAAATCTGAGGTAATCTTATACAGGGATATAAGTCCCCCATTTTCTTAAATCGGAGTCCCCAAAAATGGGGGGCGGGCGTGTCTTATACATGTCTTATACATGGGGGCATCTTATGCACAGAAAAATACTGTGTGTGTGTACGCGCATATATATAAAGTGTGAATTAGTCTGGGTTGCCTTTAAATGCATACTGAATCGAATCCTCTCCATCCCTAGTGCTCCCCTTTTATTTGACTACAGTGCCCATCATCCTTGACCATGCTAGCTGCAACTGATAGGATTCAGAGTCCAGAAAACCTGGAAGGCCAAAAGTGCCTCATCCCTGCCAGAGATGATTGACAGAGGTGTGCCTGTATCTCTCGTGACCCAACTGACTTTATACTTCAAGTGACTGTGACGTGCAGTCAAACGATGGGCCTGCATTGATAGCATTGCCTATATTCATTGGGAAGCATAACACAGAATCCTCCCCACTATTAAACTTATAAAATATACCAAAAGAAGCTTTTGAATTCTACCATGAATCTTGGTTCCCACCCCAGTTGTCATCAGTTTGAACTTGGAAATGACATCATTGTGAAATGCCACAGGAGTCCCTCAGTGATACAAATATTATTAAAGAGATAACATGACCTGCACAAGAAATCTAAGTGAGTTCTGCTGGGCATGGTGCCCACTTGCAACTGTTCAGCTGGTGCCACTTGCAATGAATGATCAAGTAGCAGCAGAATGTTGCATCTTGTCTGGGGTTTTGTTCCACTCTGCTTGGCCTGTGTGTGTCTTTTTTTGTGGGGTGTGGTGGCATGAGAGGAGGGGGCACCAAGCTGAGTTTGTGTATGACCTGGATCAGCTGCCTTTCAGACACGGCAGGGATGTTGCTAGTGCGGTAAAAATCCTCTTAGTTTTCGGGCAGAATGAAGAAAGATCAACAAGAGAGAGAGAGAGAGAGAGCGCACATTTTCTTTTCCTCGGCATTTTATTCACTTATAACAGAAACATTCACTTATCAGGTATCACTGAAGTGCAATTTACAGAACTTAGCAGCAAATTCACATCTGTAAATTCAGATTTAATTCTGTTTGTACAAATCTTACAAATGTACATCCATTCGTACAGTATTGCCATTCACTCATGCTCACTTATGTACATTGTCTTCCCTTTAGAATATCCTCACGAGTCATTCTCCCTCGCTTCAGGAAATGCAGAGGTGCTGAGCATGGGTTTTGTCAGAATGCGTCAATAGGGGGAATCGAACTTGGGGGCCGTGGAGTCAAACAAAAAGAATCCTCCGGGGTTTTCAATGGAGTTATCAAACACAGCCCACAGAGTTTTGCCACATTTCTTGTTTGTTTCTTTTGCCTTGCCTTCAATGACAAGAGATGGTTTGGCAATTTGGTATTTCTGCAGTATTGGGCTGTTCTGCCCACAGAAAAGATCCCAGGAGTGGGTGGGTGGGAGATTAACACAAAGGGTGAGTAAACTCGGAATGCACCACAAATATTTTTCAGATACTTCCAATATTTATATGGGGCATTTTTGTAGGTGGCCAATTGGGGCAAGGGGCTGTGCTGCAGAAATCCAGAGGCTGTTTCAAACCTCTGCTTTTCATAGAAGTTTGCTGGAGCCAGATAAACATTTGAGAGCTCTGATTTTCTTCTGCTTCAGGCCTCATATGATGTAGTTCCCTTTGCACTCACCAAAATTCTCATTATAACAGAAAGTCCTATTGTATAGGTGGGGTGCTTCTACGAAAGTAAGGGAAAGGGAAAGGAAGGGGGTTTAGAATTCCACTTAGTTTGCTGTGCTGTGCCAATCACGGGACTGTCATGTATGTGCTCAAGCATGTGCAGAATTCCAGCTTCTTTATATTTATTTTGTGATACCTACTAAGTACTTCTATAATGCCCTTCAGTATGCTGGCCTGTGTGGGGAATAGCTTTGGGTTCTTTATAAAGAGGGGGAAAGTAAATCACTTCAGATCTTTCTCCTTGCTGGAAAAGCCTTTTAGGGGGAAAAAACAGCCCTTGATATTTTATTTTCTCCCCCCACTTCCCTTTGTTACAATGATCTGTTAAGGCATA
Source organism: Lacerta agilis (assembly GCF_009819535.1). Taxonomy (NCBI): domain Eukaryota; kingdom Metazoa; phylum Chordata; class Lepidosauria; order Squamata; family Lacertidae; genus Lacerta; species Lacerta agilis. The sequence goes on along the minus strand of NC_046323.1, from coordinate 42,782,882 downwards.
AGAGAGTGCAATGAAATCTCCCTTTGTATGTCTTAATGACACTGTTCTATTTTCCCTTTACTCTCTGCTTTGCTTAGTTTTCAAATGTGAAGTATTTTTCTTTCTTTTTTGTATATTCTTTCTCCTCACCGTAATTGTCGCTTGGAAGGCCTTATGTTTATCTCTTTAATTTGGGAAGTTGTCTGTTTGTAATGCCTTACAGTGGCACTACATGTCGAGGCTAATCTGATTTTATCTATATTTTTAATGCATACGTTATGCAAAGAGATTTGGGTGATTAAGCAGTATATCAATCCTGTTTGGCATACAGGCTGTTCTTTAAAAGGCCTCTGTTTGAACCTTACACCCCAGGCTCCATGTTTATCATACTAAGAGAGCTGGTGTTATCAGGAGTCGTCAAATCCCCTCTCTGTCATGAAACTCACTGGGTAACCTCATAGCTGTCAAGTTTCGGATTTGAAAATAAGGGATCAGCAGTCTCACCTATCCCGGGGACAGTCACATGTCAGTGGTGGGCGGAGCAGCAATGTAAACTCCTAGCGGCCTCGGGCTCAGAGCAAAGCAAAGAGGAGGGCAGCCAGCAAAGAGGAGGGCAGCCATGTGCTCCGCGAAATGGAGCCCCATCGTCTTCTTGTCTGATCCCATCAAAACAGGACAGGAAGCAGCAGCTGCTCAAAGGCAGCCAGGCTCCGCCCACCAGCTAACCCTATTGGCTGGCTGAGGGGCTCCGTGGCAACGGACAGGGGCTGATGCAGGGGGAGGAATACACCCCCCTGTAAGAAACGGCTCCCACTTGCTTTGAGGGCTGAGGCTTTTCTCTCCAAGTAGGCGAGGTCTTCCTACCCAGTCCCTGGCAAGCAGGGGAGGAGCTGCTTCCATTAAAAACGGGAAATAAAAAATAAGGGAGAGCAGCGGGAAACTGCTTGAAATAAGGGAGAATCCCGGGGAAAACGGGATACTTGACAGCACTGGCTTGGGCCTAGCTCTCTGCCTAACTACCTCACAGGGTTGTTGTGAGAACAAAAGGAGAAGAGGAAGAACCATGTATGGAGAACCTTGATCTCCTTGGAGGATAGGAATGGGCATACATGTAACAGTAATAATAGCATCAAATCTTTTCCTTCGATGAATGTTTATTCTGCACTACACATCAATGGTGACTTGACTTTTTTGAAAATTTGATGAGGGTTTTTGATGGACTGAGACATGCCAGTGCGTCCCACTGTGTTTGTGTTTATGTGAAACTTTCATTCCATCCGCATGTGAGCCCTGTGATGAAAGTCTCCTCAATGTGCCATTTTTGTACACTTAAGTACCCTTGCTTAATAATAGGTGAGCTGGAGCCAAATTATTGTATTGTGAATGTCTTTTTTTGGGAGAAGTTAAATTTAATGCTTAAAAAAAAATAAGCAGAAAGAATCCTTTAATCTTTTGTTCTGTTCTTGGTTTGACCTGCTGCTTTGATAGAACAGTGCCACAGAGTTATTATGGCCTTGTAAGGTCAAGACTTGAGTGCCTGCTCATATCTCAGCACAGATGGGCAAGTTCGAAGTAGAAAACCTTGATGGAGAAATGTAATGCGCTAGGACTTCAAATAACACCCCCCCCCCAAGATGTTCTCTGTAAATGTCAGTAAAAGATGGGCTCTGCACCCTACACACACTTTTTGTGTGTGAAAACTAAAGTGGCTAAAAGAAGAAAACAGGCAAGATTGACATTTATTTCTCAGTGGCTTGTGCACTGTGTGGAACATGTAGGATCCCAAACTATAAGGTCCACCTATCATTGGAATTGCAAAGCATCACAAATCCTTTGGAGTTCAGAGATACAAAATAGGTTAATTTCTGCCTGGGAATTTAAAAAATACATTATTTTGTATTGTTATTCTTTCACAGTAGGGGATTATCGTCAAGAGCCAAGAGGCAAGAGGCGTGCAGTTTGATGAGGAAAGAGGGTGGGGTATGCTGTGCCCAGCAGCTCCTGGAAACCTGGTCCCAGCTCTGCTTTTTCCCATTTACTTTTTAATCTCCCTGCATAGAAAATTAGTATGGTTTGAATGTGCAAGTTTGTTGTTTTTTTGCTTTTTTTTAAAGGGGTGGGAGCATTCAAACATGTGATATCCACATGCTTTCCTAACCATGTGATTTTTCCAAATATGTACAGGCCCTTAATGACACTAAAGTCCTATTACAATTCAGTGGGGTTCAGGCTGCAACCCCCTACACATTCACTTTGGAGTAAGTACCACTGGTCGGTGGGGTTTACTTCCTAGCAAACATGCATAAGGTCAGGCTGGATAGGACACAAATCACTGGAGAAATTCCATTCATTCCCTAGCCTCCATCTTGGAGAATTCTAGGAAAACAGACAAGGTCCCTGCAAACTGGGGGTGGGTAAATGTTGTCCCCATCTTCAAAAGAAGAAGAGGAGGAGGAGTTTGGATTTGATATCCCCCGAAGGAGTCTCAAAGCGGCTAACATTCTCTTTTCCCTTCCTCCCCCACAACAAACTCTCTGTGAGGTGAGTGGGGCTGAGAGACTTCAAAGATGTGTGACTAGCCCAAGGTCACCCAGCAGCTGCATGTGGAGGAGCAGAGACGCGAACCCGGTTCACCAGATTACGAGTCTACCGATCTTAACCACTACACCACACTGGGGGAAAGACCCAGGTAACCAGTTTCTCTGGATTCTGACCCAAATTTCTCTTTCCCTACTGCACCCCACAAATCTGGGATTAAGGGGGAAATGCTTTCCAGACCAAATTAACAACTTTTTGAAAGGCTTAAGGCCTGTTACATCTTATTTTAGAAATGGAGCGCTTTCTATCCTAAAATATCATTAGTATCCATTCCTAACTCATTAAAGCATTTCAGATCTTCTACTATTTCTACTCTAAGGAATTTTTTTTGGTAGTTAATATGGAATGTATTATTTTTTGAAAACATTTCTGTAAGGGGAAGAGTTCTTTTTATTTTTAATCTTTAAAAATTCTAGTTTATCACAATCATATCATTTGTACAAGACACTATAGATACATCTTGTAATTTATAATCTAAAAAATAAAAATTTCATCAAAATAGTGTAGCTATTACTATTGCCTGGGCATCGACGCATGAATGTATTTACTGAATATGGCTAGTTTTACTGGCGAAAAGGAAGAAAGTATAGCATAAAGGAAATTCAGTGGGGGAGGGCAGTGAGAATGAGCCATGTGCTTGTGTTTGAAAAGTATTGGATAGCTCTAAGGAAGGACACTAAGACAGGTCACAGATAAGTAGCAGCTTGTTAAATATATACACATTTCATGAAAACCACAAGGTTTTAAAAAAACAAAACAGTGGTGGTATACCCGCAAATCCTGTCATTTGCAAAGACAAAAAACCAAACCAAACAAAACCCAAAAACAAAACTACCATTGGGGTAGAGGTTAATTCTGGAGTTGCTTAGATCTTCTGTAATGTTTCTCTTTGGGCATCCTAAATAACATCTCTCATGTATCAGAGTACTGCTGTACCAGCAAATTAGGGAGCAGTTTGCACATTTACAGAAAAGAGTGTGTTGTGACTCATGTGACTATTTCACATCATGTGATGCACTTGCTCTGTGTTCACATGGAGAAAGAACCACTGGTGTCTCTTTTTCAGCCAGCGCAATTATGGGAACTGGGGAGCTATGGATGTTTCTGAGGGTTTGGTTCACAGGATGTTGTCCTCCATGAAATTGTGTCTGTGCAGATGCTACAGTTTCATCCAGCAGAAAAGGGCTGCTAGGCTTCTTTGCTTGTTTGCGGCATACTTTATTCTGCGTCTTGGAAAGGTGATCAGAGCTGCTGTTCAGGCCAGCAGAAGCCCCTTTCCCCTGATAACAGGTGACTCTGCCCATCTCTGCTGGGTTCTAAGATGTTAGTGGACACTGATCACACTTTCAAGCCTATGTTCATAGATGCAGGGACATAATATTTGTTTTATTTTTATCTGTTTGAATTATCCCAACCCTTTACACACACACACACACACACACACACACACACACACAGCTTTCCTCTTGTGTTTCAGTGCAAACGGTGACCTTCTGTGGCGTCCTGATTCTAAAAGTACCTGCATGTGTTTGCTACCTAGAAAAACCTCTCATTCTCCAATGTTAATTATTGCACTAACGATGAAGGGGAACACGGCAGGGTTTCCCCTTTTCGTTTTAGCTAGAAGCGGGACCTGCTGTTGCCTGAAATGCAGGTGCCAGTTGGGTAATTACAGTGGTCTGTAATGTGCTACAAAACCAAGGAACGAACAGTGAAGGTCATTTTTGTAACCTGGGCTTTGTACATCCTTGAGAAGGGAAGAAGGGTATGCAAAAGCAGCTTCCTAAAGTCAAGTTCAGTGCATTAATCAGAACGTAATCTTATACTTAATGCATTGTTAGGATTTCCGAATTGAGATGCTTCTACCGGAGGTAAGCCTCGGATGGCATCCGTCACGCAGCCAGCTCCTGTGGTTCTCTCCTGCCCTTCTCTCCATCTTCAGTCGGCTTGATGGGGTCACGGACCAGAAGTGCCAAATGATTCACACAGTTAGCGGGAACTGATCTTGCTCCGGGGGCTTTTTCACCCAGGTGCCCAGACCGGCTTTCTGAAATGCTTTAAACAGCTGCTGCTTGACAGACTGGTATGTGTGCGCCAGCAGTTTGGCCTCGCTGTACACCGAGGGCAGATCTCCATGGCTTAATAGCTGTGTGCTCAGCTGTAAGAGAGATGGGGTAGGGTGGGGGGGGGGGTGGGGGGTGCAAAAGGGAAAAACAAACAAACCAAAACAACCCAAAATGCAAATGAATGACGAGCAGCTGTATAAAATGGTTCCGTAAGCTACAAACAAACTGTGCTTAAGATTTTGTGCGTTGGTTTCAAATAACGATGGAAAGGGTGAGAACCAAAAACTGGACATGATATTGACTCCGCCATGCAGGCTTAGTGCCAACAACCTACAAAAAACACCGTCCTGAGTGGGAAGCAGGATTTTGGAGATCAAAAACCTAGTTTACACACCACTTGGAAGGGTGAACTGTGGTGCAGAGACTATAAATTATACCAGGGTTTTGGTTAAAGGTAGGTAGCCGCGTTGGTCTGCCATAGTCAAAACAAACAAACAAAAAAAGTTCCTTCCAGTAGCACCTTAGAGACCAACTAAGTTTGTTCTTGATATGAGCTTTCGTGTGCATGCACAAAACAAGCTTAGTTGTCTCTAAGGTGCTACTGGAAGGAACTTTTTTTGTTTGTTTGTTTTGTTTTGACCAGGGTTTTGGTTTCCCCCCATGGGCGTACCGAAGGGGGGGCAGGAGGGGGCAGCTGCCCCCCTCTAGAAGCAAAAAATAATAATAATTAAATGGTTATCGGCAGCCTAAAAGGAAAAAAAAAGCTCTCCTAAAAAGCTCAGCTACCGGTCTTTCTCCCCCTCCCAAAATCTAAATAACAATTGAGCTCTCCAGACCGGCAGCTGGCCACTGCGTGTGTGTGTGTGTGTGTGTGTGTGTTGTGCCGGCTGATCGTTGCAAAGAGCTTTGGAAACAGTTCCCTTGCATGGTGAGTTGGCTGAGGATCCTAGGAATGGCTGAGGATCCTAGGAAACTGAGTTTTTCAGCCATTTGGGGGCTTTCTGTTTGGGGGGGGAAAGTTTTTCTGTTTTTTGAAGCTGTTTTTGTTTGCTGTTTACATAATATGGTCAGTAATCTAAAAACGAACTGAACCCATAAAAAACGGGGCATTCCTCATCCCCCAAAAAGGTCAACAACTTTGAGCTGAACCCCAAAAAACGGGGGTAGATCACTGCTGAAAGTAGATCACAGTCTCTTGGGAGTTGGCCACCCCTGGTATAAGACATCTAACTAGAATAAAAATTAAAAAAAAATCAAGCAAATAATTGTAATAACTACTGTAATAAAGCACTGCTATAATTATATATAATTTCCCTAAAATTTTGGTTTCATTCGCCTTTCCGTGCTGAAATGTCACAACCTGAACGACCATGGCTTGCCCCCCCCCTAGTTTTGATCCTGGGTACGCCCCTGTTTCCCCCCCTTCTTTTTGTGGCGGAAGGTCTTACTAAATAAAGTACAAAGAATGCACCCCCACACACTGCTATGCATTGTTTTGTTCCTTCTGAATGGGTCTCCCTTAGCTTCTGGGAAGGGACCAGGGGATTTTGGTGGCCAAACTCTTGCTGTTAGTGTGCATATATCTCAAAAAAATTGTTTGGGGTTTTGAAAGGAGAGCAAAATTGAGAATCTTGTGGATTTATTCATCCTCCCTGACCCCAACAAATATGATTCAAGTCAAAATGTTTCACCCAGATTTGAAGAAAGTGTGTTACTGCTTTTAAATATTACGTATAACTCCCCAAAAATATCCTTATCCTGGGTTAATATTTACTGAAGCAGAATTCCCCAAAATATGAACTCTGACTATGCATTTAAGAGCCAACCATCTCCCAAAGCCCTGGGGCTCATGCATAGGCCTCAGCCCCTACTGTCTTGGGGGGGGGGAGACAGATTCAAACCCTGCAGCCCATATTCACAAACCCGACATTCCTATAATGTCCTGTCAGCTCCCTTTTGCTATATCTGAAATCCCAACATTTAGTGGGACAACCGTGGAGACTGAAACATTTATTTGAATACCAAAATCGAGTCTTAAAGGCCGAAGTTCTGATTCTGATCCAATTAATTATGTGTCTGTGCAGGAGTTGGCTGCTGTGGGCATAGCTCCTGCTGCTCAAAAGCCCTTCCAGCAGTCAACGCTGCCTGTGTGCAGGCCCCACTCATACAGTGAGCAATAAGAACAGAAGAAGAGAACTGTTGGTTCAAGCCAAAGGCTCATCTAATCCAGCATTCTGCTCTAAGCACGGCCAGACAGATGCTTAAGGGAAGCCCACAGGAATGACCCGAGTACAGCTCTCCCTGCCTGTGATTCTCAGTGACTGGTTTTTAGGGGCATAATGCCTCTGACAGTGGAAGGAGAATATAGTTATCATGGCCAATAGCCACTGATAGCCCTACCCTCCAATATTCTAATTCTCCCTTGAAGTCACCCAGGTTGGTGGACTTTGCAGTTGAGTGTATACCAAGATCACCACTTCATTCTACATTCACCTGAGGTATGGGGCTAGGAAGAGAAGGGTTCCCTAGTCTAGGGGAGGGTTTTCAAATGCATATCAAACTAACCACACTCACCCTTGAGAGCAGCAGGATCTAGACTCAATCTAGATTGAAAGCAGCATGTTGAGGGTGAACATGAACTGTTCTGGATTGAGAAAAACTACCTTTTTTGTAACAGGTTAGCATGTGCACAGCCTAAAATAGTTATTAATGTATTCCTCTTCTCTCTCTCTCTCTCTCTCTTTCTCTCTCAAATGTTTATATGGTTTTATCATTGGAGGTGATAGTTATTTAATAGCCTTCCACGCAAGCTCTGAAACAGGGGCCAGCAAACTTTTTCAGCAGGGGGCCGGTCCACTGTCCCTCATACCTTGTGAGGGGCCGGACTATATTTTGGAAAAAAATAATGAACAAATTCCTATGCCTCACAAATAACCCAGAGATGCATTTTAAATAAAAGCACACATTCTACTCATGTAGAAACACCGGGCAGGCCCCACAGAGATGCATTTTAAATAAAAGGACACATTCTACTCATGTAGAAACACACTGATAGGTTGAACTGGATGGCCCTTGTGGTCTCTTCCAACTCTATGATTCTATGATACCTGGACCTTCTGCGGGCCAGATTTAGAAGGTGATTGAGCCGGATCCAGCCCCCCGGGCCTTAGTTTGCCTACCCATGCTCTGGAAAGTAAGGAAAAAAGGAAAGACTCTCTGAGTCATTCAAGGCTTCCGGCAGGCCAGCCAACGCTTTGAGAGAAAGCGCAAGGAGAAATCAGCTCCCTTCCTTCCAATCTGTTATAATAAGAGATACTGTGAAACATGCCTAAGAGAGGGCAGTAATCGAGCATCTGGGATTTGCCCACAGCTGAAAGGCTGTCTTGTTGAGTGGGAGATGTTCTGAAATGCTCACCACCCCTGAGTTGCCTGCCAGAAACCATCTTAAGAGACAAAGACACACATCCTCGGTCCAATAATCACCCCGGGCGCCCAGAGAGAAAGAACTTTTTGTTTTGATGGAGGATTAAATCAATCGCCTCCTTCCTGACCTGTCGAAAGACACAGGGCAACCAAGCCAAGAGTGAGAGAGTCTGATGTTCTGGGAAAGTAACCAGAAGTCTTGGTTACAGGTGGGTAGCCGTGTTGGTCTGCCATAGTCGAAACAAAATCAAAAATTCTTTCCAGTAGCACCTTAGAGTCTTGGGAGAGCCATAGACCTGGTGAAAGTTCAATCCGGCAAGTGAATTAGCATTTTCTGTGGGATTCTGCTCCCACTACTCTGGAATATGAGCCTGCGTACAAAGGGGCATTTCCCACCATTATAACAGCACTACAGAATGCCCTTTCCCTCTGCCATAAATGAAGCAAACTTGATCCAAACTTCTTGTAAAGGTGTATCTTTTTTTTTCTTAGATTTCCCTCCTGACCCATAAGAATAGACGTGGTTATTACTGAATTCCTGTTTTGATCTGTTTTTTTTAAAAATAATAATAGTGTTTTACTAGTTTTTATGTTGTATCTCTGTTTTTATCCCACAGCATAAAAACAATAAAACACAGTATTTTTGTATATTGCTTAGAGATGGTTTAATTATGAAGCAGGTTAGAAGTGCATACTACTTTCCTCAACCACCATGCACATGCAGGCCCTGCTATGTGAACACAATGCGCTCTCAGGAAATGGTCTGTTAGACGAGTGTTTGTACAACAACACACACCCCCCTGCAGCAGATGTCAAGGAGATGAGTAACTATACAACTTTTTGAAGACATCTGAAGGCAGCCTTGTATAGGGAAGTTTTTAATGTTTGATGTTTTATTGTGCTTTTATATGTGTTGGAACTCCTTCATGGATTGTCATGACGAAGGGGCTTGAATAACTCAGAGAAGCTATGAGCTATGCATTCATGGCTACCCAAGATGGACAGGTCATAGTGGAGAGTTTGGACCAAACGTGATCCACCTGGAGCAGGAACCGGCAAGCCACTCCAGTATCCCTGCCAAGAAAACTCCATGGACAAAGACAACAGGCATATAAAAGTTATGACGCTGGAAGATGAGCCCCTCAGGTCGGAAGGCGTCCAACATGCGGAGGACAAGTACAAGTAGATTCAGATCTGATGAAGTGGCTGGGCCAAAGCCGAAAGGTCGCTCAGTTGCGGGTATGCCTGGAAGCGAAAGGAAAGTCCAATGCTGTAAAGAAAAATATTGCATAGGAACCTGGAATGTAAGAACCATGAACCTTGGTAAGCTGGATGTGGTCAAAAATGAGATGGCAAGAATAAATATTGACATCCTGGGCATCAGTGAACTAAAATGGATGGGAATGGGCGAATTCCGTTCAGATGACCATCATATCTACTATTGTGGGCAGGAATCCCGTAAAAGAAATGGAGTGGCCCTCATAGTCAACAAAAGAGTGGCGAAAGCTGTACTGGGATGCAATCTCAAAAATGATAGAGTGATCTCGATACGAATCCAAGGCAGACCTTTTAACATCACAGTAATCCAAGTTTATGCACCAACTACCAGTACTGAAGAAATTGAAATTGACCAATTCTATGAAGACTTACAACACTTTCTAGAAATGACACCAAAGAAGGGGCAGAGGAACCAGAGACCAAACTGCAAACATGCGCTGGATTATGGAGAAAGCTAGAGAGTTCCAGAAAAACATTACTTCTGCTTCATTGACTACGCAAAAGCATTTGACTGTGTCGACCACAGCAAACTATGGCAAGTTCTTAAAGAAATGGGAGTGCCTGATCACCTCATCTGTCTCCTGAGTAATCTCTATGTGGGACAAGAAGCTACAGTTAGAACTGGATATGGAACAACTGATTGGTTCAAAATTGGGAAAGGAGTACGACAAGGCTGTATATTGTCTCCCTGCTTATTTAACTTATATGCCGAATTCATCATGCGAAAGGCTGGACTGGATGAATCCCAAACCGGAATTAAGATTGCCAGAAGAAATATCAACAACCTCAGATATGCTGATGACACAACCTTGATGGCAGAAAGTGAGGAGGAATTAAAGAACCTTTTAATGAGGGTGAAAGAGAAGAGTGCAAAATATGGTCTGAAGCTCAACATCAAAAAGACTAAGATCATGGCCACTGGTCCCATCACCTCCTGGCAAACAGAAGGGGAAGAAATGGAGGCAGTGAGAGATTTTACTTTCTTGGGCTCTATGATCACTGCAGATGGTGACAGCAGTCATGAAATTAGAAGACGCCTGCTTCTTTGGAGAAAAGCAATGACAAACCTAGACAGCATCTTAAAAAGCAGAGTCATCACCTTGCCGACAAAGTTCTGTATAGTTAAAGCTATGGTTTTCCCAGTAGTGATGTATGGAAGTGAGAGCTGGACCATAAAGAAGGCTGATCGCCGAAGAATTGATGCTTTTGAATTATGGTGCTGGAGGAGACTCTTGAGAGTCCCATGGACTGCAAGAAGATCAAACCTAATCATTCTGAAGGAAATCAGCCCTGAGTGCTCACTGGAAGGACAGAGCCTGAAGCTGAGGCTCCAATACTTTGGCCACCTCATGAGAAGAGAAGACTCCCTGGAAAAGACCCTGATGTTGGGAAAGATTGATGGCACAAGGAGAAGGGGACGACAGAAGACGAGATGGTTGGACGGTGTTCTCGAGGCTACCAACATGAGTCTGACCAAACTGCTGGAGGCAGTGGAAGACAGGAGTGCCTGGCGTGCTCTGGTCCATGGGGTCACGAAGAGTCGGACACGACTGAATGACTAAACAACAACAATGTGTTGGAAGCTGTCCAGAGTGGCTGGGGCAAACCAGTCAGATGAGCAGGGTACAATTTTTGTTGTTGTTGTTGGTATTTTCCATCAATTCCTATGTGAAAATTTCTAAAGTGTTCCTAAGCACAGGCTTTTGATCCCCAAATAGTGAAAAAAGCCAGGGGAAACCCTCTGGAACCTTGCAAAAGGCAAGCAAGGAAGGGAAAGAATGCTCTTATTTGTCTGATCTATGCCCGTCTCCACCACCTACCATGTTTTCTGACAAAACCGCTGCCGTGGACCAGGAAAACACAAAAGACTGCTTATTTATTTACAGTACTACTACAATTACAGTACTACATGCAGGTCCAGCTGTTTGGATATCTGAATCGGTGGTGTGTTGGATAAGTGAATTATCATGTTTTATAATGAGTGTTTGAATAGCAGGACCAGTGTGTAATTAATTTATGGCATTGGTTTTCATTTAGGCAAATGCATGCCAGGAGGATCAGTCTACCAATGGGCTATTAGTCATGATGGCTGCATTGACTTTCCAGGTCCAAAGGCAACAATGCCACCAAGTACCATTTGCTGGAGAGCAACAATGGGAGAAGGCTGTTGCCCTCATGCACTGTTTATTGGCTTCCCAGAAGCATCTGCCTGGCTGTGACTGGAAATAAGATACCTGACTAGATGAACCTTTGACTTGATCCAGCAGAGCTCTTCTTATGTTTTTTAATGCCTCAGAAACCCTGGAAGTGTGTTAGGGCTCCTCCAGATCACCAGATTATTGCATACTCTGGATTTTTATTACTTATCCAAAATATATTTTTTTTGGCACTCAGATAAGCTAAGTTCAATATGTGCTACTGCCTTTCAAGTGTGCATGTTGCATTCTACTTAAAAATACACATGTTGGTGGTTATTAGCCTGGATCAGATCCTGCACTTGTATGTATATAAAAACACCTTCCTCTTTCTTTCTTTCTTTCTTTCTTTCTTTCTTTCTTTCTTTCTTTCTCTCTCTCTCACACACACACACGAGAGAGAGAGAGAGAGAGAGAGAGAGAGAGAGAGAAACATGCTCTGCCCCGCACACTTGCTGGGCACCACATGTGTTTTGGACTATGATCGATATCCGAGTACAGAGTCTGCTGTAGGAAATGGTGCTTTGCTGATGATGCGAGGCCAGGGAGATGGCTGGGAATGTTATATTGTGATGGACACATAGGTTTGCTTTCACCAAGGCAGGAGTCCTTACCTTCCCATAAAGCTTTGCCCATCGAGTGTAAAACAGGTGCTTGCAGAGTCGTGAAGAACTCCCGCAGTTCCTTTTTCCTGTTGTTGCATTAATAAGCTCGAGGTCTGTAGTGCCCGCTATCCAATTCACACTGAAACCAGGTGATTTCCCTGACTGCCGCATCTCAGCGTTGCTCACTCCTGTCGAAGGGGAAGCAGAAAACATCAAAGCATTAAGATCAATAGCCCCTACCTTGCTCCTACTGGAAGATATGAAATGGAACTTTCTTTTTTTACTGGGAAATGAATTCCATTTCCACACAAACTATTCTCATATTTTGACGGGATTGGCTCCAATCTGCCAAATCTTATAGGTCAGAATTGTTGTGGTTGTTGCTTGTGTGTGTGTGTGTTTCCCCCCAGGTGTTTTGAGCACAACTGTTTTTGGTAAAGCAGCTTATGAATTAAAATGTAATAGAAGATTCTGGGTTTTTTTAAGCACCCGGTCCTTAGATTTAGAAAGAAAGAAAAAAAAAAGACTGCCCAGGAGTAGATAAAACACTGCTTTCTTGTTCCTCCCAGACGATTCCCTCAAAGCAGAAATAAACCTGACTCTAACAAAAGTGATGGGAATAGGGCAAAGTGTGCATTAAAATGCATATATTCATGAGAATAACTTGCAGAAATGCATTATATTGGAGAAAATTGCTTTGCAAAAATGTGCATATTAGGCAAACTATACACGTACATTTAGAAAAAAAAGCCACACAAAATGCTGGTGGATTTTCAGGAGTTTTTTTGTTTTTTTTTTAATTGCATACTAGTGTGGAAATGCGGAGATCTGAAAAATGAAAAAAAGAAATCGACAGATTTGCCCATTCCTATTGTCCACGTACCCATTTGCTGCTTCAAACCGTACCAGCTCACATCCTGCTTTATATGGGATTGAGGCAGAGCTGTATTTAAAGGAATAGGTCTGCCATCATCGTGTGTACTTTTGCCTGTAGTATTACATCTGCCCTAATGCTAACTAGAGTTAAAACACTAACCAGGATTTGAAACCAGGGTTAAGAAGGACTCCAGTCAGTGTTAACCACGGTTATCTTTGGGAGACCTGGAAATAGATTAGCATTAAAACTTCTGTTCCGAATGGCTTCACAGACGAATGTCACTACTGTGCAGAAGGTAAGTTTCAAAATAATGTAAATCTGCTATAAGTCAGATTCATACACCCCTGTCCCCAAATAAGGGTGTGTGTATTTTGCTGGGCAACTTTGAGAAGCCGTTGGATAAGGCAATTTAGAACGGGGCGAGGTGGGGGGGGGGACTGCTGAAAATCAAAACTTTTCAAGGGTAAAAACAGAATTAAAAAAGGAAGTTAGATATTCCTGGACATCACGAACAGTGGAAGAGAATAGCTCCCTAATTATTGTAGATCTTCCTAAACAAAAGCAATTGCCCATCTTCCTTCATCCCTTGCCATCTAATTTTGTTAACATCATTAGTACAACAGGCACATGAGAGAGAATCGCATCCCATGATGCAGAAGGACTGTGTCTACTGCATGGCAGGGGGAGGCTCAAAGAGCATGCTCTTGTCAGTGCTGGAAGATGGCAGCTACAAAACAGGCTAATTAGGATTAGGTAATATTGCGGGGCATAAATAAGGTTACCCAGAGCAGGTGAGATAGCAGCTTGGCAACTCAGCTGACAATCCGTAATGATAGCTACAAACTCACTAGCTGGCCTTAGAGCAGGCATGGCCAAACTTGGCCCTCCAGCTGTTTTGGGACTACAACTCCCATCATCCCTAGCTAACAGGACCAGTGGTCAGGGATGATGGGAATTGTAGCCCCCAAACCGCTGGAGGGCCAAGTTTGGCCATGCCTGCCTTAGAGGAAAGTTCTGTTGTTTTTTTTAGCATCAGCACCACCTCTGTCAAATGTAGAACTGGATCGGTGCCGTGGCACTGGGGAGGTTCTACTCCCCCCCCCCATTCCCTCTCCTTAGCATCACTTTTATGCTTCCCTTTAAAGTTGTTGTGGGGCAGGAGTGTGGGGAGAGAAGCACCTGTATTGCACTTCGTTTTTCTGCTCTTAGCCACTTTAGGAGGGGGGAAGATTGACTTCTGGGTGATGTAGTTCCCAAAAAAGAGCGGACACAGATCTGTATAAAACTGGCATATGCTGATGTAAACCTACATATGCATGTTTACGCATGATTACTTTAAACAAGGATGCGGTAAGTCTCAGCACAGTGGGGAAGACCGTGACCAGGTCGCTTGTGAATGAATCCCTGCTGTCCAGATGTTATCGATGGGGAACTTCAGGGCCCCTGCTGCTCTCCCTTCTTTGGGCTCCTTCCTTTAAACAGCCCTTCAGATAGAGGCCATTTTCAAACAGAGGGCTGTTCCCTGTACAGCAAACAGAGCACTGCTCTCTTACTTGATTTCCATCAAGGAAATAGTGTGTATGAGGGATGTGTTGATGCGAAAGATAAACCTACCATTTCCCAGAATCATGGCCCTGATCCAGCTCCACCCAACCCACCTGAAGGCACTTTTAGGCAATTTTTTTAAAATATAAAAACATAATCTGGAGATTTGATGACATAGCTTTCCCACATAATATTTAGTTTGGTTCTGAGACTCCTGCAATCCTGAATGAAGTGCAGTGCGTGTCCCAAAAAAGCAAGCATCTGATTGTGCTGCAGGAATCCAGAGACTATTATTATTATTATTATTATTATTATTATTATTATTAGAAGGAAGGTGCTGGTGTTTCCTGTGCATGAAAATAGCGTTCCTCTGTGAAATGGGAAGTAAATGCCCATGCTGCTGAGTTGGTAAAGTCATTAATGTTCATCATTTGACAGCTGAACACAGTGCAGAGCTCAGCGACTTGGAGGGCATATAATAGTATAAGATCGCACATATGGGCTCTGTAGATAATCCTGGTGAGATGCAATATGGCAACTCCTGCGCTGGTCCCTGGCTCATTTATAACACACAGCATCTGAAATCACATCTCCTACCACCTCCCCGTGTGCGAGTGTGTGTGTGTGTTTTACACAGAAAAGCTCTGTGTGTTTGACAGATGATGACCATGATTTGTTGTTTTTTTCCAGAAAACAAAGCATAGGTTTTAATGCATATGTTTCTATTAAATTCATTTTAAACCAGGTGATTTTTTAAAACAAGAAACTGGATTTCTTTTAAGGATCAAAAGGGGGAAAAAACACTTGTTTCTTTAATAATTTAAGTGGCAGTACCCTAACTAGTATATACAGATGACTTTGGATGGAAACATAATTGAGTTATCATCTCACACAGGGCTTTTAATCACATTTATGTCACTCTAATAGCAATTTCAATTCTTTCACCAGGATAGCCGAACAGTTTGTATCTCCCCGCTCTTTTTTCTTTTAAAGACAAAAAGTACCAGAGATATAGTAATATAAATGTGTGTGCTGACACTGCCGTGCTATTTTAAGTATTTCCATGTTGAGTCTATTGCAAGCAGATCTGAATGTATGACTTGACACTAATGCGCCAGTCTCTGTCAAGCTATCACCCAAAAGCTTAGCAGATGGAATGCTAGAATATGACAGCACTTGCTAAGATAAGGCCTGCTTGGAATTAAGCCACAGGTAGAAGAACAAACATAGACGCAGCAGCCCTAATGACCAGAGGAAAGCAAAGCATTCAGTCAAATTAACAGCTTTGCATACATGCATTGACAATGAACGCAGAATACAAAAGCAAATTGCATACTGTCCCCAGATAACTATTGTCAATATAGAGAATCACTTCTGATGGAAAACAAAGAGTAACAGAAACTCATGGAAGCTAAAATCCAAGCATCAATATTTGCTGATTTAGGGATGGAGACTGCGAGAATCTAATCCCCTGTATTTTCTCTTTAAGAAAACTTGTGGAAGGAGATGCAAGGAATTTGGAAACATTAGCATACCCGCCAAGTGTCCCAGGGAAAAAATGGGAAATCCTGTTTTTTCGTGTGAGATTGTGGTGGCCATTTTTGGTGCTGCGATCTCTTGTGCCATGATCTTACCCCCCAAAAGCACTTTTTTTTGGGGGGGGGACAAGATCGTGATGCAGCTCACGTGACTTGCCCGAGAGCATGTCCCGGAAGATGCACGTCCCGTTTTTTTATCTGAAATAGTTGGATGGTATGCATTAGTCCTGTAGTAAAGCACCAACCCTGTGCTATAGTAACTTCCTCTAATCCTACTCCAACAGGGAAGCATTGGCTTTGAATCTGGGACCTGACATGAGGATACTTTTTTGCCTTGGGCAATCACCGTCTCTAGGCCTCAGTTCCTCATTTCTTAAATAGGAACCATAATAGACTGCCTCAGAGGTCTGTTATGAAAGCTAAATACAGCAAATCACCTCGCAATTAAAAGAACAGTGGAAATTATAGTAGTAGTTGGAGGTCTTCCAATTAGCAGGCAGTCTTACAGATGGCCCAAAATACCTTCTAGTCTATTGACAAGGCTAGAAACAGAGGGAGAAGGTAGCTAAAGAGGAGAAGACCTCTGGAACACAGTTCTTTAATGAAACTATTTGTTGTTCAACTCCTCTGACCTGTTTAGGTCTGCTGCCAGGACATCGTGATGCTTTGTGTTTCCCAGCCCTTGGCAGAGGCAACCAATGGTATGGAGAGAGAGGAGAAGGGAATGCCCAACATGATGATGTTATGCCATGTGAAAACAGGAAACTCAACACAGGGTTGAAATTTTCAGTGGCAGCCCAGTTGGGGGTATAATCTAGTCTCCCAAGTGAAACACCCATAAATCTACCCCTCACCTGTTGGGCACCTGCATGAAGATTCTTCATTTGTTTCACACCCTGGCTTTTTGCAAATGGATCCCCAGTTAGTTCAGTAATTCTCTTCCCTGGCACTTAGCTTAGTTCTTTCAGCTGATGTGCTTTAGCACACCACTGAATGGGGAATAGGTTTAAATCTGTTCTTAAGTAAATTTTATGACTCAAGGCTCTAGTTTGGTTTTAACACTTATGCTGTGGCTTTCAAGTATCTGGATGAGTGGTGATATACATACCAAAGGGCCAAGTATAATGGAAAGATTGCTGTACTGGATAATGATTGCTTCCAACTATATGGCCTTTCAGGTCAGCCAGAGATGGGTTTAATCATGCTCAATGGTGCAAGCCATTTTTAAGAAGTCTAGTAGGATTCGGTCACAGAATAAGCCATCACCATATGACTTCGAACCTGTGGAAGTTTTCTTTATATAATGTGCTTTGCTACGTTGTGGTACAACCAAATATGATCCTCTGCTCCTTGACAACTGGATCCAGCAGAAATCCTGCTAGTATTACCAAGGGTTATGGAGTGATGCCATCAGTCATGATAAGTTTAAGAAAAGTGGGTGCCATAGCTGCTGCCTTGCCTTATAAATATATCACAGTAAACATTCTTGGGACAGGAACTATTTGTGGTGGAGGACAGCCACTTCCAACAGGAATGGAGGCAGAGAGGTAAGAAGAATCTATTTCAGTTAGTATTGCAATCCTATATACACTTTCCTGGGAGTAAGACCCATTCAACATGGTAGAACGGGGTTCCCCAACCTTTTTGGATCTGGGGGGCACATTTGGAAAGCTAAGAAACTAGGGTTAACACCACAAAAAACCCATTTCACAGAAAACAAACAAACATCCAGGTGATGATTAGCACTCTCCAAACAGACAACTCCACCCCCCCAACCAAATAACCACCACCAAAACAGAGGCCCAATAAACAGGAATCCCCTCAAAATGTGACCCCTCCCAACCAAACACCAAAAAATTGGGAGGGGCAGTGGACCTTGGCAGGCGCTGAGGGTGCTGTGCTCTTAGTGTGGTAGAATGTCTAATTATCAGTAGCATCAAAGGAAAGTGAGAAGGAAGCAAGTATCCCAAGCTGTGAAGGAACACCTGCTTATGTTCCGCGTAGGAGCCCAACAGCACCAGCAATGGGGAAGCAGACTGTTCATGCTTCCAAGCAAGGGTGTCCTTACCACTCAGGAGCAGCTGATTGCGCCGGTATGAGGCTGGCAGTTGACCGACATCTTCTAGTCTATGGCTCATTACCCGTGAAAGGTGTCCAGTGTGAGAGAGGCTCCCCACAATAATGCTATGCAAGTACACAGGCTCGATGAAGTAGCTGAGGAGAGCACCTTGTAAGCCAAGGACGTTCCACCTGCAAGAGGAATTCGGCAGTGAGAAAGGGGTTCGGCAGGTGACAAAATAAGATACGAGAGAGAGAGAGAGTGAGTGTGTGTGTGAGAGAGCACCCTTTTTCATTTGCCTTTTTATCCTGGAGAGAAATAGCGGGCATCTTGAGCTGATTCCAACTGTAATTTTTGTGACAGATGATGGACCTTGATGCAGGCCAGAAATTCAGAATTCCCTAGCTCAGGAATGAGAACCTTACCTGTCCATAAGAACATAAGGAGAGTCTGCTGGATCAGCCAAGTGACCCATCGCATTGGCCAAGCTGATGCCTATGGGAAGCCTATGAGCAGGAGCTGAAGGCAACAGCACTCTCTCCTCCAGCAGTTTCCAGCAACTGTTTTGCAGAAGCAGGCGGCCTCTGGCAGTGGAGGTATATGGAACAAACATGCCTCTCTAGTTGACCTTTGGGGACTCTCCAAAAGCCATACATTGCTGTCCCCAGGCCACAAACCTCACCAGTGCTGCTTCGCACCCTCCCAGTGTTCTTTAACCTGGCTGAAACCACATTTGAACTGTGATTATTTCACTTGCTTTCCTGGAGGGAGGACAAAAAAAGATGTTTGTTGGTGCATGTAGAGGCATCTGGTTTTCCCATGGCTGGAATTTAGTCTACCGCTGGCATGTGGCCCCCCAAAAGTTTGCCCATAATAGATGTGGCTCTCGGGCTGAAAATTGTACCCCTACCCCTTGGACTCCTGTTCAGTGAAGATGCCATCTGTGCACACACAATGGAAGACTGAAAGATATGCATCTCAGCTTAATTGCAGCTGATGTTTCATATTGGATGGAAGCTGGATTGAGGGAAAACATAGGAAACAGAAGCATTTCTCAAGAAACGGTGGGATACGCATGGATTGTGGTTAACGTCCTGTGTACTCATTGTCAAACACCTGGCAGAAGTGAGCTGGAGCCAGAATAAACTGTGAAGTGTACACACAGCCTTATACAGGGGAGAATAGGGGTCCTTGTTTGCCTACATGGATTGAGAAGCACCAGGGTGGTGATGGTGGTAAATGAAAGCAGTGTACCGGTAAACTGCAGGCAGTGCAAGAATTATGGTTGTTCATCCCTCTCCCTTCACATTTGGTTGGGGCAGATCCATCTTAAAACACACCAATCTGCTGTCGCTGTTCTTAATCTGGGCCCTGGTTTCTAGGCATTAATGTTGACTATTAAGGCCCTAAGCATCTTGGGTCAATGGTACCTTAGAGAATTCTATTTTGAGCGTTCCTGTGCATGAACATTTCCAGGCAAGGCTCTGTTTCGGGAGCCTTCTACATCTGAGATTAGAGTTACATGCACTCAGTATTGAAGCCCTCTGGCTGACCTTGGGCCAGTCACTGTCTCTCAGCCTAGTCTACCTCACAGGTTTGTTGTGAGGACAAGCATTGCAGTACCTTGAGCTCCTTGGAGGAAAGGTGGGATGAATGTAATAAATAAATGCTTAACCCACTAAGAGCAGGACCTTTTTCAGTAGTGGCTCTGTTTGTGCAATGCTGTCCTCTATTAAGCCCATGGGGCTCTCTGCTGGCCTTTAGGAAGCAAGGTGAAGACTTTCTTATTTTGACAAGCTCTTGTGGGGTATAAATAACCAAAATAAGAGCATCAATAACATATGTTAACTGCTTTTCTCTAAATGAAATCAGTCTATGCATTTACAAAAAACCTTGCTCCATTCTTGAGCAGCACTCCTGAAGAAATCCTTTATCACAAAAATTGTGGTTTTTTTTTCAAGCTTAGTTGCTCATGAGCTGAAATATGCTTGGCATTTTAGAGCACTACAGAAAGGTTTAGAGAGATTTTGCTATTTAAGGCAACATCCAGCGGTTGCTGTGCTTAAAAAAAACACACATTTAAAGTGCAAATCTGTACCAGCAGGAAGCATTATGTAGCTAATTTCTTACATCATTGTTCTTTTCATTAATTAACATTTCTCAACCGTTAGTGCAATAATTGCGGTGCCTCTGTGCTGTATGTCTCTTTCCATGATTAATAAGGAGCCATTATACTTCCCTTTCCTGAAGCAGTCAATTAACACGAAATACTTTCCATTAATTACTGAATGTTTAAAACCAGCATGCTGTACCTGGAGAGCAATCTGCTCACAGAACCTGTGACAAAAATTGCTTTCAGAAGTTCTTTTGAAATTTTATTCCACACGCGAAAAAGAGCAAACCACAGGCAGTTTAGTTGGCTATATTAATTTGCTTCAGAAGCAGGGCCTGCCAATGAGAAACATCTTTTAATCTCATGGAAGACAAGGCAGCCATCTGGCTGCTGAGGATTTTGGAGTGAGACTGCCCCTCTCTCTTCCTCTCTAAACGCAGGTCATTAAAGTAATGTGTTCATCCTACATAAAACTCAAATGGAAGATAAAAGGTAATATTTATATACAAACAATTTAGTCCCACCATTTAAACAGTCATTGGTTTTATGAAACATTTGCTTTGCTCTTATCAGATTTGCATAACTTGGTGGTGCTGCTGCTGCTGAAGAAGAAAAGATATGCATAGATGTGTGTGGTCATTTCTACAAATGTCTACCTGTCTGTCTCATTTAGGCTACACACTGTATAGTGTACACATTTACTTGGGAAATCGATGGGAGTTACTTCTGAGTGGACACACAAAGGATTGTGCTGCTAAAGGCAGAGCTTACCTGGAAAAACCCCCCTCCAAGAATGGAAGCATGGAAAACAGTGTCGAATTCTCCGAAGTTATAGTTTGGGATTTGAGAAGTAATAGACTAAAATCATCAGAAAGCAATGATTTATTTGGGGGTAGAAATATGTGCATGAACTCAGTAACATTTTTTGATGTCCAGATAAAAAACACCTGCCTCATTTAATTTGCTGGAAATGAAGAAGCACAGTATCTGCACGGGGGGTGGGTGGGGGCGGAATAGCCAATGTTTAAATATGACTACTTATTGGCTGTAGGGAAAGCTTCGTTGAATTGGACCTATCTAGTCCCAGAATGATGTCTCCCTCAACAGCTAGTATTCAGAGGCATTTGCTGCTTCTAAACATGAAGATCCACCGAGCAGTTTAAGAGCTGTAACCACTTCTGCCCAAGAAAAAAGCTGCTTCATTTTGCAATCCATGTTTCTCCAAGACAATGTGTGGCTGCATGCTCAGACCATTTACCCCACAGAAGCTTATCATGTCATGGCCTCACTGTAGGCACAGAGGAGGAATAATTACAATTAGTTATTAGAGAAGGAGGTACAAGTAAGAAGTTAATAAGTTGTGAATGCACATATCTTCTTGCTTTATCATGCAATAAAAATACAGTTACAGCGCAATTGCAACCATGTCGACTCAGAAGTAAGTCTTATTGAATTCAATGGTGGTTAGGATTAGGGCCATGGGCATGTGAGGTTAGGGTCACAGCCTTAGCTATCTACTCTGTTTATAAATCACCTTTCGGCAGTGCTTTTTTCAGCTGGAACTCAGTTCTGGCAGCTCTCAGGTAGGCACCATTGCCATGATAAGAGAATTATTATTAAGGGAAGAGTTCGTGGCGAGTTCTGGCAACTATTTTTATGCCTTTCTGTATTTAATTGAGCAGCTCTTTGGCTAAATTTGAATTGATCAATTAACATTCACTCATACCCTTTAAATTACCCCCCTCCAATTGATTAATCAATGAAAGCAGTCGTTCCCAAACTATCCCCCACCATGGACCACTTGAAAATTGCTGAGGGTGTTGATGAACTGCTTAATTATTTTCCTGCCCCTTGTAGCAATTGTAATGGTCTGTGCTAGAAGCTGCATGGTTTTTAATTGTATATTATGGCTTCTTTTGTTTCTTATATATGGTGTTTTATTGTATTGCAACTTGAATCCCATAGAATAGAACAAACTAAAGAAGCAATGGAAATAAATTAAAAATCAATATGAATATTCAATGTGATGGATGTGCTATTTCCTGTCTTCAACCACAAATCCACAGACACACCATGGACTAGCTAACTGAAGTTTGCAGAGCGCAGTTTGGGAACTCCTGAACTAAAGCTTTACTTGCAGATTATACCGATTCAGTATTGCAGCCCTAGGTAGTGAACTCATTTCAAAGCCCAGAGAGGAGCTTCTGGAAATCTCGGACCAATAACCAGGAGTAAAACCATTTTTATCATGTGATCTTCTCTTCAAGTGAACTAGGCCTAGCTGGGTAAAGGAAAGTAAATTAGCTTTAGACCTAGGAACAATTTATGCCTCTTCAGGAACAAAAGTATCTATGGCGAAACTGAGTTCTGGAGGAGGTTTGCTTCTGTTAGGTACAAGAATGCTGCTGTGATTTTACTGCTTTCTCCATGGGCAACGTTTTCAAAATTAACATTATTATGCAGAATAAATGTGCTGTTACATTCCAGCTTCTCAATATATCAAACTGACTTGTCTAGGTAAGACATATGATGGATTGTTTGACTTCCCCCCCTAATTGTGCAAGACTTTTAAAATGCCCCTTTCAAGGACACGTTCCCTACTTAGATAACATATTTTAAATAACTTTTGTCATACTGGAAAAGAAACCCGCTGGTTTACCTGCATAACAGAGGAGCAAATGCATGGATTTAAACCAAATTATCTCCACAGAATCCAGGTGATCTGAACTGGCTTAAATTACACTGTGGACTGGGCTGTTATAGCTCCTTGTTTTTGATATGAGGAGTATAACACTGGTACTAGGGGCTTTGTCCACTGCCATTACTTCCATATTTATTACAGAAGTTGGGGTGGTCATTTTGCTTTCGGTACATCTAATTCCTACAAACATATGTGGCCCCCATCTGTCTATAATTGAAATGCCAGTAATGACATGGAAGGAATCAGAGAGGAGCCAGTCTTCCATTCAGTAGATGACACTTCCCCCTAGCTTGTAAATTACTGTATTTTTCCGTGTATAAGATGCCCCCTATTTTGGGGGACTCAAAATTAAGAAAATGGGGGGAGACTACCCCCCTTTTAACATTATTTTTTGGTAAAAAAAAAAACCCTAGTCTTATACACGAAAAAGTACAGTAATCCTCTGCAGCTGCCTAACATTGCATTTAAGAATGGGAGTTGCTGTCCAGGGTCCTGAACAGGCAGCTCCTGAAAGCCCCATCATGTCTACCTATGGCAATAGATCTGGGTGGATCCAACTGCTGAAATGGACCATCAGTTGCTATCCCAGGTCCTGGAACACCAAGCATGGTCACCTCCAGCAATAGTAGGGGCATCCAGAAAGAGTGTTCCTGGTCAACCTTTACCCCTTTGCTTCACCCCTACAGTACGTAATGTCACTTATACTGTGCTGGCTCTGCTCTTCCTGAGTCTGATGTGCACCATCACAAGGCTTTCCTGTTTACTATGCTGGAGGATCATGCAGCCAATTATCAAAGCTTCCTCCTGTATTTTCACGCAATAAGGATTGTTATTCATGGTAGTCTCCAGTCTGCAGAACACCTGTGGTTTTTCTAGTTACATGACAATTCAGCTATTATTGGTTTGGAAACTGGAACTACTACATTAGGGTTTGATCTGTATTTTAGCAGTGGGTGGTTTGTCTTTTTGTATCTGACAGTGAAAGACCAAGGCCAAATTCTGATTGATGCAGAAAAGGATTAAATAAGAAGAGAGAAGATTGCAAATAGACTTGTATCATGTGTGCAGATTGTCTCTAGTTGGGAGAGTTAGTTGTGTTAATTGATTTTCACTTTCATTAATAAGCTGCAGATTCCAGGGTCAAACCTTCCAAGCCAACATATGCGATCCTGATAGTTTGTCATTAAAAGACATACAAAAACTTTGATGTTTTTTATAGTTACCTTGGAACATTTCTCTTGCATGCAACTCATTTTGCTGATATCATTGTGTAAAGCAATTGTGCTTTAGCACTTAAGCTTTTTCATAGGTGGCATTAAGCTTTTCAGGATCCCAGTGGAAAAGGAAGGGAGACTCCCAGCAGATTGGCCTGGAAAGTCTGAAAGATGGTGCCCATGTACTAATCCAGGGGGTGCCAACATAGCTCCTGTGAGCACATAATAATAACATTATTATTATTATTATTATTATTTATACTGCACCCATCGGGGGTATATGCCCATGGAAGCTTTCTCTGATGCCAGCAGGGTCCCCCTCTCCACCCACCCGTCTCCTGAAATTAGGCTTAAAACAAGAATTCTGTTCTAGCCAACAGTGTGTGTTTGGCTGCAGTGGGATGTGATACCCACAACACTGTTTCTGGTTTGTAAATGTGTCCCTAGCCCCCAGAAAGTCATTAAGCTATGTACCAATCAGTTGACAGAGGAGACATCTTTTAAAAACACACACACTACACTCAGGAATTTTTAGAAATTTTAGATCCTCCTCTGGGCAACTCCCTGTAGCTTTTTGCTCCGTCTGCTTCTCAAATTGTCCCCAAACAGAAGTGCAATCCACTTTAGCTTCCTGTTACCCATATATAATGTATTCCCAGACCATTTGTCAGCACCTTGGCAGGGCCCACTGACACTGCTGAACCCCACCCTGGGAAGCTGAGTCTGTGGAGTTGCCATTTTAAATCATATCAGGATAATTGTGGGGAATTTTAAGTCATGACTCCTAGTTGCCCAATGGCACTGCCAGCTAAGTCTGTGGCTGATATCTTCCAGCAATATGATATTAGGCACTTCTGATGTTCTTAAAATGGACTTGGAGTGCAAAGGGTAACACTGAATTTTAACAAATAATTTACTTGCGATTAACATGCACAAAAACTGCTGAATGCTGTGAATGATAACTGAATGGAGGGAAATGCTTTTTTGATGTTGCTTACAAATACCTTGTGAGCAAGAAAGTATGATAACAGCTGTTGGGATAAATTATTAATTGTGCATTATTTGCTCAGCTCCAGTAATTCTTTGCAATATATCAGAAAACTGCTTCTCTGGTTCTCCTTCTCTTTGCAAGTCATGCAAAACAGGCTGTTTTCAAGGAACTGGGGCCAATGTTCTCGATGTGGAATTTTTCTCCAAATCCCCTGAAGGACAATTCAATCAAAGGACTGCTTACTCAACAATCTCCTTTAGGGATATATGAATTCGTTTGAGCATTTGGACCCCATGAAAATCAAATCAGCCAATATATGAACACATGAGATCAGTGGTGTGCAGTGAAATTTTTCACAGGGGAACATATAGGGCCACATGGCGAGGGTGACATATGTGTGAGCATCACACCTCCCTCCCTAATCCAGGCAGAAACTTCCCAGGCTTTGGGAAGGAGGCAACAGGCCTTAATACACCAATTTACCAGGAACATTTAGGGGACTAGCTGAAATGGGGAGATATAAGGATGCCTATCTTCCAAAATATATGTTTCTATTATGGTGATGTTATGGACTGGCGGGATGCAGAGTAATGGTGGGAGGCATAAGCTGGGGTACCCCCCCCCCAAGGGAAGAAAGCTCAGAGCCAGGGGACTAGTGGTGGAGCGATAATGAGTGGTCAGAGAAAGAAGAGGGAGCAGACTGGAAGGAGGTGGTGTCAGAAGTTGAAGAGGCAATAGGGTTTTGTGAGCAGGAAGCATTTGTGGCAGAAAGCAGTCCAGGACCAGAGGCAGAACAGGAGGTTGGAGAGGAGGGGGGGCCAAGAGGCAGTGATGAAGCAGACTGATTAATAAGCCAGTGGGTCCCCCCCTCCTGCTGTGACCAGCTCCCCTCACCCTTGGTGGTTTCCTGAGCTATTTTGTTTCTTTGAATAAAGAGAGTTAATATCAAGGCTGGAGTCAGATGCAGGTTAGCATGAAGAAACAGTCAGTTGTCAGTGAAGTTGACTCTTCAAGGAAACTGTATACAACTCAGCAATACTTCCCAGTAGGTCTTATCCCTGTAGAGCAGTTGCCAGAACTGAAGGTCCCACCTTCCACCCTTTCTAAGGTTCCTCCCTTCCTAGGCCTAATGAGCACACCAACTTTTCCTGGTAGGAGGTAGGGGTGAGGACTGAAGCCCCCTGCCTTCCCACAGCTCCCTAAATCTCCTCTTCCTGCACTCTCTCTGTCTGGCCCTCAGGACTCCCAGGACTCTCCCACCTCTCCAGGACACAACTCTCGCAAGCCTTGCTCCATGCCTTCCTTGAATGCCTTTGCTTGGCTGGAATGTATTCTTGAACTGTGATGATGCCTCTTGCTTGCCTGGCTGGAAAGATATGTATGGGTGTGTGTGGAAATCTGATTTTGTATGTGTGTATGAATGAATGAATGTGGCGCTGTGGGTTAAACCACAGAGCCTAGGGCTTGCTGATCAGAAGGTCGGTGGTTCGAATCCCCGTGATGGGGTGATCTCCCATTGCTCAGTCCCAGCTCCTGCCCACCTAGCAGTTCGAAAACACGTCAAAGTGCAAGTAGATAAATAGGTACCGCTCCGGTGAGATGGTAAATGGTGTTTCCGTGCACTGCTTTGGTTCACCAGAAGTGGCTTTGTCATGCTGGCCACATGACCCGGAAGCTGTACGCTGGCTCCCTTGGCCATTAACGCGAGATGAGCGCCGCAACCCCAGAGTTGGACACGACTGGACCTAATGGTCAGGGGTCCCTTTACCTTTACCTATGAATGAATGAATGTAGTCTACTGTACGAAGGTAAGATTGGATACACAGTCCCTGCCTGTTTTGCTACCTGTTCTTACTGTCCACTCCAGAGCATTGCTGGGTCTGCTTCCTTCAAAGCCCCTCTGAGTTCAGCCTCACCAGGACTGGACAGCATCATGAGCAGTTTGCTTCCTTTGAAAGGAGGGCTATACATTCTACTCAGTGCAGGGATGCCACCAAAAATAGCACTCCCACAGTGAGTTCTTCCTCACCCTAATGCAAAATCTAAAATATAAGGTGTGACATTATGGAGCTGTGAGGTTCCCCTGCTCCCATCAGGCACGTCCAATGGCAAGGTGATGTCACTAAACATCATGGCTGGGAGGGGATGGCAGGAATTATGCCATTTCTGACAGCTTCCTTGTGGCATGTGTAATGCATAGAATTTAGAGAGAAGACAGGTGGAATATGAAGTAGGAAGTCTTGACAGCCAAGAAACCTAGAAGAGCCTGAACCTCACCCCCAGATTGAACTCAGAAGCAGAAAGAAGCCCCTGAGGAAAGGATCTCAGATAGAACAAGGGATGCTTAAGGGATTTGGTTTCTGTGAATTGCAATGCAAGTTGACCTGATCTGCACCTCCTTGAGAAATGCGCAGATTGAAACAACTATCCTTTGGAATATTCACATTACTTCATTTTACAACACAGTTCTCTGTTCATACATATTTTAAGGATAAAATATGTTTAGAATTTAAACATTAAACATTAATGGGTACTTAAACATTTTGAGGGTACTTAAACAAGTGTTTACATATGTATTTCAATATCAAATTTTGTGTGGGTTAAAAGTAATTTTTTGATTAATTTGGAAATGGGATAGAATGGATTTATGAATGAACGCATGTGAAATGGACATGGGCCTCAAATAGAGTGATCTAGCCATCCCTAAAAAGAGCCCTGGTGGGGGTGGATGATCACTAAGGGGAACTTCATCTCTATTGCCTATTTTCTGAAATTAACATGTTAAGAGCTGTCTAAAACCCGAGTGCATATTCATATCATTAATAAGTCATAACATGCACAACTGGAATACTTTTGAACATAAAAACAAAGGTTTCGCCTTTGATCCTGGAAACACAGAACATGACACCAGATTGCCTTATTTTACAGCTGTGCATGAACGTAAGAAATCTTTAAATACTGCAGACTGATTTTGTAGTGGATGAAGGCAGCTTTCTTTGGAGAAAATGAAGTTCTGGACACACTGTATTGCAATTGACTTTCCCATCAATATTAAATATAATATTGGTTTCTGAGTTTATATTTAATTTACTGTCTATTGACATTCAGAAAAACAAAGGCAGTGACAATATGGTTTGGAACCCTTAATTTATTTAGTCATTCTCTTCTGCCTGAAATTTGATTTTGAAACTTTGGTCATTCTTGGAAGAAACAGGGAAATTGTGTTGGAGACTTTTTCCTTCCTTCTTTGAGAAAATGTGTTACAACAGGGGAAGATTTAACCCAACAATATTATTTTGCAATATTTTCATAGTCTGTGTGTCAGATTATTTCAATATATCGTCATTGGACTTTCCCCTCATTCCTATGTTTGGATCAATCATAAAAAAATTGTGACTGTACAATATTCAAACAGATCAGCTACAAAAAGTGAGGGCAAAAAGTAGCATTTCTGTGCTGCAGCATCAAACCATCACAAACAAACAAACAAACAAACCCTCCTCCAAAAAGCATTACCATCCTCATATGTGCAAAATCTTAAGGCCTGTGCATGGTTTCACATTTTATCCTTTGGTTTGTAGTTAATCTGTTTTAATTCAGGAAGGATTCAAGTCTGTCATTAAACGTTGGCCTGAGGCATTTTGCACAATGTGTTCCACATCACAATTGCCCATCCAGTGCTCTTCGTGAACCGACACTGCATACCCCAGAATCCTCTACAATGCACAATAGGGTCCTCATCAAGCAAGTCAAAGTCCTTGAAGCTAGTCAGTCTGAAAACCACTGTTCTGAAACATCTGAGGAACAGATGGCAACCACCCCAGGGGAAGCCTGAGTTACCAAAGATCAAATCTATCAAATTCCTAATAGCTCTGATCCAGTAGCTCCTGTATATATGTGAGAGAGCTGATGCACGTGCAACATATTCTGATATCGAAGTGCAATGTGGCAATGTTCATGATAGGTGGTTATGGTGGCTACCATTTCCTTAAGAATTAATTAAATTTTCCACCAGAAAACAATCACCGTCTATAATTTTAATGACATTTCCATGCTTGCTTGCTGCCCGACCGCTTAGCAATTTCACTGTAAAGTTACCTGGCAATTTTGTCCGTGCAAGACATGGTGACCAGCTGTTCCCCCAATAATACACCATCCCACATTTGTACTGCGCTGGGATATCGGGCTGGAATGGTTCCTTCCCCAGATTCAATCTTCGTTCGAAGATGCCCACGGTACTTTCTTACTATGTGCTTAATGCTGTTCACTGGAATGGAAAAAGGAAAGAAAAGAAAGGAAGCATCATCGATGATACAACAGATCAAGAGCTTTTATATTTATCTTCTAAGGTGAATAGTGATCGGCCAAGTGGCAGCAGAGGGCAGCTGTAGCGGTGTCCTACTTTCCTCCCTCTCCATAAATACAATCTGGAATTTGCACATTAAAGCTGTACCCTATACACATTTACAGGGGATGCGGGTGGCGCTGTGGGTTAAACCACAGAGTCTAAGGCTTGCTGTTCAGGTCAGCGGTTCAAATCTCCGCGACAGGGTGAGCTCCTGTTGCTCGGTCCCAGCTCCTGCCCACCTAGCAGTTCGAAAACACGCCAAAGTGCAAGTAGATAAATAGGTACCGCTCCAGCAGGAAGGTAAACGGCATTTCCGTGCGCTGCTCTGGTTCTCCAGAAGCGGCTTTGTCATGCTGGCCACATGACCCGGAAGCTGTACGCCGGCTCCCTCGGCCAGTAATGCAAGATGAGCGCCACAACCCCAGAGTTGGACACGACTGGACCTAATGGTCAGGGGTCCCTTTACCTTTACCTAAGCCCCATTGCATTCCACCAGGGATGGGCAACCTTACTCAGCCTGAGCAACCTTTGGGGGGCCACATTCTTGTGGTAGGTGGAGGCAAAGGCAAAAATGGGTGGAACAGTGAATAATACTTCTGTGCAGTGGGTTCGTTTCTACTAGGGCTGGGCGATATCTGGTTTTCAGCATCGTGATATGTCAGCAGCTAAACATTGCAATATACTGATATATGATGATGTCTGAAATTGGAGATTGGGCATGCGGCTGAGGGAAGGAGCAGCCATGGATATTTTGCATGTGGCTGATATACACAGAAGCTATATTTGCCTGGGCAAAACTAGAATTAGTTGGCTCCAGCTACTGCCTTTTGCCCTATGAGTCCCAATGGACACCACCCCCTACTGACTAATTCTCTTTTCCTGGATGCTTTAGGCTGTGATTTTGCACACTGACCTCATGGGACTGCTGCTGAGTAGACATGGATGGGATTGCATTGCCAGCCTGTATCCTGCGATTGGCTTCCTAGTTTCTGGCTCATTTGTGTCAGATGCTGCCTGCTGTGCAGGATGCGTCCTGAGGGAAGGCAAAGCACCTTTTCTGCAATTGCAGGTGCCAGCAGTGCAGACTGAGCACAGCATCCCCAGTTGGCCTGCTATGCTACCATCCTGCTCACATCTGGATGCTGAGGATTCGAACGGCTGGACCATTGCTGTTTATTTCAGGAATAAGTGCCCTCTGGTGGAAAGCTTTCAGATGTTCCATTACCTTGCCTAATTTTCTCCTTGTTTCATCCTTACCAACAAAGAACCTCATAAAGGCTTTACGTAAACCATGCCTCTCCTCTTTCTAACCTTGACTGGCCTACTCTTTGATTTTTCAGATCTGAAGTCCTCAAATTGCAACCAAGGCACTGCACTTCCTTCTGTATTTCAAAGCTCGAAAATTAGAAATGGCAGAAGGGAGACACACACACACACACACACACACAGACATGCCCACAGATGGAAGGCGCTACCTGAAAATACCAGCAATTCCAGGACAGGGTTGAATACACTGTAATTTGCATGACTTTGATTATACTAAGTAAATGTTAGCTGACAAGGATCAAAGCCTGAGCAAGGTGCATTGACAGGCATAATTACCAAATGCAAACGGATTCAGACACAAATAAGAGCCTGCTCTTGACAGGCATTCTGCAAACTTCACTCCTATTCCAAGCAGATTTCAGGAACATCTGAGACCTACTTTTACAGCTCATGTTCGTTTGTTTGGGATGGAAAGAAAACCCATAGGGTCACCAAGGCCAACTGCCTGCCCTAAGGCTAGATTCTTTAAGGCACATTAGTCAGCCTGCCAAAGATTAGCTCACACCATGCAGACCACACCATGCCACCCACACACAGATTGCAAGAGCAAAGACAGGGTACCCCATCAAGATGTGCACAGAGAACAGAACCTTCATACAGTTCAAGCAAATGAACCAGGTGGACTGCAGCTTGAAAGCAAACAATTAAGACTTCTCTGATGGGAGTCACTCATTCATGCCGCTGCATGTAGAAAGCAATGTCTACAGTCCCAGAGACTTGCCCAGAGGGCACCGCTGCCTTGGACACCACCTGATTGTAAAATCAATGGAGCCTGTGTGATTCATAGGTTCAGGTTTGGGCTTGGACATGGTCAGCCCTCTCAGTAGCCTGAGAAGCCACGTACAAAATATGTCAAAAAGAGCAAATTCATGTTGAATCCAAGCATTTTAGACCAAAAGCTTAGGACCAGTGCTGGCCAGCAGACCACTTGCTACCAGGTAACGGTCACCTCAATTCCCGTTACTTAACCGGTTATTTAACTGTTATTTTTCGGTTCAGCTTCTTTAAAAAGGCACACCTCTCAATATTTATTTACTCATCCACTGGCAAGCCACAAGCTCCAGTCTGCTGCGGCTCTCTTCTTCAATTTGATCCGAGCCTCTGTGGCTGTTAAGTCTTCCTGATTTTTGCATTGCTTATTCTCCCCCTTGATTATCTTCGCTAATTGCCGCGGGGAGGAGAAGGGAGGAGGTATGAAGGAGCTGGAGGGAGGGAGGGAGAAGTCAGCTGAAGATGCTACTTCATCCGGAACAAGATGTCAACCCGACCCCAGCATTAGAGAGGGCCAATTTAAAAATCATTTGGAGTGGGTTTATGATGTGTGCCTGACTAGACATTAGATGTGTAAATCACTGCTCAGAGCGTCAGAAAAAAAGGGAAGAAGGAAGTGCAGAATTATCAGTATCAATTTTGATCCTTTGAATGTATAGAGATAAATCCTCCCCTCCTCCCCGTTCCTTTCCTTTCCTTTTTTTTTATATAAAAAATCTAAAATGCAATATACCGTAAGTTCAATTATTTTTGCAATGATTTGCAACTAGTCAGCCTTTGTGTTATGACATACGATGGATTTTTTTTAAAGTAAAAAGCAAATTAAGAATTCTCCACTCCCCCACCTTAAAAAAAATATTGCTGGAAATGAATGGTGATTAAACAGAATCACAAGAGTAAAAACCTGTCTGAAATTTACGTGTGGCTGCCTCAGAAGTTCATTTTCTATTTCTCTGCTTCACTGCATGCTACTCCCCCGCCATGAAGGGGTGAGGAAGGGGGGTGGTGGTGAGCCCTCTTGCACCCTCCCTTTTATATTCGCTTCTCAGTTCATTACGATAGTTTGTTTATAAAGGGTTGATAGAGCGCTTGGAAACAAAAGCGAGTTCAAACGGCAATGAATTCCACTAATCCTTTGGATGACAAATGCATTTGTAATAGGGCTGGAACCTACAAGCAGATGTCAACAAGGCATTATGTTGACTAATTGGTGAAGGCTAATTTTAATAGGTAGGGATTCAAGTTGAGGGCACAGTTTTGGTGCTCTTAGCATTGTTATAATACAGTGGAGCATGAATTCCACATAACTAACCTTGATAAAGATAAAATAAAATAAAAAAATGAAGAAAAATGTAAAGAAAAAGAAACCCAACAACTACTTCTCTGATAGCTTATACCCAGGGCTTGCCATACGTCCGGAAAATTCCATACATGTATGGAAACTGGATGCATAAATTGGCTTCCGGGGTTGTTGTTTTTTGAATGTTAAGAGATCTCCAGAATTTCCTGAATGTATGGCAACCCGTTGTTTTTTTGGGGTGTGTGTGTGTGTTTCTGTCCCCCCCTTTCGGTTAAAAAAAATTCAAAAAATTTCTGGGGGAGGCTACACCTTGGTGGCAGTGGAAGTGTTGAGAAGGCTGTGTTGGAGAAAGGGGTGTATTAGGGTTTTTCTTTGGGGGGGTGGTTCTGGTTTAAAAAAAAATCATAAAAAATTGTGTGGTGAAAATCCCTTTCGTTCCCTACTTGAAGACAAAGAATCAGCTCTTGGAGAGGCGACGGGGTGGGGTGGGGTGGGGTTTCGTTTGCTTGTTTTTAGAGGTTTCCTTAAAATAGCTCAACTTTTTGAAATATGGCAAGCCTACCTTATACCTTAAACAGTACGTTTGGACATATGCTTTTGCGGGGTAGAACCGGTTTCAATTTTGCCATTTTCATGCATTTGATGAAGTGTTTTTCACCCAAAGTGAAAAACAGCAAGGCTGTGTCCTTAACCTCACAGTTGTACTTGAAGACTGAAAATGACAATACAATGTGATATTTTCTGAAGTTTAGGCTTTCCCCTTTCTTCCAAATTGTTTGGTCTTCCAAATTGTTTGGTCTCTTTAGTAATTTGTCATTTCTGGGTCTGGATTATAGCAAAATGTCTGAAGTAGAAAACACACAAATGAATCAGAGGAATTCAGATTCTGCACAGGTGGTTTGCTTGGAGATACCAATCAAAGCAAGAGCAGCTTGAAGGTTTCAAGAGCATTATTCTTAATTGCTAATTGCGCCGCTCATCTAAAATTAGCACTTGAGCACCTCCATTTTGAAGGCGTTGCAGGGCCCATAGGGCAAAGCATGGACACCTGATGGGGGGGGGGAGAGAGAAGCACCTCAATTAAAAGAGCTTAAAAATCCTGGCTGCCATTTTGTATTTACTCTTCAAAAATGAATGTCGAGAAGCACAGAGGCATAATGGAATGTAACAATATAGTTTTACCTATAATTAATTGAGGATTAGGCTCTCTGTGGCTGCTAGTCATGAGGGCTACATTACGACACCCAGGATCTGAAACAGCATGCCTCTGAAAACCAGAGGTATTCGATTATTTAGGAATAACTTTCTGGCAGTAAGAGCTGTTCGACAGTGGAACAATCTCCCTCAGAAGTTGGTGGAATCTCCTTCATTGGAGGTTCTTAAACGGAGGTTGGGTGGCTGGCCATCTGCCAGGGATTTTTTTTAGATACGACTCCTTGGGGTCCCTTCCAACTCTACAACTCTGATTCTACTCCAGTTGCTGTTGTGTTCATGTCCTGGTTGTGGGTTTCCCATTGGCATCAGGTTGGCCACTGTTGCAAACACTATGCTGGACTAAATATATTGGATTTTGGTCTGCTCTTTTTATAGTCACACAGCAGAGAGATCAAACACAGCTGGAGAGAGAGAGAGAGAGAGAGAGAGAGAGAGAGAGAGAGAGAGAGAGAGAGACCGACCACAAGAACAAAAGCCAGGACTCGAAGGAGACTCTCCAATATTCACATAAGGTCTGGCCAGATTTGTGTACTAGATACAGTGTTTCACTGTGGCTCTCCTGTGGCATTTGTGCTGCAGCACTCAAAGGGATTATGGCTATACATTCCATAATATATGTCATGCATTCACTGTAGAAGATGCCCACCGTGGGAAACTCATGAGCTGTGCACACATAGGATACTTTGGGTTTTCCGTGCTCTGGCTGGTCTCTCTTCACCCTGCCCCCCCCCCCAATCCACCTACCCACACTGATGGACATAAGATGAGTAACCTCTGTGTGACCAGCTTGGAAACTTAGGTTTCTGCTTCCCTATATTAAACAACAAACTTTTAATCATTCTGACACATTTAAATAAAGGGTTTGGAGCAGTGGTTTAAAGCATTTTAGCATACATAAGGTAAAAGGTAAAAAAGGTAAAGGGCCCCTGGATGGTCATGTCCAATCAAAGGCGATTATGGAGTTGTGGCGCTCATCTCGCTTTCAGTCTGTTTGTCCACAGACAGCTTTCCGGGTCATGTGGCTAGCATGACTCAACTGCTTCTGGCGCAACGGGACACTGACGGAAACCAGAGCGCACGGAAACGCCATTTACCTTCCCGCTGCAGCGGTACCTATTTATCTACTTGCACTGGCATGCTTTTGAACTGCTAGGTTGGCAGGAGCTGGGACAGAGCAACGGAGCACACCCCGTTACGGGGATTTGAACCGCCAACCTTCTGATCGGTAAGCCCAGGAGGCTCAGTCCCATTTACCTTTAGCATACATACCTGGAAAGAAAAGGAAAGGTGTGCTACCACTTAAGGGTACAATTTTTCAAAAACAACAACAACCTATTTTCTGTTCTGATATGGTACTGTATTATGGAATGAAAAATGAGCCTTATCAAATTACAAGTAACCTTGTATTTTTTTTCAATATTCCAAAAAGGAATCTTTGCTGAGGGGCTTTGTTGATAGCAAACTTATTTTGAATCAAAATTAACTCAGGTTAATGTCAAATGACCAACTAAAACTTTAATTGATAATTGTATTGATTCAACAGGCGGGCAGCCCCATTGTTTATGCCAGAGAGCCTGTGGCAGACATGTCTATTTGTGTGCTTCCTTGAGAGACATGTTTCTGTGCAGTGTGGTCCCCTGCTAGGTCTCTTCTGGGGGAGGAAGAATCCTGACTCTGTGCCTCACCCTCAGATTACCTACAAACCCAACGACCCAGATGTCGTGGCTGCATGCCGATCCTGTTGCGATGGAAGCACTACAGAAATGTGTCTGCCTCACAACTCCAGCACAGCTGTAGGTTAATAGGCAAGCAGGAAGAAGACCACATGCGGAGAAGATGCAATGGTGTGTTTCAGACCTAACGGGACTGTGGGATAAAACGGGAGCTGGGCTATCAGGAAGTCAATGGCACAAGGCAAGACAACATGTTAGCAAAAGATAGAAAAAGCAGCCTGGGGGGAAGACAGCAGAGACAGCCTCAGGGCAGACTTGATTTGGCTGCTTCCGCTGGTCTGTCTAGAACAGCAAAAAATGCAGGCTATGGAATAAAAATGGACCGAGAGCAAAAGGGGTGGAAAAAGGGGAAGACCTTGGCTGAGTTTTCTCATGTAAAAAGTTGAGGAATCAAGTTTTTCCCTTGGAAAAACTTCCATCTTTTCCAAAGTCTGTGATTGGAAGAGTTTCAAAAACACACCTTAAAAGTGTCCTATTGTTGTCATCGTCATGTACACTATCAGGTCACATACTGCCGCATAGAGAAGCACAAGGAGAAAGAGGTCCCTCCTATAAGCTAACTCTCAAAAAGGAAAGCAACAGTGAGACAGGAGTGGAGGAAGCAAGGGGGGAAAACAACAAGAAGAGGTAATGTGAGCAAATGCACCTTGGGCTTTGATTCATCTGAGAATGAGGACTAAGGGATTAAGCCAGCAGCTTCCTGGAAAAAAGATGGGTTTCGAGGAGGGAGTTGAAAGAAGGTGCCGTAGGTGGTTTTAGAGGGCATTTCAGGCATAACGGACGAGGAGGAGGAGAATAGGGCAGATCAAAGCTCAAATAACTTTGGAGCAAACTTTGCATAACATAATACAAAGCAGTTCTGTACTTCAGTGCAGAGACACCAGAATGTCCCCTCTGGGCATGCTGGGATCACGTTACTGGCTTTGGCAGGCAGAATTCCACTAGCTGCGCGTATGGGAACAGGCATATATAACACTCATAAATATAGAGAGGGCAGAGGAGTGGCCTAGAGCTCTTGACAGCTGGTAAGGGCAGAGGTAATGCTGATTCTATGATTGTGTTCCTGAGATTTGGAGCCAATTATTGCAGTATGCACTCTTGTTTCCTCCACCAACTTCTCCCCGGTCTAGCTCACCCCGCTTCTGGATTCTGGCATTCACCGTGAATAACATTAACCAGGGTTCTTGTTTAACTAGAACCAGAAACCAGAACTTAATGTTGGTTTTGGACCCTGATACAACAAGAAACCTGTTTAGCATTAACCACCATTAAGGTTGATGGGGTGAGAGAAGGGAGCACAGATTGCAGGTCTCCAGATTCCTTTGCAGCGGCTGCAAATCTGGTCAGATCTGCCCATATGCTTTCAGATCCTGGCTGGCTTTCCCAGAGGCTAACTGTGGTTAACTGAAACCATGGCGGAGGTTCTTACTCCCCACATTCCCAAGGAGAGGTCCGCAGAATCTGTACCACTGAAGCTTCCGAGTCCCTTTGAAAGGAATTCCCATATAAAATGCTTGTCAGAGGTTACCAAGGCATGGATGACAAGAGGTGAGACATATATTTTCTGTGTTGGGTGTAAAGGCCAAACAACACATTCTATGGAAGATCCTTGATCAGATTTACCAACTTCTTCAAAGAAAAGCAGCCACATGAAGACCTGAACTGGATCAGGGTTGCAGTGCCATTTCTTTACTCAAAATTTCTCCCAGCCCCAGCAACTATGGGGATAATATGGGCAACTGTAAACCGCTCCCTACATGGGAGTGGATGATTATCCTCTTTGGCCAAGATCCAGTGATGGCACCTTTATTGCTGCTTTCAATTAAAACATGAAGAAATACACAGATATCCCACACAAGATGTGAGATTGGTATGGAAAGTGTTATACAAATGTTAATAGATAACTAAAGCGCTGTGTGTGTGTGTGTGTGTGTGTGTGTGTCAATTTGCTGCCCTCTGGATGATACTGGACTACAGCTTGCATCATCCCTGACCATTGTCCAAGCTGGCTACAGCTGATGCGAATTAGAGTCTGACAACATCTGGAGGCACCATATTGGCTTTCTCAGGGTAATATAGGACTATGAGCTGCTGCTTCTTCTTTCTATGCTTTAGTACTGTGATTTTAGCTGAGTTTAGTGTTTTGTAGTACTATGACAATGATTAATAACAAATGAACATATAATACCCATGGTTAAGGAATCAAGAGCTGGCTTGGTTAGGCTTGTCAACAGCTGAATTAACTGCATTTAACATTAATAAGGGTTCCCCAGAATTAACTGCATTTAGCATTAAAGAATGTTTCCCTTGACTTGGGATCTGCAAGCTCCTTCGAACTGTTGTTTCAGATCTTAGTTAGGGGGTGAAGTCTAGTTAACTGGGGTTAATGCTGCTGCTGCTGAACTGCTTAACTGTGGTTAAGATGGCAGGGCGTGAATTTATTCCAAGGAAGGCAAAGAGCAAGTTTGTCCCTGAAGCTGGCTCCCAGTTCCTTAACCACTATGAAGAGGGAGCCCATATTATTTCTATACTGGCCCATTGAGAGAGGTATACCCTTTGCATCATTTCCATAGTCAGCCACCATCTACTTAACAGGGAAACAGAGAAGGAAAACATTAAGGGAAGAGGGGTGGGGAAAGGGGGGTGGGTGGAGAAAAGCTGAAATGAAATGAAACCAGGGAAGTACAGTTCTTACAGTCTGTTGTGATTTCATAGGGGGAGTTGAGGCGTGCATCTCCACAGGGCGAAGTGTTCACATACAGATGGAACAGAATGTTCTCTTTTAGCCTGTAGCCTCCCTCTTTTAACCGCACGAAGATTGATCGCTCGCCGTCTTCTTGTCGTTTGCTAGGATCATAGAGAAAGGTTGCAGGTCATTTGTTACATTCCGAATCAGAACTAATTCTGCTCTCCCTATGGGATAGCTCGCAGGCTCTTTGTTATATTTTCTTCCCTTATAATACCTTGCATCGCAGCATCTCTCTAGGTAATGCTTGTATGATCTCCACGGTGTCCGAGTTTAAAGGTCCAACCATTTAAAACAGCCGTACAATAAAATAAAATTAGAATCAAAATACATTATCAGAATATTGTCATTATTTATCAATGCATAATAATAATAATAATAATAATAATAATAATGATGATGGAATAATTGGTGCTGTATCCAGAAAAGGATCAAAGAAGGGAGAGTCAAAAGCTGGGTGTGTTTCAACTCTCTCTTTGGGAGCAACAAAAGGAGAGTGACTGGTGCCAGCACTATTATATAGTGAAGTTTTTAAATGTTCGATGCTTTATTGTGTTTTTAATATTTTGTTGGGAGCCGCCCAGAGTGGCTGGGGCAACTGAATCAGATGGGTGGCATATAAATGATAAAATTATCATTTTATTTATCAGTAGTTGGAAAAAAGAGTCTTTTTTCCCCTACAAAATGATGGGGAATAGCAAATGAATTCTCCCATTTTGTTTCTATTTGGTGAGTAATACTATCATTAAGAGAACCGCTAACTATTATTTTATAACTGGAAAGCTGCAATCCTATACGCACTTAGGCAGGTGGTAAGACTCATTCAGCCACTTTGTATTGCTGTGAGCTTGTTCCGAATTGTATTGCTTAATGGAACTTTTGTTTCATTTTGTTTTTATTTATATGCTACTGTGTTTTTGATTGTAAATTGATTGTAATGTTTGTTAACTTTTAATGCTGTCGTTATTGTGAGCCACTTTCATCTCAATGCTTAATTGCTGGAAAAGTGGAATTCAAATATTAAAAATCAAATCAATTCATACAGAGGTTTATTCTATGTCCCTGTTAATTTCCTCATTACATTCGCGTTATGTAAAAGCCACTTCCAGAAAATGAATGGAATCTGGTACATGTTTAACACTCATTTCTGTGTTATTTGATTCCAGAAAAATAAATCAATCATGGGAGTTAAGGGGTGAAATTCGAGGCAATATATTTGCATACAGTTCTTCCCTGCTGTTTTCAAGGGGGAATCATGGGGGAATAGGATCACGCTTATGCGGAAAGGGCAAGGGAGTAGCATTATTGTCCAATGATATTGTCAAAGTTCATTGGTATGAATGAACTTTAGTGTGACATGCTAGTATATCGGTCAAATAGCCACAGTTCTGTACTGCAGTGTGAAAGGAACATTAGAAAATGGAAAAGGACTACTAGCATTACAATTAGAAAAACAAACACACCATTCTCTACCTCACAATGCAACCTTAGTTGGGCTTATTTCTGAGTAGACATGCACAGGATTGTGCTGTTTATGTTTCCTTAAGTTATGGTCAAAGATTGAGGCTGGAGAAACAATATTAACCCCACTCTGAAAGCTAGTATGAATGGAAATGCAACATGTCGAAAGTTTAAAGCTGTCAATTAAGACAACGTTGGCACATGTTGAGATTCATTAATTCACTTATTAAAATAATTTTTGTGTGCATGGCAAGATTGCTACTTCTTTTTGACAATGTGGTTTTATTCCAACCTTCATTTGCTAAGGAGATTTTTTTTTTTTGAGCTAGAGAATTTCTGAATTTTCAGTCCATAAAGTCAACTATCCCATTATTATCACTGTTCACTGATTTAAGTGGGATTAGAGAAAAAAAATGGTTTGAAGTTTGGTGCCCAACATTCTGGAATTATTGCAAGCACTGAAGTGAAACAAAAACAAGGCAACATGTGACCAAATTGCAAACATACAATATGTAGTCACAACTTATATAATTCTCATTGACATAAAACAGAAATCTATCAGGTCTCTGGAATGACAGATAATTTTGAAACATTTTCAAGAAGCACACCTTTGTCTACAGCTTATAAAAGGCTGAAGGTTTCAGCTTAGTTCTCAATCACCACTCCAATTTCAGAATAACTTTTTTGAGCAGATGGGAAAACTAAGAAACAAAACACTAGCATGTGTTTCCATGTTGGCCATGGAGGGGAGAGGGGGTTTCCTCATCTACAGCCACCATGGAAGCACAGGCTACTAACATCCCAACAAACTAGTTCTTTCCCAGACGTCTAATTTTGGGAGACTTATTTACAAGTTAGGGTAGATTTGCATGCTAGGCTAGATTCACACAACCATATTTTGCATGCAGTGAGCTAATTTTGCAAATCATTTTGTGTTTGGAGCCTTGGCCAGCTCAAGTTACATACAATCCAAGTGTCCTGATTTTCTAGGGACAGTCCCAGAATTACGAAATACATCCCAGGTTCTGATTTGATCTAGAATGTCCCTATTTCCCCTGCCAGTGCTGCTGCTGAGCTCAGGGAGGAGAATGAGCTGGAGCTTTTCCAGAGCAACAGTTGTGGCAGCAAGGGAGCATCCCATTG
The DNA here is from genome assembly GCF_009819535.1 of Lacerta agilis. NCBI lineage: Eukaryota > Metazoa > Chordata > Lepidosauria > Squamata > Lacertidae > Lacerta > Lacerta agilis. The sequence continues at coordinate 42,741,657 of NC_046323.1, read as the reverse complement.
CATCTCGATGGCCGCTGCTGCCGGTCTCCTTCCTTGGGCAGCTCATGGCAGCTGCTGGAGAGTGGGCAAGGAGGAGGAGAGGCTGCTCCCGCCGTTGCCCAACCACTGGGCCTTAGTAGCTGCTGAAGGATGCTATGCACTGACACTGGACTTCTCTGGAAATACTCTTGGTGCAGTACAGTGGTACCTCGGGTTAAGAACTTAATTCGTTCTGAAGGTCCATTCTCAACCTGAAACTGTTCTTAACCTGAAGCACCACTTTAGCTAATGGGACCTCCCGCTGCCGTTGCGCCACCAGAGCACAATTTCTCTTCTTATCCTGAAGCAAAGTTCTTAACCTGAAGCGTTATTTCTGGGTTAGTGGAGTATGTAACCTGAAGCGTATGTAACCCGAGGTACCACTGTATTCCCAGCTCCTCAAGTTGAAAAGCACAAATATGCACGCCCCAAGAATGTGTGTGTAAATATGGTTATGATTATATATGGTAATTCCACACACATCTCGGAAACGTTTGTTACTTTCTACAGTCTCTCTCTTTATTTTTTTTAAAGACCAAATGATTATGCACGATAGCTGGTAAATCTATTTCTCCCGGTACATGGGCTGAGACCCTGAGAATGGCTTCCTAACACACCTATTCAAAGCAAAATAAAGACTCAGCCCACCTTTCACAAGTTTATGGCACAACCAACATACATTCAGAGCACAATCCTTCCCTCAAAGATTGCTGGGAGCTGCAGTTTCCTCCCTCACACAGCTACCCTTAACCAACCACATCTCCCAGGATTCTTTGGGAAAAGACACACACTTCAAATGTACATAGGACAAGCTTTAAATATCTGGTGCAGATCTACCTTGTGCACACTTATTTTCCAGCAGGAATAGGGATACTCTCTAGAATGTGGACTTCGGGTTCATAGGTCTGATTAACAGGAATTTCGCCTGTCTGTCTAGGAGGTTTTTTCCTCACACATAGATTTCACTGACATTCTCTTTTTTCCCCAGGCTGGTTGCTCTTTTCCTTCTAACTCTGAATGAATTTTTTTCTCTCTTTCTCTCTTCCACAAGCACAATCAACAACCCCCAGCAGCGCCTTGTGTTTGCTTTCGACTAGCCTGCCTACCAGCCCAAGCCTCTACCTCCTCCACAGCCTGCCTGCTGTTAAAACCGTTCGGCTGTCACTCTTCCATGCTTTGCTTGTTTTGTCGGTTTTTGATGCTGCGATGCGTTTTCTGTCGAGTGAAATTTACAGGCACATTACCCTGCTTGACAGGAACACTGAGCCACTGGGATCTCCCGAGGAGAGGGTGGACGCCTGCAGCTCTCTCATTTGCCTGCCACCTTCTGTGAAATCTCCCAACCACTTTAATTGCATTATCACCCTGCCACAAAAACCCCAGAACAATCGAGTACCTGAAAAATCCTGCCACTCAGGAGTTTTAAAGCAAAATCCTCCCCCCTTCCTCCTCATTTGGATGGAATGGCAAAGCACAGTCAACTGGGAACTGAGAGAGACCACGGAAGTGTCACACATTGCCTTGTATTATTAGGCTAAGCTGTGCCATTGAGAAAACCTGGTGGTATTTAACAGCAGGGATGGAGAGGTAAGTTTTTAGGGACTCAGTTCTCTAGGAGAATAGTTACTTATCTTCTTGGATAAAATGGAACAATGGCACAGCTTCCTCCTTGTCGTATTTCCTCCCACCCACTGTTTACTCCTAAAAGGTGGAAATAAAGAAAACCTTGCTTTGTCAACTGATGCTAAAGTCTTGGGCAAACCACGCACAACCCCTGAACATGTTACCTCATGTCAATGGGCAGAGATGGCCTAGTGTTCATTGCTATGTTTCATTTTGTCAACATCCTTCAGCCCTGTATACTTGAAGGAGTGTCTCCACTCCTGTCGTTCAGCCCGGACACCAAAATTCAGCTCTGAGGGCCTTCTGGCAGTTCCCTCACTACGAGAAATAAGGTTACAGGGAACCAAGCAGAGGGCCTTCTCAGTAGTGGCGCCTGCCCTGTGGAACACCCACCCGTCAGATGTCAAAGAAATAAACAACTACCGTATATACCCGAGTATAAGCCGACCCGAATATAAACCGAGGCACCTAATTTTCCTACAAAAACGTGGGAAAGCTTATTGACTCGAGTATAAGCCAGTTCACCTTTGCCGCTGTGGAGGAGGAGGAGGAATGAGCAGCCCGAAAGCAGCCCTTTGGGCTGCTCCTTCCTCTTCTTCCTTTGCCAAGTTTGCATTTATGTGAGCAGTTCAGGAATGAAACAAGCTGCCTGGGGATAGTAAAGAACCGCCGTTCTTGTACACTTCTTAAGGAATGGTTGACTGGGGAGAGCGGGTGGCGGCACGAGCGGAGAGAAAGGGCTTCTTTCTCGCCGCCCCCACCGCCCGCCTCACTCGAGTATAAGCCGAAGGCAGCTTTTTCAGCACAAAAAATGTGCTGAAAAACTAGGCTTATACTCAAGTATATACAGTATCTGACTTTGAGAAGACACCTGAAGGCAGCCCTTTATAGGGAAGTTTTTAATGTTTGATGTTTTACTGTGCTTAATGTTTTAATTTGTTGGAAGCTGCCCAGAGTGTCTGGGGCAACCCAGTCAGATGGGTGGCATATACCGGTAAATAATAAGTTGTTGTTAAAATAAGGCCACCCTGCTTCATGAGAAAAGACAGATGCCTCCCCCATTTTCGTGCCTAGTCTTTAGAATGGTCCCTTATGCATTGCTCAAAAAGAGGAAACATGTCACCAAAAGTGAGCACACATTTGCATAATATTTGCATAAATTAATATAGGTATGCTTCCTTAGACATGTATGAAAGCAGTGGTATACTCAAATTTGCCTCTGAATGTAAAGGTGGTCTCCATATATTTATCTGAAAACCACAAATGCTTGGGGCCATGACTCTGCCTTGCAGCAGTGAGTTCCATAAATTAATTGTGCTTATTTTGAAAATACTGCCTGAAGAGGAATGAGAAGGAAGTGGGCAAGAGGAAGGGTGGTGTTTGTCAGCTTTAGACACTTTTGCCATCCTTTCACTATGAGTAGAAATTCTGTTCAACCTCACTCTGAAATATGCCCCATTATTTTTAAGCTAAATCCCAAAGACCTGATCAGCATCATGTGTGAATAAGGCATAAAAAGGATTACTGTGTTGTGGAAGGGGAAGGGAACTTAGCTTTGCAGTTGTTTCAACTCAGAAGGTACTGGGGGTAGGCAGCATTTGTGTGTATTTGTGTGTGTGTGTGTGTGTGTGTTTGTGTTTGTGTAGTTCAATAGAGCAGAGACATCAGCTCCTGGCTAAATCGAGAGTGTGTGTGAGAGAGAGCCATCTGTAGAAGTCGTTGTGAACAGGGTTTTGTGTTGCTCTGAGAATTCGCTACACAAAAGGAATGTATCATCGATCCAAATAACATAATAATGTAACTGAATGTGCTGTGGAGATAGATCAATAAGGAGCTTAAGATACAGTGATTGCACTTCTGTCTTCAGGGACAAGGATGCCATTCTTAACACAAAGCAAGCACAGGGACTGCTAAGCAGAGAAAACATAATAATTTAATGCACACCCAAAAATAAAAATAAAATAAAATAAAATGCTGAGACTATAAGAGACAGTGTCAGTTATGGCTGATCTCTTTCTGGTTCTCGCTTTTACTCTCTGCCTTTCAAGTTATGACCACTTGCTCTGTTACTGACATGCCACATTTCATCAATGCCCAGATGGAACAGAGATGCAAAAAAGAAAAACACCACCATTACTGAATTTTTCATATATTTACAGGTACAGCCCAACATGGACTCCTCCCTGTTTGCAGAGTGAAGAGCTTCTTTCATAAAACCCAGGGATTAATTTGAACTTTTGGCTCACCAGGAAGGTTCCTCACAAGGAAATGAGGCCCTCAGGTTGAAATAAGTTGTCTACCCTTTGCCCAGAGGTTTTCCTGTGACTTTGATATACATAACCAGCGTACATAACTAACTGCATTCATGCATTTAATATCACATAGTTTGGCCCTTAGATTCAGGGTGAGCAAACCCGGCTGAAGGGCCAAACTACAGAGGGAAAGGTGTTCGTGACCGTGCGACATGTAGGAAAAGCTAATTCTCCCTTTGTTTCCAGCCCTATGGCGTTTATTGTCAGACAGAGGGAGCACTACGGTATCCTGCTTGGATTCCAGGGTGACTGTCTGCTTCACGCACCAACGGGTAGCTCTTTTAAGACCCGACAAACGTATTAATGATCAACAGTATACAAGAGAGCGTGTTCATCGTAAATAACCTTCCCCAGTATGACTCAGCAGCCGCGAAGGAGGAAAATGCCCGTAATGAGAAGACGGCTAGTCTTTCATTCGCTGGTCATTTACTGCTGTTATCAGGCCTGTGTTTAAAGCATTCATCAAAAACAACCAAGAGGCTTCGTGAAACACGGCTTTGTGATTAAAATCTAATAGCTGCTGGAAGAAAATAGGCTGGCATAAAATGTCTCTCGACTAAATCCCACTCCCTTTGTAGAGTTATTTGGCTGCATGTCAACAACGCACAAACATATACACATGGCGCTGGCCCAATACCTTTTGGCACCTGAGGCGAACCACAAAATCTCCCCCCCCCCGCCAGGGAGGAAGATGGGAGTGAAGATCTACAGATGGAACAGAAGGGGAATAAATATTGCAAATGGTTGAAGTGGGAATCAAGGGCCATTACTGGGTGGGGGAAAGGGCCCCACTCTGAATCACACCTGGCAGGTGCAGAGGCCAGGAGACCCCAGAGGGAAGCCCCACCATTTCTTCCCTAGAGGTGGGAGGAGACCAACAGCACCTCATAGAATCAGGAGGAGCTGCTGAAGAGGCAGGAGATCCAGCCTCCAAGAAGTGCACTGCAGCCAACACTGCTACCACATGTCTTGATCCCCTGGCCTACCTGGCGAAAAGTCAGTATGTTAAGTCCCCAGTCCAGGGTCAGTCCACGTGTCCAAAGTCCAAACTGGAGCACAGCCCTGCAGAGATGCTGGAGCATCAAAGCTGAGGTCCATCAACACGGGCAGTTGAGCAAACTCAGCTCTGCTGACCTTTTGTACTTTGCGTGCTGATTGCAACATCTGGACTTGATGAAGCAGGTGACTCTCACCTGCTCCAAGTCTCTTCCCAGAGCTAGCCAGCCCCACCTGGCCAACTAGGGAGCTGAGCTGTGGACCCTTGCCTGCCTCAGCCTCCTGGAGTTCCACTCTCACTGCTCCCTATGCCTCAGAGTCCACCATGTTTGTGGAGACACGCTCTGGTGATGGGTCCTGCTGCTCTGGTTCCTGTGCACTGACCTCAATCCCCTCCTCATCCTCTGTCACCCTGTGAGTACTTCCTACATCAACCTCTCCTTCCCCACCCCCAACTTGCCCTGGTGTGTCCCAGTCTCAGCTACACCCCTCACTGGGATCCTTTTCTTCTTCTTTCTCCTCCCCATAGTCCTGCCAGTTCATGACATCATGCCACACTGGCAGTGCCTGATACATATATGTATAGAATACTTTTCCTTTCCTGGTTTGAGCTCCCCCAGCCTTATTCACTTGGGGGGCAAACATACACTCATTTTTCATGCTGTTTTGTTCTCTGCATAAATATCAGATGGTTGTCATTTCTTGGACATTATTTGAATTGCTGTGAGATTGCATTGAACTCGATTAATTATTTGCTGAATTTGTTGGGTTTTGCATATTTCATGCTTTTTTTGGGGGGATATTATTATTATTTCGAGAGAAACGTTCGCCGATCTCCAGTGTTACTGTTTATTACTGTGAGCCTCTTGGACAGGCTTCCTCAACCTCGGCCTTCCAGATGTTTTTTGCCTACAACTCCCATGATCCCTAGCAGGACCAGTAGTCAGGGATGATGGGCATTGTAGTCTCAAAACATCTGGAGGGCTGAGGTTGAGGAAGCCTGCTCTTGAAGCTTGATGCTCTTGCTGGTGAAGCAGAATACAAATACCAAATCGAAACTGAACCACCCAAGCACAGTTTTACCTCAGGTGAAGCTCCAGCTGCGAGTAAAGGAAGTGAAGGAAGGCCCTCCGCGCCACAATCTCTGCGTGGCAGTCATTGACCACGAGCCCTTGGTCGTTAAGGTATTCTCCATTTATGCATTTGGTACCCGATGTCAGCACAATAACCTGAGCCTGCCGGACATCCAAACCTGCAGGGAGGCAAAATAAATAAATAACAAAAAACAACAACAACCACACACACAAAAAACCCCACACTGCACCGCACCGACGGTTTTTTATAGAATCGCCTGGCAGCGTTAACACTCGTAATTGCTCGAGTACTTAAAGACCACGCTTTCATGTGGCAGTGGAGACAGCTCTAATAGGGTGATTACACGACTCCTGGAATATGCAGCCATCTCGCATCTCGGCACTACTGGAATAATGTGGGATCCCATTTCAGTCCGGACTGCTAATTCTTAGATAAAAGCCAGCCAGAAAGTTTACTTGTTGAAATCAATAACTACATCGCAAGAGGTGTACACATCCCTGTAAGGAGGTAATAAAAGAATCTCTCGCAGTACTGATAAATAGTAGCCTGCTGGGTTTAGGGTGGGTTTTTTTATGATGGCAACATACATCCCTTGTAATGTGCTTTCATTTCTGTGCCACTGGAAGCACTAAATAAAAAGTAAGGGAGTTTTAGAGCTGCTCTTCTTTAGAAGTTGTACAGAAAACACAGGCGTTCCTTTTCAGCCGGGTCTCTGTTTTGTCTCCCATCGGCTGGTATTGAAGTGTTAGTTGCTGGCCCAGATAGAGGTCCCTGCAGAATAAAATCTGAGGCTGCATCTCCCCCTGCTCTCAAGCTCTACCCTTCTACACTCAGTTTACTTGCCCTTTAATAAACTCCATTGTTTGTTTGGTTATTTTAAATAACTTCTTTGTCCTAAGACAGGTTACATCCGACCCTCCAAGTGTCCCTGTTTTCCAGGGACAGTTCCGGATTTACAGAAGCCGTCCCATTTTCTGATTTGATCCCAGAAAGCCCTGCTTTTCCTTAGGAAATCCCTATTTTCATCGGAGAAATGTTGGAGGATATGGTAGGACATCCCTATTTTCATTGGAGAATTGTTGGAGGGTATGGAGTTATGACCCCCCCCCCCCCGAGCCAAGGAGATAAGCAACTATTCAACCTTTAAAAGACATCTGAAGGAAGCCCTGTACCGTAATACCTCTGCAAACATCCACCTTGTCTAGCGTCCATTCCAGCAAACGTCCGCGGCAAACCCGGAAGTACCTGAACAGGTTACTTATAGGTTTGCTGCTCGCACATGCGCAGAAGTGCAAACCGCTCTGTGCGCGTGCCCGGTGTCCTTTTTGGCTTGCAAAACGAGGTACGACTGTATAGGGAAGTTTTTAAAAAAATGTTTAACGTTTTATTATGTTTTTATATGTGTGCTGGAATCTGCCCTGAGTGTTTGAAGCAACCCAGTCAGATGGGTGGGGTATAAATAATAAAAATTATTACAAATATTATTATGGAACAGGACACCCCTATTTTCATCGGATAGATGTTGGAGGGTATGTTACAACAGTAAATATATGAGTGTTCCAGAGAAAGGGAGTGGAGGAAGCATCAAGGGGAGAGGACCAGTGGAGCAAATTTATCCTGCCCTCTACTGAGTATCGGCAGCCCAGATGGTTATTGGCTCATTATATATAATGTGGGGCCTGATACCACCTTTCATAGCTGCACTGAAACCATGGGCCATTAGACCACGAACCACAGCATTAATGAGTAACTGCAGTGATTAACAACAGCTCATCCCTGCCAGCATACTTTTGAAGGAATCGTGCATAACGAAAAATGCTCGTAGCAATAGAACATAAATTCAGAAGCACATCTGCAAGGAAACTCGTGTTTCCATCTGTAGAGAGATAAAAGCATTCTTCCTCCTAGCATAAAACATTGTCCTTTCTTTTATTTATTTTGGAACCTAGCTAGTTCTGATTCCTTAAGGCTCAAGGTGGGGGTGGGGGAGCGAGTTCAGCCATCAGTTATAAATCAAGCTATGAGAAACATTAACCAAACAGCTAAATCATTCCAAGTACCGGTAACAGACTGTAGTGGTGACCTCCAAAAGCTAGCTCAGACCAAGATGATCTTAAATGTGCTTTTGAAAGAGGATCTGGCTGTAGCATTTTCCGAATAAAAGGAATTCCACGGTTGCAGGGCAGTCACTAAGAACGTCACGCTTTATGTGTCTGTCCCAATATGAAGCATATTGCCTTATTTATTTATTAGATTTATGAATTGCCTTTACAAACAGTTTGCAACATTTTACAGTTTTTCTTTTAACCTCCCATGTTCCTTGTCATGGGGCTCATGCCTCCAAGCCCACACCAACTCTTCTAACTCGATCCCTCCACTACCATTTTTATTGATCCATAGAATCACAGAATTGTAGCGTTGGAAGGGACTTTGAGAGTCATCCAGTCCAACCCCCTGCAATGCAGGAATCTCAAATAAACATCCATGGCAGATGGCCACCCAACCTCTGCTTAAAAACCTCCACGGAAGGAGAGTCCACCACCTGCCAAGAGAGTCCATTCCACTGAACAGCTCTTACTGCCAAGTGTTTAGCCAGAATCTCCATTCTTGTAACTTGAACCCACTGGTTCTGGTCCTACCCTCCAGAGCAAGAGGAAACAAGCTTGCTCCCTCTTCCATGTGACTGCCCTTGAGATATTTGAAGATGGTTATCATGTCTCCTCTCCATCTCCTCTTGCCCAACTCCCTCAACCACTCCTCATAAGGCTTGGTTTCCAGACCCTTGATCATTTTGGTCACCCTCCTCTGCACACTTTTTGTAATCCATTAGGTAAAATCCATTATCCTCATAATCAGAATCTGAAACCAGGGTTTGAGGTAGATTTGTAGGCTCTGGATATGAAGGAATCTGGGCAATGTTAACCACGTAAGAGTTCATTTTTAGTGGTGCATCACTCATATATGATTGCTTCTGCATCTACGTGTGGTAGAGGTCTGTGGCCACTCTCAATCCCAGGTCCCTGGTAGAAACACCTGCTTGCTACATGTGCACATGGCAGTTATTGGTATACACTTAAAATGTTTCACATGTATGGGTAAAAAAATAATAATCTGGAAAGACGCATGATCCAAGTGACAACATGATCCAAACTGTTGATTTGTAAATAGCAGAAATATTCAGAGTTGATTTGCAGTGTAATAAGCTTTCTCAAACAATTGTTTTTTGGGTTTTTTTTGGCAGACCAAATGAAGGATGCTACAGTCACCCTAAGTAATTAAATAACCATTAAAAAGAATTAATCATAACACACATGCACACACACTTGCAGTTTACTGTTTTTATCCTGCTTTAACCCAATTTTTTTTTTGCAAAGCCTTATTATAAGACTCACTGACCCTAGAATCACACAATTTAAAATAAATCAGGAGAACTGAACTTCATCCTTTGTTATAACCTTGACACCTGATACATCTGTCTGAGAAAGTCTTCTGAATATATTTCTCTCCCCCTCAAATCATTGCATGAAATAAAGCCTTACACCTTCTGTGGATGATGGGGGGGGGGGAGTGGGGAAAGACTGGATGAAATTAGATATAAAGGGTGAACAATTTATAAATGGAGGGTTTTAATATTGGGCTAAACCCTTATAATAGTTTTCAATTTGAAAAGGAAATGAAGCAAGGTAATAGGGGAGAAAAAGGAGGAAGAGTTGCTTTGTCAGCCATGTGCTGGTGAAGGGGTAATTTAAAGTGGGGAGAAGGGACATAAAAACCCAGTTTGCATGTAATGCTAAGCCAAACCATGACATATCACTAACGCTGGAGTGCCAGGTGCAAATTAATGTCTGGGAGTGAGCAAAATACAGTTGAGGAACAGGATTCCTCTAGCTCAGGGATCAGCAATTTTTTTTCAGCAGGGGGCCAGTCCACTGTCCCTCAGACCTGGGGGCGGGGGGGACTATATTTTGAAAATAATAATAATGAACAAATTTAAAATAATTTTGAAAATAATAATAATGAACAAATTCCTATTCCCCACAAATAACCCAGAGATGCATTTTAAATAAAAGGACGCATTCTACTCATGTAAAAACAGGCTGGATTGAGAAGGCGATTGGGCCGCATCCTGGGGGCCCCAGGCCTTAGTTTGCCTACCCATGCTCTAGCTCATGCTCAGTCCAGAAATTTGTCCTCAGAAGTGAATTTCCTGCCTCATGAAAATCCCCTCCTGGTTCCCCCCTCAAGATTTCTTCATCTCAGCCGCCTAATTTAGAAGGTGAAGGTGGTGAGGAGGCTGTTTTGTTGTGGTGGTGGTTAAACAACTGGGAGTCAGAAATCTTGGTGATCTACTCCATGCTTTTTTCGGGGTGGGGGGGGGGGCTACACAGGGGTATGCATACCTCTAAGCATTTTGTGAATCTAAGTTTGGCCTCATTGAGGGGCAGTATTCCAATATGAGTAGGAAAATGAGAGTACCTCTAAACATTCTTTTAAAGAAAAAAAGCACAGGATCTACTGAAAATCACCCAGAGGTCTATCAGTAGATCCCAATCTACCTTCTTCCCACTCTGGTGTCAAGTTAAATTATTTGGGGGGGGGAGAAGTAGGAGGGGACCTTCCAGAAGATAAATAAACTAAAAGAGGCAATGCCTTACCGGGGTCATTTAGATTCCAGATAACTTAGATGTACAACTGGAAGCAAAACTCCAGCATCTTAAGATACCAGTGTCTTTGCCAGCTCTGCTATCTGAGATTTTAAAACTCAGGAGTGGCTTGCCTGTGGCTCTCCATATGTTGTTGGACTACAACTCCCATGATCCCATTGGGCATGCTGGCTGGCTAGGGCTGATGGGAGCTGAACATCGGGGGGGGGGGACCACAGATAACGGGAGTACTGAAAGTGGGATGCATAAAAAGTATGTTCTTGATAACAGTCGGTTATGGACTTTCCCCTTATTGTTTTGGGGGGCAGTTATGATCTCAAATACTGTATGCGGATGGCTAATCAGGCTGGGCTCTAAGTCTCAGCTTTCAAGGAACCATTTCCCATACGATGACAACTGGTTGTTAAAGCAATCCTAAGATCTGCTGAAGCTGAAAATCACTTTGAGGGTTAAGTTCCTTTTTCTTTAGGCATTTGGCCTCAACTGAGCCCTTCCTAAAACCCTAATCGGTCTCTAATACGCTAGTGAATAGTTTTGTAAATTGCAAATGTTTTCCGTTACTTGTAACCCAGCTTTGCAAATAGACTCTTATCGGCAATGCAAATGATTTCAGCCTTGTAAATAACCCATTATCAGCAATGCAAATGTTATCAGTCCCGTGTAACCTAATTTGTTCTCTCTCTGAAAGATGAAAATTTGCTACCTGCTTGTTCTGCCTGATTAAGAGATCCATGAAACAAGGAAGCTCATGTGCCCTGAGAAAAATATTTAAATGTATGTATGTATGTATGTATGTATGTATGTAACAAACTACTGTGCACCTTCATTAAACCAAATATTTTTGTTGGACCTTTCTGCTAGGGTGGGTAATGGAACTCCCAGTTTATTCTCTGGAAGGGATGTGGCCTTGGGACAAACTGACAGAAAAATGAAATGGCAGAATTAAGTTAACCACCCAGTCCTATTTGTGTCTCCATGTGACAGCCCTTTAGATATTTGAAGATGGCTACCATATGAAGATGGCTAGCACAGGGACTGACGTGAGCTGTAGTTACCAAAACATTTGCAGGGCATCAGGTTGGGGAAGAGAGATATGTTTCTGCCCCTTCCCCCTTCCTCTAATGGTGATGACTCACGTGAACAAGTTGTTCGGTAAAAAGAGAGAGCTGGAAATAATGATAGATTAAAGTCATCCTTGTGAATTATTCATGAGGTACAATTTCATGTAATTTTCAGTGCTGGTTCATATCTAGCTGGTAGGCAATAATTTGCTATTCTTTTTTGTTTGTTTTCCATTTAACAAATCAATCAAGTGTGTGTGTGTGTGTGTTCTAATCATGCTGAACTTCCAGCCCCTCTCTTGATTATTTTATTCATTTTATTGTTTCTGGAATAGAGCTCAACTGAACTTTTCTCAAAGCCAAGGTAGTCTCATTCCAGGCTATATCTGTGCTGTGCTTTCCCATAGTGACTTCATGGTGTTCATTAGACCATCCTCTGCCAAGGATATTGGAAAAAAGAGAAAGGGATGCTATATTGGGGTATGCAGGGGAAAACACACCTCTCTCAATTCATGTTGTTGAAGCCAGTTGACAAACATCACTTTCTACATCAGCATGCTTAGAATAGCAGTCTAAGGCCCCACCACCCCAACCACTATGAAACCTGTGCATAATGCCATTACCCTTTGGTAAGGTAAAGGTAAAGGGACCCCTGACCATTAGGTTCAGTCGCGGACGACTCTGGGGTTGCAGCGCTGTTCTTGCTTTATTGGCTGAGGGAGCCGGCATACAGCTTCCGGGTCATGTGGCCAGCATGACTAAGCCGCTTCTGGCAAACCAGAGCAGCGCACAGAAACACCGTTTACCTTCCTGCCGGAGAGGTACCTATTTATCTACTTGCACTTTGACGTGCTTTTGAACTGCTAGGTTGGCAGGAGCAGGGACTGAGCAATGGGAGCTCACCCCGTCGCGGGGATTCAAACCGCCGACCTTCTGATCGGCAAGCCCTAGGCTCTGTGGTTTAACCCACAGCGCCCCCTGCGTCCCTTTGGTACATTATGCTTATTTCCGTGGCACTCTCTGGAGTGAACCCAAACCATCACATCACACTTCTGTCGGCATTTTACATTGCCACCAACTCATCTGCCCAGAACTCCAGGAACCTGTCTTTTAAAATTGCAGTTGCCACCCTAGATTCCACTAAATCAACATTCATCTTAAGAAAGTCACTATTTTGCATCAGGTGACATTCCACCAGACATTCCAGGCTTTCTTTTGTGATGTGCTTTTCCATAGCAATCACATATCCTCTGCTGAGGGTATGAAAAAAAGAGAAAGGCCTGCTGCTTTGGGTGTGTGTGCAGAAAAAAAACTTGCAGATGGAAGATCCATGTGAAGTTTAACAGCCAGCCAGCGCTCCCTCTCCTCCCTCCAGCTGCATCCTGGGGAGGAGTTGAGCAGGTGACAGGAAGAGGCAGGGATTGGCAGCTCAGCTGCTTCCTGGAGTATGCCAGTGCTGGTTATGGCTTGTGCCATCCATGCAGGGTAGCGGCAATGGGCAGGAAGTGTGAGTGGAGAGTGGAATTGCCAGGGTGGCATGGGGGCAGCAGCGTGGGGGAATTGAAAAGGATGTTCAAAATAACTTTTGTAAAAAACAAAACAAAACCCAGAAGCTTTTCTTTTGGGAATTATAGGGACAGAACTACCTAAATTGTATAGAAATTTATTCATGTATTGCTGCTACAGCAGCAAGAATGCTACTTGCCCCAAAGTGGAAAGACCAAGGAAAAAAGTATAAAATACTCAGCCGTGACAATCCCTGAAACGAGATGGAGATATAAACCAAACTTAACTAAACGCAACTCCCAAAAAATTGGGGTGAGGGCCCCTAAACAACTAAGTGGAATTAGACAAGAATATATACAACTCAAATGAAAACCCTCATAACAAAAACCCTAACGAGGTGCCGGCTCTTTCTCGTTTCACTGGATGGAGTCTGTTTCCTCAGAGGGAAATTAATTATAGAAACTACAGAATGCTATGAAAGTCAAACCAAAAGAATAAAGAGCAGTAGGGGGAGAATCCTCCCAAACTATTTCATGTTAGTTGAACTCAGGTTAGCTAACCTAAACAATTTTGATAGCAAAACTCATTACTTTGAGAAAACGAAGCCGCACGGGCTCCTGTGACAAGATGCTACAAAAACATGATTAAGAGAAAGAGCCGGCACTTCGTTAGGGTTTTTGTTATGAGGGTTTTCATTTGAGTTGTATATATTCTTGTCTAATTCCACTTAGTTGTTTAGGGGCCCTCACCCCAATTTTTTGGAGTTGCGTTTAGTTAAGTTTGGTTTATATCTCCATCTCGTTTCAGGGATTGTCACGGCTGAGTATTTTATACTTTTTTCCTTGGTTATTATATCCCGTGACTGTCTTTCTGTTTTTTTGCCAATGTGGAAAGAAGCAGAAGTCCCAGCAAAGGAAGAATGGATACAAAAACTTATGGAATATGTAGAAATGGCAAAACTTACCGGAAGAATAAGAAACCAAGATAACAAACTTTTTTATAAAAGAATGGAAATGGTTTATTGAATATTTACAGATAAATTGCAAACAGATAAAAACATTGGCAAGATTATCGGAATAACCTGCAGTTTCATATAAGAGTATATATTTCAAGTAGATAATTAAATGAGCAAATTAAATGAATTTGGATATGCGGAAGATATTAAAAAAATAATTTAAGGGACCGCAGAAAGATGGGGAAGGAAGCCAAACTTTGAAATGTTAAATTAATTGTAAAACTAATGAAATGTATAAACTTGAAAAGTACCATTAAAAACTTTTTAAAAAGCAGTGTGGGGATTCCTTGGGGGGCTTCTTGCCCTGGAAGCAGAGCCTAAGACAAGGCCTGATCCTGAGGCCTAGAGATCCTAATGGACCTCATAGGGAGAAAAGGACTCTCTCTCTCTCAGGCAAATTTGCTCTTATGTTGGATCAGCTCTCTTCATGTCAGTGGGGAGTTCAAAAATAGCAGTGCACCACATTTTACATCCCTGTTCACGCAAGAATAGCCACCTTATGTCACCCCTAATTAGAATTCTCTTGCCCAGGATCGCCACGAATCCGATGTTGACAGAACGGGGCATAAATCAGCAGTGGCAACAGAACTGATTAAATGTTTGCAAGCAGAGAATGGCTCCACGGGAGAGATTAAAATAATCAAATATGTATAACTGCACTAATTGATGCACTAAGGTAAGAGGGAAATGGTTTGGACGCTCGGAAATGGCGTAAACCCAGAGAAGGTTTTGCGTGAAGCGGGGAAAGACAGCAACTGTTGTATTATAACAAAGATGACTTCAGCACAATCAAAGGCAAGAAATTCAAGGAGGAGAGGGGATTATTATCAATAACAAAGGCTACTTAGAGTGGAGGAGGGTTCCCCAAGGAAGAGCCAAAAGACCCGCTGCTAAGTGGTACATTTAAATCTCAAATTGGGAAAGAAAGGCACTCAAGGGTGTACTACGGGGAGCAATCCAGCACTTGCGGAGGCATGGATGTGATGACTTAGCAGTCTTTTCCGCTTCTGGTTTCTATGGCCCATTTCATTTACTTCCCTTTCCCTTCTGTGAACAGAGAAGAACGAAAACTGCTGCCCTGGCGGAGAGTACGCTGATTTAGCAGAATCATTTGCACCTCTGCCCATGCTTCTGAGGTGTTGCATCTGCCTCGATCAATGTGTTGCAGTGGGGCAGAGGAAGCTGTGATTATAGTCTCCGCCTGTGCCATACATTGAAAGCAGTACCACATACCACCCTCAACAGTTGTGTCTTCCCCCAGAGAATCTGGGAGCTGTAGTTTGTGAAGCCTGCTGAGAGTTGCTCGGAGAACTTTAATCCCCTTCGCTCAAAGAGGGACTGACTGTTGAAGCACTCTGGGAAATCATAGCTCTGTGAAGGGTCTCCTGACCATCTCTTCATTCATGGACATAGGTTAGGGTCAACATCAGCACCTGCCCAGGCCCCTGCCAATGCTAACCAAGCCCCTGCCCCGTGTTCCACACACCCCAACATGCCATACCAAGCTGCACTAAGTGGATGGGTTTCCCACCAAGCCTCTGAATAAGCTTAATTCTGGGGCACTGTGGAAAATTCAAAGGTTGGCCGACCGCTTGCAGCACTACTGCCACAGCCAGATAAACCTGCCAGGGCCAGCAGGCAGAGGATGGGATCTACTAGAGGATCCTTTGCCCAGGGCCACATGGAGCAAGCCCTGACACCAGTTATCTGCATGCAGAGTGTTCCACACAGACCACTTGAAATTGTGCAGGCAGCAGCTCTGCTGAGCTTTTGGTGACTCCTGAAGATGCCTTTATTCACCCAGCCAGCCTTTTGTGGGTGACTGATGCCAAACCTTGGGGGGTTATTGTCATCAAGCTACTGTGGCTATTGCTGCATTATACTTATTTACTGCGACGTGCTTTTGCTCATTTTGTTTTAATGCACTGTTTTATGAAGTTGTGTTTTACTGATGTACACCACCTTGGGATTTGAATGAAGGATGGCTTAACAAAATGTTAAGCAAGCAAACAAAAACAAAGCACCTCTGACACTCCAATTCAGTGGTGGCACCGCACTGGATTGGTAGTCTCAGGGGCGGAGGAAGCCGCCCAGCTACCTGGGGCGGAAAACCCGGAAGCACCCGGGGGGCGTGGTTTCACTCCCAGCATGCATGCGCAGTGTGTGTACGACGTATGCGTCGGACGCACGCTGCACTTGCGTGCTGGGAGCAGCGCGCTGGCAGCGGGCGAGCCCCAGGCGGGGCAGCCCCACTCTGCGGATTGCTTGGGGCCTGCCGGCGATGCGCAGTGCTCCGCAGCAGCACGCTACCGGCAGGCGAGCCCCGAGCAAGCCCGTCTGGGGCTCACCCACTGGCAGCGCGCCGCTCCCAGTACATAGGCACAGTGTACAACACATGCGTCGGATGCACACTGCACCTGCGCGCTGGGAGTGACGTGCTGCCGGCGGGCCAGCCCTGGACGGGCTTGTTCGGGGCCTGCCGGCGGCACACAGTGCTCCATATTGGTGCGCTGCCAGCAGGCGAGCCCCGAGCAAGCCCACCCAGGGCTAGCCCACCTGCAGCGCACCGCTCCCAGCATGCAGGTGCAGCGTCGGACGCATACATTGGACGCACGCTGCGTCTGTGTGCTGGGAGCAATGCGGTGTCACTGGGCAAGCCCGTCCGGGCGGAGGCGAGCGAGTGAGGGGAGCCCAGAGTGTCACCCCCTCCAGGGTGGTACCCAGGGCTCCTCGCTCCCTTCGTCCCCCTCCCATATGCTATGTTAGGGGAGGCAAAGCACAGTATGGTAAACGTGGATACAGAGAGGCAAAATTTCAAGGCCTCAGTGTGAGAGCTTCCACCCTCCTTCTATGGATCTTGAGGGTCTTCAGAGCCCCAGGGGTTCTCTTGCATTCAGGAAGCACCTGGTCAGCTCTTCAGTTGGCTGGGTTAAGAGCCTGTCCCATCCTCAGAGCCCTTCTGAGATCTGTTTCTTGAAGCAGTTTTGCTTCCCCATTAAGCCCTCTATCACCAGACCATTTCCTCCTCCTCAGTTCCGTTTGCACTGGCTTGGTCTCTCCTACTCTGAAAATGCCTACATTTCACTGGACCCCAGCGCAGTGGTGGCTGATGCTGTTGCCTTTTTTTCTCATGGACCGAGAGGAAGTCCCACGCCTTATTGCCGTCATAGGCCCTCCTCTGCTCTTTAAAATGTGGCAGCTATTTTGTGTTACCCCACATCTCCTACTGTACAGCAGCCATTTTTGGGTGACAGACGCCCACAGCGCTTTCCCAAAATTTCAAATGTGCCCGTTGGCCCCCAAAAGTTGGCTTCCCCCTGCTGCAAAGTGTGTGTGACGTGACGCAGCCCCCCAGAACTTGTTTGTGGAGGAGTTTTTGTAAAGCATGCATGCTTGGCTTTGCTGTTTTGACAATGCTTCGAACAGCATATTGGCTCCTTAAATCGCTGGCCTATTGTATCAGTCTGCTAATACATTTTACCAGGCAGTAAACTAAGGGCCGGGAATCAATTGCCCATCAATATTCTTGATTACCTTTAGGTGCCCTGCCTTCTGAATCTTAAAAGGACTGGAAGGATCCATGGAGACAGATTGCCAACTTTTTACTTTTCTCCTGCTACCTCACTTAGCAATCATTAAGATCCATTTCATGAGATATGGGCGATAATTTGCCATCTTTTATCACAGCATGAAATTGCTGTTTAGAGCCCCTTTTGTCCACTTCATCTTTATTTCATATGTAAGATAACTGAAAAGGCCTCCCTGCTTGCTTTTAAGATCAAAGTGATTGTCAGCTTCAGGGGTGGGGGGGGGGGAGAAGAAGAGAAAGAGAAAATTGAACTCAAAAAATCAATGTATATTGCTCTTCTGTGAGTTTCCTCGCCTCCTTCTCTGAAGAGGACCAAACTTCTTAGATTATGTATTTTGAAGAGAAAAGAAGACAAAGATGTCTCTATCTATATTTAAACTGTCAAGATGTATCAAGTTCAAATGGGAAAAATAGTGTTTAAATACCAGTCTTCCTCTTATTCACTGTAAGTGTGCAGAGGGCTCCCCCCCCACTCTCTTTGAAGAAGGACTTTGAAAATAATAGATTAGCCTTAGAATGTGTGGCAGGGACTCTTTATTATGTCCAGTAATTGCAGGTGGAAAGGAAATGTGGCATTACAAATCCAAAACATTTTAAAAGCCCTATGTTAGGTCTCTAGCAAGACACACCCAAATCAAAAGACTGTCTAACGAATGCAAAACATTATATATATATAATATATATATAGCACATTATATATAGATAGATAGATAGATAGATAGATAGATAGATAGCACAGAACATTTCACAGTGGCCTCTTCTCTCTGGCACTTGGGACAAGGTGAACGATTCCTCCCATCTCGGAGTTGCCTATGATGCACAGACATTACACCTGCTTTTTGTCCCACTTGCAAGAGCCAAGCCTGCCAAGTCCTTTGGCAAGCATGGAAAACTTGGGGGAAGTCTGGGTTCTTCTCTCCCGTTGGAGATAAAGTCTTGGGGAAAAGTCAGAAGGTCTCAGGAGGCTTCTCGCCTTCCTTATTGCTAGGAGAGTTGAGCAGCTTCTGACTTTCTTCAAAGAGAAAGTCTTGGGTTGGCTGCATCTGGTTTGGGCTGTTGAAATGACATATGCAGGCCAGGATTCAAAGTGCAATGCACGTGAGTACCTTTTCCAGATCCCCCTTCTCATTGCAGATGCTGTGCATCCTCAAAAGCTGCTCCTGAGGCTCATGGGATCATCTGGAGAGGAGTGCAATGCAGCACAGGGGGATGCAGACAGGGTGGACCAGCCCACCTGTGCGCAGGAACATGAATTCTGCTCACGCAGGATGCTGGTTTTCATGGGTGACCATCTTTGTGGAGGCCCAGCTTTGATGCTGTCCAGAGAGTAACATGGCCCTTGCAAGAACAGATATTGGGTATCTCGTGTCTGGGATCTTTATGAGCCCATGGGTCAGCTATCTGCCCTGAATATTTATGACTTCTTTAATGAAGGGATGGACAGAATTGACTGCAATGACCTTCATTCTGCTCTAGACTGAACAGTGGTTCACTTCTGTCTCGTGATCTAGTCAGAGCCCATAGCAGTTAACATATTGCACAGCCTGAGTCTACAGCACAATGCCAGTTTGTTCCAGATAATTTAGCAAGCCCCCTCTGAATATGCATTGGATACCTCCTGCCTTCTCTGAAAAATCGTCTGTCAAGCTCGAAACATATGCATATGAGCTAATGGTCTATATTTGATACACAATTTGCTGCCTTTGTACTTTTGCAAGCTGAAGTAAAAACTACGTAGGAGACAAAACACCTGGGATCGGATTAGAATCCAAAGTTTTGCCTGCAGAATTTAGAACCGCCATGAATTTTCGAGCATCATGACAATGCCACAGCTATTAAACAATTTGGAAAAAACCCCACCCATAAATATAAAATTTGTGAGATTAGACCTACAATGCATTTCTGTACTGTAGCATGATTTCTTCTTCAGACATTCTTAGTTATCCAGAATGGATTTACCCCAATAAATATACCGGTACATTTTTTTAATCATCGGCAACTAGCATTTTTGTTTATCCACATCTTTTTCCCCTCAACTCAGCCTGCAATAGGACATGGATTGGTTCTGTTGTGTATTGGCATGTTGCTTTGGGAACAATATTTTTGACTGGAAAGTGGGGTACAAATTAATTACCGTATATTCCGGCGTATAAGACGACTGGGCGTATAAGACGACCCCCAACTTTTCCAGTTAAAATACAGAGTTTGAGGTATACTCGACTGCAGATTCTCCACCCGGCATATAAGACGACCCCCGACTTTTGAGAAGATTTTCCTGGATTAAAAAGTAGTCTTATAGACCAGAATACAGTATACGGTAATTAATTGAGGTAAGGTAGGATGGAATTATGCTGCCTATGCAATTATAGTTTCTTCGATCATTTAATGAATGATTTATACATGTTTGAGTGCCAGGATTATCAGGAGCAAGGGCTTTTCTGTGATGTACTTCCTGCCCAAAACCAGCTAAGAGAGATGCTGGGTTTGGAGAAGGAGGTCCAAGGCTCTGACCAGGGTCCTACAGCCCTCTCACCTCCTTCCCAACGTTGGGAAAGTGCTAACTGGCTTTGGGAAGGAGACAGAAGGACTCTAGGACCATAGCTGTTAACTTTTCCCTTTTCTTGCAAGGAATCCTTTTTTGGAATAAGGGAATTTCCCTTTAAAAAAGGGAAAAGTTGACAGCTATGTCTAGGACCCTGTCAGAGCCTTGCGCCTCTTGCCCAAAACACAGCGCCTTGCTAACCGGGCTTTGGGAAAGCAACACAAGGGCTGTGGGAGGATGCCAAATGTTGCCAAGGGCCACCCAAAAAGGCCCTGAGGGCCACATGCGCCCCGAGAGCTGCACTTTGGACCACTCTGCTGTAGAGAATTGAGAAAAGTTAAGCATTAAGTTAATGTAAAGAAAAGTTAAGCTCAAGATCACATTGCAACCAGGCAAAAGCACCCGAGAAGGCAGCAAAGCAGGACTGGTGAGCTGCATGGCTTGGGGAGAGGGCATGTGGCATGAAGAGAGCTCCGAGGGCCTGATTCAGAGGCTTGGAGGGCCACTTTTGTCCTTTGGGCCTGAGGCACCCCACCTCCACTCTAAATGCTGCACAGCACAAAGTCTCAGAGCTACCATTACAATACAAGAAGTTTGAATCACTGAAAACAAATACTATAAAGACCTCAGATACAAATGCAAAAACTACCTCCCGCCCCTAGTGGCCAGTGTAAACTATGTTTCATCTTCCACTAGAAGAATCACGGAATCATAGAGTTGTAGAGTTGGAAGGGACCACGAGGACCACCTAGTCCAACTCCCTGCAATTCAGGAATCTTTTGCCCAACATGGGGATCAAAGCCATGATCCTGAGATTGACAGTCTCATGCTCTACCAATTGAGCAATCCCTCAGGACCTAGAAACCCCCCCCCCAAAACCCAAACAAATTATAAGGTAACAAACCAGCATGAAAGAAAGTTTACGCTTACCTCTGGTCATGACAATTCCTGCAAGGGATTTGTGACGTGCATAGATGGCAGCGAAATTATCTGTCACCTCTTGAAACTTCTGCGTAATCATTTGATAGAGGGAATCAGCGAATTCCTGAAAGGACACAAGCAGAAGCCATTCTTTCACTCTGCTGGACCGGAGCAATGGTCTGCAACTGTCAATAAAATAACTTCTTTGCCACCTTTCTCCTTTAATCAAAATGGCTTTGTCATTGCCTATATACAGGTCACAACAAGCACAATGGCACCGCTTTAAACCTCATTGTGAAATTTATCTTATTGCTCACACACACACACACACAATTTTTTCTACCAGTAGTTACACCAACCACCATTGGAGACTAGCACAGATGTTGCCTGGCTCATTATTGGTAAGACTTCAGGCTTGTTAAGAGTCACAGTGCTTATTACTAGAAGCTCAGGATCTGCCAGCCAGAGACAAACTAGAATGAAAGGTGCTTCTGAGCACCTTCTAAAGCAAGGAATATGTTTTCAGTACCACATCTCACAGCCCTTTCATGCAACAGTCCTCTCTGGCTTAGCTTCCTTAGTTTCCAACAGCCTAATTTAGGTGGGATGAGTTCAGAGAAAAGAAACGCCATGGTGCACCTGTTGCAGCAAAACTGGACGCCTTCATCTCCCCCACCTGCAATAAAACATGTCTCTCCTGTATCAGTCTCTACAGCCACAGCAGGTGCTGTAACTCTCCAATGGTTTGACCTCTGAAGGTGCAGTCTTCCATTGTCTCCTGAGACAGATTACAACAACAAATTTAGGTGGGGAAAGCTATTTTGTTGTTGATTTTGCTAACTAACTGGGTATGAAGTTGGATTCCATTGAGGCTCATCTTGTGGCTCTGATCCACCATGGAGCTGATGATCTGGACTTGATGCCATCTCCAGCTTTCTTGTAATGTGAGTAGGAACTATAAAGTGATCTGGAAGGGGAGGGAGAGGATCAGTTCTGGATGAGACCAGCAGTGAAAGGAAGCTAAGGGGCATTTGTCTACCTTTGGTTTTCTATCTAGTTTTGCGGTGGCAGAACTGAAAGTTTGTTCCTTTCAATCCAGTCTTTGCGGATCATTTGTGAACTTGCAAATCCTACACTTCCCGCTCTGTACCTGAGGCCTCTCTTTTGCTCAGTTCCATCAAGAGAAGAACCTGGCCCAGGACCTGCCTGAAATTTGTTGGCGGAATGGGCTAAGCAAGAAAAGGAGCCCCCCTCCCAAAATGAAACCCTGTAAGTAAACATTTCATGCTGCGAGAACACCTCTGCCTTCTGCTCAGACAGAAAGGAGCAAAATCAGAACACGCTTCCACCCGAGTGCTTTGTCTCGAAAGATTTGTTCACATCCTGCCTGCCATATGGTTCTGGAGCAGCTATAATAATAAGTGCTCATTAATTATTAAGCTTTGCTGTAAATAAATACAGAAAAAGCTGTCTCGGTATAACAGTACATGGATCAAGCTGTCCCAGCACAGATGTAAGTCATGCGTGTGCTCTACTGTTGACATCTTTCCTCGCTTCCCGCTCCGAGTTTTCCTTTAAAGTGAATGTTATCATCGTGTCTCTGAGCACCCAGAGACACCCTCTTTCCCAGCACACACACACACACACACAGAGCCTTTCAAAACATGTGGCCACAAACCTGAGACTGTAACTGAGTTTGACCAGATGCTGCGGCCCATCCTTGCTATCTAACGTGTCTCATTCACACATTACATTTTTATTATTATAGATGATGGTGGAAAGGTGGGATATGCATTAAATGGATATGCAAATGATAATGGGTGGGACTAAGGTTGTGAGATTGTGACAGTGGCGGAGCTTCATGCTCTGGCACTGGAGGGGGGGCAGAGCAGACAGGGGCGGGGCTGGCACGCATCCCAGGGGCGTGGCGCGCGTCCGGGGGTGTGGCATGCTGCCTGCGGGGGAAAGCCGCGATGGCACCCCACCAGGATTGCGCTGCCGGAAGCAGTGCACTTCTCCTGCACTCCTCTTCCTCCGCGAGTGGATAGTGGCTTGATTTGAGGGCATAACGCTAAACTGTCATTATATAAAGGAACCTGCCCAAGCCTTGCTTCGTGCAACCCTCTCCTCAGCTGAGCCAAAAGGAGAGGATTGGAAACACACACTTCTTATTTTTAACTAAGTCTACGTAGCTGCAGGTGCAGCGATTTCCAGTTGGTTGGTTGGTTTTGGGGAAACATTGTGCTTGAAAAGGAAGCACTGTGGTCTGTAGAGGTGATGGCTTACTGAAACAACCCAGGATCAAACTTTGGTGTCAGATCCTGGCTTGTTCTAACACAGTTCCGCATTTCTGGATGTAAACTATGGTTAGTTAAAAACAGGAAGTGTCCACTTTCCTCCTTGCAGCCGTGCAGGAAGTTTAGAGGAGTAGGAAGACTCCAAAACTTGAGCAGGCTTTTTCATGCAATGCTACCCTATGATGTGGTGTTACATTCAAACCAGGCCAGCTGCTTACCTAAGGTAATGCAGGAACAGTTCAGGCAAGATTACAAGCAGGGGCTCACCCTATTAGCCACTAGGAAACATCTGATCAAGGCCATACAACCACCAGGCCAGGAGCAGATCATCTTGAGCTATATAAACCACCATGCACCATAAACAAAAAGCAAGTGTGTTAGAGAAAGGACATCCCAGAGCAAATATCTGTGGACGGCCTAAGCATCTGAGCCAGTGTGGCAACCAGAGAACGTTCCTGACCTGATAGGAAATTTACCAACACCATAATGAGGCGGTCAACTTAGAAACCCATTCCCTGAGGGAAATTGTAGTTGCGATTTCTAATACTCTAGAGATGAAAATGATTCAGTTCAACAAAAATCAGTATGGATTGCTGATTTTTATCATCTTCAGTTAGAGCACAGTATTGAAAAGAAGAATGTTTCAATAACTTTTTATTATTATTATTATTATAAAAAGGATCAAACCATAATGTTAATCTTTCCCAGCCCTACAATCTGGTCCATCTTTGTTTCTGTAGTGCCCTTCATGTAAACATCCCTGGGCGTTTCACACTCATTAGGAGTTAATTAGCTTGGAGGCACACATAGGCCTCCTAGAAGAACTGCTCCTAAAATGTTAAGAGGGAACAAACGTATTTTTAACATTGGCTTTAGAAATCTCACTAGCCACAGTTTCCTTTGCCTCATTTGGCAGCAAATCCTAAAGCAAGCAAGCAAGCAAGCACAAGAGACCCGAGTCGAGGCGAAACAGCAAATTGGCTCGAGGTAGACAGAAGCAATAAAAGGACTTGGCTTTTGCTGAACTCAAAAGACTGACCAGGGACTTTGAAGAACACTAAATCCATTACATGAGAAGTTAGCAGAAATAAGTCGAGTGGTTATTAAAGAGAAAGAAAAATATAATGAAGCAGAAAATGTAGCAGTCTTGAGAGGCTTTGCACATGCTTCCATTGACCCTGCACCCAGTGCGCTCCTACCACTGGTTTGGAAAGTGGTAGGCACACAGCGTTCGTCACAATCCAGATCTACCCTGTATCTATCCTGCTGTTTCTTAGGAAATAATTTCGATGCATTTCCCCCCAAAACCAGCTTTGACTGAAATTGGGGAAAAGAATGACCTTGGGCTCATCCTTTTATCTTGTGCCTAGAAAGTACGGGTCTGATAGATTTCCCCCTTGCCCCATTCCTTTCCCAGGGAAAACCCACCATTTAGCTTTAAATCGGAACAAAACAGCAATTTGCTGAAAACCTGACTTACGTTTGCTCTGATTTAAAACTAAATAGCGGTTTTCCCAGGGAGGGGATAATCCCCTTGTTGTGTTTTAAGTTCAAATTGTGAGCCCCAGAGAACACTAACTGCTATAACATCACAATTTAGGCCACAGCCACCCAATCTTAAACAACTCCTCACCCACAATAATACAACAACAGGACTTAACATGGACACTGGTACCAGAGCCTGCAATAAACCCAGATGCCAACTTTGCTGCCACATACACCTGGACAACACCATTACTGGCCCCAACAAATCAAACATACCATCTCAGGACTATTTAATTGCTCATCTTCTAACATCAAATGCCAACAGTGCCCTTCAGCTCTCTATATTGGACAAACAGGCCAAACCCTACGTCAAAGGATAAATGGACATAAATCTGATATCAGGAATCACAAGACAGAGAAACCAGTAGGAGAACACTTCAGTCTCCCAGGACATTCTATACAAGATCTCAAAGTAGCTGTCTTACTACAAAGGAATTTCAGAAATAGACTGGAAAGAGAAGTTGCTGAATTGCAACTAATTACCAAACTTAAAACCATGGAAATACCTGGTCTGAACAAAGACATTGGATTCTTATCTCATTATACATGACAAAGCTATCTTTAGCCATCTCACCCCTTGCTTTTTCCTAATTGCAGTTGTTAACAGTCGTCAACAGGTTTTCCACACCTATCAGCCAATCACCCATTCCCACCACCCTTCTGAGTAATACCCCTCCCCACTCTCTCACTATATATAAGGGTCTGGTGACTTCTGTTTCAGTGTATCTGAAGAAGTGTGCATGCACACGAAAACTCATACCAAGAACAAACTTAGTTGGTCTCTAAGGTGCTACTGGAAGGACTTTTTTCAATTTTTTATGTTGTTTAGGCCACAGAAGGTTGTGTAGTAAGAGATGTTGTTGCTCAAGTTGTGCATGCTCTTTTCAGAAAGGTTTTGCAGGTGTTTGAAGTGGTACGATGGGGGGGGGGTCTGAGCCTTTGATTCCATTCTTATGGAAGTATGTTAGCTTGTGAAAGAAGGAACACAGAAACATGGAGAAGCACATAAGTGGTTGCAGCTTCATGGATAATGAAACCACTCCTGCGTGTTCTGAGGTCCTTCAGTCCTTCCCTAGAACTGCTGTCATGCTTGCTCATAGCTAGCTTATGAGGAAAACCAAGTGGTAGAAGAGTTTCCCCGCTTCCTAGACCAAGTTGTCTGAGGGTCCCTGACAGCTAGACCTGGCCTTGAGACTTCACAGATCCTTCAAGCTTTGTCGCATCACGATGCTGTGTTTGATCAGGGAATTAATGTGTGGGGAGCAGGCCAATTCAGTCAAAAGAATGCCCTGAACATCTACTAACACAATAAAATGGGGGGTAAGGCACCATGCTGGCTTCCCCTGATCTAGTTCACAGTTTATTAACTCAGCAACTCGACAAAGGTAATTCAAAGCTTTGCCTAGAGATGCCAGAGTTTGAACCTGGAACCTCTGCATTCTTTGCCACAGGGCTTGGCCCCTTTCTTTGAGTTTGTAGGACCTTCAGTCTGATCCAATGGGGCTCTTCTGACATTCTTGTCCTTGATGGGCATATTAAAACACCCCCAATTATTCATGCAGGAAACAAATGGTCAAGTTGCGACTCTCAATGCTAGGACACCAGCAAGAAAGAACTTTTCATTCATTTCTCAGCACTTTCCCCCTGAAATGGTATAAATAAATGAAATGGATTCAGGCTTGCAATGGCAGTCTGCAGGGGGATATTGACATTCAACAGGAATGGTAAGGATATTAAAATCAATAGATTGTAAAGGAAGAAAGTCTTTAGTAAACATTTTCCCACTGAAACCCCGTCTTTGGGCTTATTGGGCTCAAATATTAGAAAGGTTAGATTTGCATATGGGTGGGATGAAATCTTTCACTAAACAGGCACCATCAAGAGCAGCGTTGGTTATCGCCACCCCCAGCACTTCATTTTTCAGTAAACTGTTGACATTTGGAGGCAAATGTTGGGCATAGTAAAATTATATGAACATCTTTCTTTGGTAATGGGGGATTTACGTCTACATGCCCAAAATAAAATAAAAGCCTCCCTCTTTGCATGAACCAAGAAAGAAAAATCTGTGGGGTATTTTTTTTTTTAATACTTCAGAAGTTCAGTGCAGACCATGAGTTAATCATACTTCAAGATTTCCTGGATCTCTGGGCCATTAAATATAACTCTCACTGCTTAGTGTGATCCTCATGTAGACTCTTGTCAATGGGAAAACAGGAACCCTGTGCTGAATTATTTCTCTCTTCCTTTTATAACCTGTGTGACATTCTTCACCCAGAGAGTATTCTGGGCCCCCTCTTAGGCCCACTGCCCCAACTCATCGTAGGGCAGGGCTGAGGATGGTCTTTCTCTTCCTTCTCCCTCCTACCAATACAATAACCATACCCTGGAGCTCTCTTTCAGCTTTGCTCTGTCCTCTTCCACCTCTCTTTCTCTGTGGTTTACAAAGCAGAAACAATCCCTTCCTCCGCCTTTGTTCTTCCAACCCCAGTTGCATGCACACCACACATTTTGGTTCTGGCCCTGCTCCCCTCTGGCATGTGGCCCCTTCCAGTTTGCCCATGAGGGAATGTGGGCCTCAGGCTAAAAGAATATTCCGCACAACTCTGGTAAACAGTCATTTGTATTATTTACTCTCAAAGATTAAAAACAACAACCCCTCATGTTGTTTACTGGAGAATTAAGCACACAAATAACATGCAAAACAGGTCAAGCATTTCCCTTCCACTGAAGTAAAGTGGGACATTAAGTCCACCTAATGTTCACCTAAGGAATTTTTGTGTGTGTGTGCTTTTCTTGGTTCTCCCAGTGAGCACGTAGTTGAGTGTTATGTAAGCCCCAAAACTGGAAGCGCAAGTGAGTCAGACTTCCTCGGTCGACATTTCCATGGTTACCTATAAAGAGGAGAGGGTCACAGACGTCCCTCATGGAGGGACACACAAGTTGGCTGCATATCAGGTGTCAACACGTCTTCTTACAGTGGAGAAGTATGTCTTCCCTCTTCAGACTTCACCCCAGAAGAAGATGCACACAACTCATCCACTCTTGTTATTTTGATGCTTTTTGTACCCGGGCTGTGAATCCACCCTCAGAGCAGGGGCCATTAAGGTCTCTTTATCTGCCTTCCAAACTGTTGCTATTTTTGCCTCCGAGATCTTTAGAAGGAGGAAAAGCTATTTAAAGCAGACCGTGCATCATTCAGAACGTATTCATGTTACTTGAATAGCAATCTATAGTACCAGTATGCGTTATAATGCACAGCGCTGAATGTTTTTAAGTGCTACCAGGTAGTGCTGTTGTTTTACTTAATTTTGAAAAATCCCAACAAGATCTAAACACGATTGTTCAATGCCTCCCTTTAAACAGAATACACTGGATGTTACTAGTTGCTAAAATCCCCACGAGGATTAAGGATGTTGGAGAATTCCAACGAAAAGGGAAATTGGAGCTGAAATTGCCAAGGTTCGCCTATTTGCAGCGTGTGCAAACAGAATGGAAATCAATCCAATAAATACAATTCTCCCCTTTTGCATTGTGCTTACTTTGCATTGAAATGAATGAAGGTAGAACACCATAACGACAACGCAAGATACGTAATTTAGCCACAGTGGGCAGTGAGATGAATAATGTAGCTTTGGAGTTCAGAAGAAGAGTTGCTAGAAGGAATTACTGGATGGTAGACATGTGCTGTAAGGTAAAGGTAAAGGGACCCCTGACCATCAGGTCCAGTCGTGTCCGACTCTGGGGTTGCGGCGCTCATCTCGCTGTATAGGCTGAGGGAGCCGGCGTTTGTCCGCAGACAGCTTCCGGGTCATGTGGCCAGCATGACAAAGCCGCTTCTGGCGAACCAGAGCAGTGCACGGAAACGCTGTTTACCTTCCCGCTGGAGCGGTCCCTATTTATCTACTTGCACTTTGACGTGCTTTCGAACTGCTAGGTGGGCAGGAGCTGGGACCGAGCAATGGGAGCTCACCCCGTGGCAGGGATTCGAACCTCCGACCTTCTGATCAGCAAGCCCTAGACTCTGTGGTTTAACCCACAGTGCCACCTGGGTCCCTGACATGTGCTGTACTTCAATAGAAAAAAAACATTGCTACCGGTAGGTTTTCTGCTTTTATAGGCTAAAGAGTTCACACAGCAATGACAGAATACTTCAGGAAAGAGTAACTAGGAGCTATTTCAAATGTGCCCATTTTAAGTTCTGGTCTTCAAAGAATAAATCACCAAAGGAGGGCAGAGACTGTGCATATCTTGATTTGGTTCACTAAGTTTGCAGTCATGTGCGGAACCTGTGGCCCTCCAGGTTTTTTTTCTTTTTGCTAGACTACAGCTCTCACCAGCATTGACCACTGGCCATGTTGGCTGGGGCTGATGGAAGCTGGAGTCCAACATCATCTGGAGGGCCACAGGGCCCACAACCTTGCTATGCCTACTTACCTATGAGTTGAGAAACGTATACTAGGTTATTCTAAGCAGACATCTATAGGATTGCCTAGAAAGTTACGGAATTCTCTTTATAGAGATGCTCAGTCGGCCCCCCTCTCTCTTAAGTTTCCCAAGACCCTTTTATTCCACTTTTGCAGCTTCTAGTGTGGACTGAAGTTCTTGCTCCCATTCTTCTATGCTGTGTTGTTTCGGTGGCCCTATTAAGGCTGGACTTTGAAGCCAACATCTGGGGCCCTGCAGCTTGACCTACTTAAAAAGTGCCAGATTACATACCTCCCAATATTCCTCAGGTGAAAATAGGGACATTTCTCACTCCTCCCAGTTGAACCTCCTCAAACCCCCATTTCCACCACCAACACACCAACGGGACACAGCACACATGCCCTCCACTGTCCTGAGAAAACCCATTAATCCTGATTTTATTTTATTGTCTTTTATTCTTTAGTAGATTTACAAGAAGAAAAACATGCACAAATAAATACATCTTGGAAAGGGGCAAGATTAGATGCAGGTGCACAAAGTATTTTTTCCCCCTTCAACCAAGACTCCGCTCCACTTTCCCTTTCTTCCTGTCCAGGGCAGCTCTGTCTGTCCTTCAGTGGCCGCAGCCTCTGTGCCTCTTCACCTACTCTCCAGCAGCTTCTACGAGTGGCCCAAGAGAGGAGGCCGGCAGCGGCAGCCATGGAGAGGCAACGGGCAGCCACCTTGTTCCCAAGAGGCTCCCTTGCGGCCACCACTGCCGCTTGGGACAAGCGCTTTTAATTGAATAGAGAAAGGAAATAAGTCACCAGAAAGGGGATGATGATGATGATGATGATGAAGAAGAAAACACATCCCAAACGCCCCAGCTTTTCTAAAGACTCGCACTTTGTTTCCTTGCCTTTATTTTGTGCCTGGGTTTAATTAGAAACTTTAGCTTCACATTAATGTGTTAATGTGAGGATGTTAACAGACGAGCCCTTCCATTTGAGGTTGATTCATTGCTGTTTGTACTGCCTCCTCGCTTTAAAAAAAGAAGAAGCAAACAAACAAGCCCCATTTCAATGAATCGAGAGAAAACAAGCATTTCGGCTGAAATAGCAGTTGTTCCCTCAAGGAATCGTGGATCATTGGGATAGGTTGCTGGTTTTTTCCTCTCTTTTCTTTTTTGCCGATTCTGACTCCAGTTTTGCACGTGGTTGCTTAGGTAATGAAGAATGTAAATGCCAATTTTGCAGAATCACGCCCCGAAGATGATCCCGGCCCTGCCAGTGAGTTCCTGCCTCTCCCCTCCCCACTCCCAAAAGCAAGTGAACCCCTTCCTTTGCTCCTTCATTTTACTGATGCTTAACCCAAAAGCTTGTCCCTACGGGGGGGGGGGGGATACAAGGCTGGCTGCGAGTACTGAATAATTCAAAACAAAACAATGGAGGCTTCTTCTTCTTTTTTTTCAATTTGCGGTGTTACGGCTGCGTTAGGACAGGCCTCAGGTGCCAAGCTGTTGTACTACTACAGAGATTAAATTAGCACGACTGGGTTTTCTTTAACTAGATAAAAGCTCTATAAAGCCACTGGCACCTGGGAATGGCTAACTCTTGGAAAAGCCTTTTATGCGCTATAAAATATATATATAAAATTAGATTTTCAATTCATATTACAAGCCCGATCTCTGTAATAAAAATCAATGCTTCGTCTGTTCTGAGAAACAGCTCAGTTTCTTTATTGCTCTGTCTCACCACATGCATCCAAATGAATGGCTTCCTCACAAGGAATCAGTACAGTAGTAGCACCTTCCCCGTCACAATGCCAGTGACAGGCTGAGGTCCAAAGTCACTTGAATACCTTTCCCAAGCAAATCTGGACCCAGAATTTCCCCACAAACACCAGTATGAACACAAAACACTTGTGGACTTAGGGTTATCACTACTAAGGTGTTCCTGCCATTTCACAACACTGTATCTTCTGTGTCATGCATTGGGGGGGGGGAAGTGCAATGGAAGGTGTTTAAAATACTTCAAAACTATTGTTCCCATTCTACAGGTGGGAGGGTAGAGGCTTCAAGAGTGTGGCTCACCCACAACCAACCAGTTATACAATAGAGTGGCTGACCAGTGTGTGTTCTGAACATATGCTTTGCTGACTTTGGCTACAGACATGGTTATAATCTCCCTGCGCAATTCTATATGTATGAAAATGTAGCAAATTTATATATATTTACCCAGCGCCTTAGAGGTGCCAGAACTGAGTTCTGGCTTTTAAAAAGCCCAGTTTTTGCCTGATTTTAGTAATTTATTATGTTTCCAGAATACAGGTGTACAGTACATGACACTGAAACATGATTCTTTGGTTTCTCTAAATCCTTGTTAGCCCCCACAACCTATTTTATTTCTACCAGGTATTACTAACAAAAATCAAATCTTTCCTCAGCTATAAAGTTTTCTTTCATAATCATGAAAACCAATATTCTCAGGAAGCTGTAAATTCCTCATTTGGGCAGGGTGGTTGTATTCTGTTTTTCTATGCATGGCCCTTGCTATAATGCTTAGTGATAATTCAGAATGTTCAAGTGTGTCAATATACGTAGTGTTTTTTTATTTTCTATACTGTTTTTTCTTTTCTTTTAATAATAATAATAAAAAACCCTCTGTCTCCTCAGAGAAAAAGCAAGCAGTGTTTTAACATCTGGCTCTTTTCATATATCACTTGGGTCTTCAGAATGTGTTTTTAAGGCAATTTTGGGATCATAGCTCACTTGCCAAGATGAATGTAACCCAAAGGGCACTCAAATGAATTACATCCACTAACTTGCTGTATCCCATTTGGCCCAAAGTGCTCCACGGTGAGGAATTACTTCTGTCACAATGACTTGCTCTTCATTTTCTTCATACTACAAAGCCACAACCCCACTCCCACTTTTTTTGTTGCTTAAAAAGCACACATTTGTTTAAGCTCCATAACATTCAGAGGGTCCATCTGCACTAAACACCGAAAGCTCTATTATGCCACTTTAAACAGGCCTATCCCAAAGAATTATGGGAAGTGTAGTTTTTTTAAGGGGGCAGAATTACAGTTCCCAGAGCTTCCCCTCTCCAATATAAATGGCACTAAATAAACTCAGCTCCAAATAATCTTCTGTTTATTGGCACTTTCTGATTATTGATTATCTTTTGCGAAGCAACTTTTTTGCGTTCCAGGTGAGCTTTCTCACCCATGTCCTAAGAGGGTTCTAGGACTGAAGACAAACCCTCAACACAAATCGAAGCCCAGCAAGCTTCTGATAAAAGCCCAGACTTCTTTATTTTTGTTTATACTCCACTACCTTTGACAAACCGTCCTCTGGAGATTTATATCTCCCTTCTTACTGTCTTTCAACTGTTTGTCAATATATTTAGCTTTGCAACTGAACAAAAAAAACAAAACAAAACAAAACCCACCAAAAAAACAACAACTGACATCAACCTTGGAAGATGTACTGCGTGGAGATTTTTCTCTTCACTTCCCCCTCCCCACCCATCGCTCCCAATGTGATAAAATCTTGCCTAAAACCATGTCCAACCTTTTCGACAGCATAGTCCAGATGGCTTTGCAGCCTGTACAACAGACTTCTACTCGCTGATGCCTCTCTAAAAGTGTCAGCAGGGTGTTGTCTTCCAAGGGCTTGTAAATGCACAACAAAAGGCAGCTGGGGGTGGATGTGGGAGAGAGAGAGAGAGAGAGAGAAGAGAAGAGAAGAGAAAGGCAAGAGACAGAGCAAGGAAACAAGAACCCAAAGCAAACTTTGTTCTTTCCAGACAGTCAACCGGAAGAACGTACAGGCCACGGATCTGAAGGAGAGTTCAGAGGTGACAATGGGTGACAGCTCAATGCAAGTCAGCCAACAAACATGTCATCTGAACAGGGTTCCCGCCCCCCCCCCCCGAGATGGGGGAAGCCATCACTGAAAGATATGGTAGGGATGGGTTACTCACCTGCTAACCTTTTTACTGATTTCCCCCAGAATAGCCCTTTAAAGTTACTCTGTCCTTTTGGGCTTATGTGTACTCTATGCTGTAAGAAATCATCCACATCCTACACAAAGGTAACCCAATGAGAGATGTTGACCTTTGAAAGCCATTGATGGCCTGGGGACTGTGGGGACCTTGGAGAGGCCTCTCTCTTTATTAGGGTGGCCAGGTGCAAAAGAGGACAGGGCTCCAGCATTTTAAAGCATCTTTATGAGTTGTGTAGAAGAGATCATGCGCTAGGGTGGGGGAGAATTTTGATTGAGTTTGCCTGTAAAGGTGATTTCACCTAATTTGTACTCTCCAAAACAAGACATGCACCAAAACACAGCCATCGTTCGAAACTTGCACTTCTCTGAATTTTGCAACGTAGTTCTTCGGCCAAGTAATGCGTACAAAGATGCACAAACTGGGGGTAAGGTGTGCAGATAGAGAAATATATTGGTGAACAAAGCTTGCAAAAATGCATTACGGTGCGAGAAACTGCATAGCAAAAATATGTACATTGGGGAGAATTCACACAAAAATGCTGTTAAATTTTCACGAGGACACCATTTCGACTTCCAAAATGTTCGCAAACGAAGGCGCGGCTTCTGATTGGCTTATTGGCCCCAGAAACAATGCTGACAGCTGAAACGGACGTTCGGCTTCCAAAAAACACCCTTAAACCGGAACACTTGCTTCTGGGTTTGTGGCGTTTGTGAGCCAAAACGTCCGAATACCAAGGTGTTTGACAACCAAGGTACGACTTTATCAACCAAGTAAAATGTATATAGCAAGCTGCTTTCTCTCCCTTTCTTCTCAAGAATAAATGGCCATGAAAAATGTGACTCTTGACAGCCAGAAAAGAGGAGGGATTTGGTATTGTGATTTCAGCTGTTCCCGCTGCATATGATATACCTTCTTGTCCCCACCATATTCCAGGGTGAAAAAGTCAGGTATTGTGAACTTAGACTGGCAGAGAGTTGTGTGTGTGTGTGTAGGTGGTGTTTGCCTGTGGGCTTGCTATCTGATGCCCTTCTCTATGTCCCCCCCCTCCCCAAGATGTTCGAAGGGTGACAACATGAGAATTGGTCCTTTCTGTGGTGGCTCCCCATCTGTGGAATGCTCTCCCCAGAGAGGCTTGCTTGGTGCCATCATTACATGTCTTTAGGTGCTGGGCGAAAACCCTGACAGAACACACAGTTTGTCTGCAGAAGGTTCAAATCCCTGACATTTCACTTGAAATAATAGGGAGCAGATAATGTTTTCTTGGGACCCTAGAGAGCTGCTGCCAGTCAGAGTAGACAATTCTGAGTTACAAATAGTCCGACCTGCTGCTGAGGCTTCTTCTTATCTTGCTGTATACATGGCTGTTTTGAGATACATCTGGCAACAACAGCGGCAGCAAAACGCCGCGTACATTCCATTAGGCGTAATGAAATGTATAAATAAAAACACATATAACAACTATCTAGCACTTTCAGCATAATTAAGTGAATAAATAAAATTCATATTAAGGGCCTGGCACACTCGATTGCTTTTAGGCTGCAGTGTTGGCAACAAGTCTAGAGAAATTTCCTATGGAAGTACGGTGGCGGGGGGAGGCTGAGAAGGTTGATGAAGCCCCTGAGAAAAGCCCCCGTTGAACTCTTCATGTCTTGCTGCTACTGACCAGCTCACAACTGCCTGGTAGGATTGTGACAGGCCACGTCTTAGACTCTGTCAGGCAATTAATCAGAAGGCTACGTTTTGCAGGTGAGTCCTGCAGCCCCGGGCTGTTTTGTGTTTCTTTTAAAAGTGCCAGGTGTGTGTGCCTGTGTGTCAGAGTGCACCATCAAGATTACCTCAGGAACAAGTGGGGACCATCTTTCTCTGGGGATGGGGCAGAGGGAGAGGAGAGAAATCTGAAGAGCCTGGTCAGAACTGTTCCTTGTTCCTGCTGCTCCATCTGAGGTCTCCTCTTCCCTCCCCGGTGGCCACCAGGGACATGTCTCTCAAGGGACATCTTGCCACAAGGAGAGAGGAGGTCTGACTTTTTTTTAAACGCCCCTTCTCCCTATGGCTTGCTTTTGCAGATTCATTTCTATAATTTTCTTATTGTTTGACTGTTAAGGTGGCACCTCCTCTACCTCCCAAAGTCTCTCCTTTGACTTTTGTGGTTTTTTGAGTGCGCTGCATTTTTATCTCTGCCAATAGTTAAGATTTTCTAGTTTTTAATCGTGTTCGATGCATTTGCAAGCCGCTTCTCTGTTTTTATCGGTTTGACATTTTTGTTGTCGCTGTCAGCTGCTCAGAGGGTTGTTTCTGGGAGAAAGGTGGCATATGCATTTCAATGTAAACAAATGTAAACAAACAAACAAACAAAAATGTGTTTTTGCCAAATTGTTTGGCCGATTATCTGAGCAAGGAAAGCTGTTATTGTAGTAGCAAAGCAGATCTAATCTGAATTTTTCTTCTTCTTCTTCTTGGGGGAACTGCTAGTTATCAGAATGCATTTCCCGTGTGCCTCTGTGTTGACTAATTAGCTTCTAACGGGCTTCTCAATTATCCTCTCAGTGCTTTTTAGTGCTAGTCAACAACTTTAAATTCTCGTTGCATTTTTGGAGGTCCACAGTAATTTTAATACAGTTTGGTGTTTTGATAAACTCCACCACACTCCTTTATCTTACTCTTCAATAAAGTGCACATTAAGGAAATATCAACATACTTTTTCACCACATTACCGTTCCTTTTTTCCTCTCCCTGTGTGTATCATGGAAACTGCATCTCAAAGCAGTGCTTTCCATTGATGCATCACCTCCTAAGACTTAACATGTTCTTTCTCTCCCATGGCAGTCTCTGGATGAACTTACACTTTGAACAGATGAGGCATTTCCCTCAGCTTCTAGCTCTAGATAGGATGCTGAGGGAGCAGACACCACTAGTCATATATTTCGAAGGCTCCCTTATACTGAGTTTGAACATTGGTCCATATAGCTCTGTATTGTTTGCACTGACTGGCAGAGACTATCCAGGGTTTCAGACTAGGGACAATCCAAGCTGCACCTGGAGAAGCTGGGGATTGAACCTGTGACCTTCGTCACACAAAGCATTTGTGCTGCCACTGAGCTATGGCCTGCCCCCCTGAACAGGAAGGTTGTCAAGACCTTGGTGGGTTGCCATACACGGCTGCTGAGATGTATTTGGCTCGGTGAGCCACAAGTCCTGTAGATCTGATCTACATTGCTGCTGCCTGTTTCCCGCATCCCACCAGGGCCAGTTTCAGGTTCGACTACGCCCCACCACATAACAGGAGCAAACATGGTTCCTGCAGTCCCAGAAATGGTTCCTGCAGTCCCTGGACCTGATGAAGTGGGTTTGCACTACAAGCTGCAAGGGAAAGAAATCGCTACAGTCCCTAGGGCCGCAATATGTCCTCAATTTCAGAGGCGGAATTGACATCTGGTGGGAATTTCTGAAGGCATCGCCTTGTGTTGGATGTTAGGCGAGTCATTAAATGTTGTCGGTTTTCCTTAAAAAAAAAAGCTCAACTTTTGGGGTGTCCTGGCTTTTACTTTTTGAAATATGGCAACCCTAACAGTCGCCAGCTAATGTGCTTTGATGATTAATTTGATAAAGTGAGCAGGTAAAGGGTGGGTTCTGGAAGCTGGAAGCCAGCTGCCTATATGTGGCCATAGGAAGCTGCCCGACACCACTGGTCCTTTTAGGTCTCCAGGATTTCACCCATCCGTCCCTGGAGATGCCGGCAATTGAACCAGAGACCTTTTGCATGAAAATGCTATTGGCAAGCACCCCTCTCTCTATCTCTCACCCACTTTCTCTCAGTTTTAGTGCCTTGCTTCCTGTAGAAGGATAGCAACAACACTGGCTTATGGATCAGTGCCTGGAAGAGCATATCTGGAAGAGGCGGCAAGAAAGATAAGAGGGAATAGATAAGAAGCAAAGGAGATGACCCCTAGCTGCAGAGCTTGTGGGAAGAGCCAAGCCCCAGGGTAGTTGATGTAAGTTTTATTAAGGTATCTCAATGGCTTTGCTTACTGGGGGAAAAAATGCAGAGAGCACCAACTGCTTCAATTGTTTGTTTGAGGTAAGGTCATATGAAAGCGCCGTCTGTGGTGTTGGATCTGCAATGGTTGCTCCTGTCTTGCAACTTATCTCTTGACAACCACTGCATTCCCTATGGGAGATATTACTGGAGAGATTTCTGCTCCCTTGTGAAATTTGTAATCAGAGGCCTGCATGTTCCACTTCAAATCCTGTATGCGGAACGCTGATCATTTCAGGATTTCATTCTCTTACTTGAAACAGATTTTCTGGGGTCTAGAGTGCAGGATTTCTGCATGCTGCCATATGGCTATTAGTATATATCTATGTATATTTCTCCTGAATGTAGGTCTCTGTGGTGCACCGTATTTTTTCAACTGCATGCAGATCATCTCCAGCCTCGCCTGTCATTGCCACTCAGGATCGGCAGAGAAGGTGTGACTGGGGGGATCAGAAGGAATTAAAATAATTAATTAGTTGTAGGGCTGAGTAAAATGAGTTGCAGTTCCTCGTTTGCTCAGTTCCTCAGTTGCTGATCTCAAGAGGCTTCTCAAGAGGCCGTAAGTGAGGCATTTGAAAAGAAAGAAAGAAAGGGCACTGCAAAAATGGACTTTTATTTATTTTAACAACTGTTCCCTTTTTGCTTTGGTGGCATCTTCATCATCTATTCATTAAGGTTTATTGCTGCTCCCGATCACCAGAGTATTGCAATGGTTTCTCATAAAATAAATGGATTAAATGGATGCTTTTGGGGGAAAGGCATATAATCTCTTCTGTCATAGACACATGGAAAGAAACACACACATTCACACATTCATACATACAGGTATAGCTGGTTTTCAGTGTTTTATCTCTTTGCCACTCTCTTAAAAGCCCATGTTTTTGCTATTCATGCATCTCATCATCAAAGAAGCCAGTGGAGCAATATGCAGATCAAGGGGAGGGGGTTTGTGGATAGCTCAGTTCTCAACGACTCCCATTGAATTCCGTGAGGCAAAGCAAGTGCTGCTGCTATCTAGGGCCCAGCTGAGAATGGTTGTGGTGGTGGGGCGGATGGGACTGAGAGCTGGCTGTACACATAGTTAGGCTCCTGTGATTGCAGACTGGGCTGTACCAGTCAAGCAACTAGTGGGAGATGTCATGTATATGGAGGCTCTCCAAGCCAAAAAGGGTCTCTCTGCCCTTCACCATAAACCAGCCCTTTACCATAAGGTTCTAGGGCAGGTTACAGGAATCTAAAAATGTAGTATTGAAATCAGTTTAAAACAAATTATAGTCAGAACAATAGGGTGGGTCCTACATATATTAGTGGGACATTTTTTAAGACAAGCAATTCTGCCACCTACAATCTGAAGTTCAGAATTCTACCACTTCAGAACCCTAAGGCCTCATCCTTCTCATGTGCTAGGGTAGGGGTAAATGACAAGCTTAGCTCCACTCTGGTGAGATCTCTGAGCATGCGCTTTCACCTTCCTGTCCTATGGGTAAAATGTGTCATTAGGGTGGGGACAAGGCACACTGCCTGTCAACAATGGTTGGGTAGGCGTTCACACGGGTAACATTCATACCATATATTTAAAGCACTATGATACCACTTTCAGCTCATGGCTTCCCTGCAAAAAATTCTAGGAGCTGTTCTTTGTTCAGGGTGCTGAAAGTTGTTGGGAGACCCCCTATTCACAGAGATGCAGTTCCCAGAGTTTCCTGTGAAGAGGGACTGACTGCTGAACCACTGTGGAAGTTGTAGCTCTGCAAGGGGAGTAGGGGGGGTGTCTCTCAGCACCCCAAACAAACTACACTTCCCAGAATTCTTGGGACTGCTTATAGTATGAATATGGCCTTAGAGAACCTCTGAAGGGGGGGGGAAGGGTGCATCCATTTGCACATAGCCCACCCACTGGTGCACATGGCATGTTCAAGAAGAACATCAAGGTTGCAGCTGAGAAAGTCACTCCACACTTTGAATGCCTGCCTCTCTCTTGCTCCTAGCCATGGCAAACTCCATGCATAACAACTGCAGCAGCAGCAGCAGCAGCAGCAGCAGCAGCAGCAGCAGCAGCAACTCTCACCTGCTGGGAGTCTGAGGGTCCTGCTCCTGCCTCTCTCTCCACCAGGCCTAGGGTGGGGCCTGACAAACTACAAAAGGATGCCTGCTGCCCAGCAGAGAGTACTGTTTACATTCTTTTAAACTGCTTTTTAATTGTGTTTTTTTGATTTTTTTAAAAAATGAAAAATGCTTTTTGTGTGTTTTTTTGGGGGGGGTTGTTTGACTGTTTCTGTTTATATTTTGATTATGTATTTTGTGTTTTATGTTGTAATTTTATCTTGTGAACCGCCCTGAGACCTGCAGGTATAGGGTGGTATATACTTTTAATAAATCTCCTCCTCCTTCTCCTCCTCCTCATATGTCCCAGTGATTTCAGTGGAGCATCTTCTTTTCCATGCTGGGCTGCTACGAACACACACACACACACACTGCATGCATAATGATGACTCCTGCATTCATTTACTGCAGCTCTGGGCACAGAGCATGGCTGAGTGAGTGCAAAGCATAGCGGGTGTCATTTGTGGCATGGCCAATGTTTCAAAAGCCTCCCAGCAAGCCATATATCATGTTATATTGATATGGTTCCACAAGGCTGCCACATCTGACATTTGATGTATTGCTTTAGGTGCTCCTTGTTATTATTATTTCCCATATATATATATATATATATATATATATATATATATATATATCAATCACACCTCTAAACAGTCAATGAGGAATCAAAGGAAATATCAGCCTCTGCAAAGCACAGATCTGACACTTGCCAAGCTAACAAAGGCAGTTCAAGAGCACAACATTGTGCTCCAAGAGATCAGAATGGCAGCCTGTGACAATTTTGACAGCCTTATTTTTGAAACTGCAAAACTGATGGAATGGAAGTGGAGATGCTTAACCCTTCTCCCACCTGCCAATTTCACTTTGCAAATTAACTCCCCAGCAGTTTTATATCCCCCCCCCCCCGCTATCAAACAGCTGAATTCCAGAACTACAAATTAGTCCATCGGGGAGGAAAGCAGAGCATTTGCAGGTGAGAATGGGCAGACACGGGAAGGGTTAAGCAACATCCCCCTTTCCCCTGTTGGCTGGGCCTTGCCAATTCCCCCAGCCTCCGTATTCTCAGAAGCTGACTGGACTGGGAACTGACTTGTACTTCAATACTGATGGCAGGACAGCATTCTTCCCTGGACCAGAGGCAGTAGGCTAGTTTAGGGGGACCAAGAGAAGGCATGATGCATACACTGTGGGGGAGTTGAGCTGAGGCGGATCAACAGCGTCTGCCACCTGAGTTTATCCTCACTTTATCTAATGGTAGGGCCTCTCTTTTGTTGACTGTGGGTGGGGAAATGATCAGGAGATGCTTGGGCTGCCTAATCTTCCAATCAGCAACAAATGGAAAGGTACATGCATGAGTGGGGAGGGGGTAGGGAAGGTAGGCACCCCCCCCCCCAAACAAGCAGCTTGCTCACCCCACTTGCCCTCTATTGCTGGATTCCTGCCATTAACACAGACTGCTATTTTTCTTTCTGAGTTCTTAACGTGGGACACTGCTTGCTCACTTAGAAACACACTTTGTTCCTTCTGTGCCTGCCCCGATTTATTTATTTTTTGGGGGTGCCACCACTTGCTACAGGGGAAATCTGTGGCTTGCACTCTGGTAACCCTTCTTCCACCCCCTCCCTCTAACATTTCGAGTATTTATTTCTTGTTCTTATGGATGCTTTAAGTAAACATAGGTCTGTTCCTCAAGGCTTAGAAAAGCATGCATCGTGCTGTTGTAGATTACTTTTTGGATTTTTTAAAATAAAAATAGTATTGCTTATTGACTTGAACATTGTTATAATCTGTTTTCATAGAAAGGCAGAATAGGAATGGTGGGAACTGAAAATGAAAAAATTAAAAGTAACGCTCAAATCAGCTCAACATCTTGGTTGCCAACTTTTTTCTGTCCCTGCCTTCAACAGCAGCTGCACTACCAGAAATTAAGAAGGTGAAATGTTTCTCAGTTACTTATCTGTGTGTACTGAAGGACTTCACTTACTGCGTGTCGTTACAGGAGCAGAGCCAGTTAAAGAGTTGACTACGGAAATATTTCATTCTTTGGAGGGTTTTTACATCACAATTACTTTTTATTGTTGCCATTGATAAAAAAATAAATGGAGAAATAATTTTGGATGACTTACATAAGCATCCAAGGAATCAATAACTGGATCGTAAAAAGATTTAGAATTTCTCAACTATATTCATTTTCAGGCTCCCCCCCCCCCGCACATCTTTAAATAGCATCTCCATAGCGTTAGATTCCCCTCCTCCCCCAAAAGTCAAATATGGAGCATTAAGGGTATAATTACCATTTTAATTATAACTCAATCATCCTATCTACTTTGCATAGAAATTAAAACTTTTATGTCAGGATTTCTGAGTACACAGAAATGTTCAGGAGCAATTAATGCCAAGGATTCTACAGTATAAATGAACTTTACTTTAGAGCTTTTAATTTTCAGCTTCAGCCAGGATTCATTAAAAAAAGAAAGAAAGAAATGATTTGCATCTTACATCTTAAAAGTGAAAATATTTTTACAGCTGGGTGGTGCCAAGCATATCATAAGAGACACATATTCTTTACAGCACACTGCCATTTTTTGTTCCTGTGTGAAATGCACTATAGCAGGTACTTAGGATAGATAATAGGGATAATTGATGAGGTGCAGAAAGGTGAAGTTACAGACTTTCTGACTCCTGTGCAATCACTCTCAGGAGGGTGCCAGGTCAATGGTGGTGATGGTACCTGATTGTGTCAGGGTGTTAGATGTGTGAACTGGTCTGGTGCCTTCATATGGTGCATGGCCTGGGGATGAGGGGTGGGTGGGGTGGAGACAACGTTTTTGAGTAAACATTTAAAGCTACACTTTCCAGAATGATATGCAAATTAGAAACGTAGCTCTCCTCAAAATCCAGATTTCTCTGAATTTTGCAGTGCACGTCTCCGACCAACCAACGTTGATGATAAACAGCATATAGCAAGGGAAAGTGTGTATAAAAGTGAAGGTGTTGGTGAAAGTAACGTGCAAAATGCAGTATATTTGGGGAAATGGTTCACAAAATTGCAAATTGCAACAATGTGTTAGAAGAAATTTGCTGGCGATTTTTCACGAGGATTTAAAAACAAATTTGCAAACTGCTGCAAAATGTGGAGGAGGGAGTTTAAGACTGAAAAATAAGAAATGGAGAGAACTGACAGATCCTTCCATCCCTAGCATGGACACACCTCTGCCATGTGAGTATAGATGACAGTTCATATGCATGGAGCGGTTTCCATTTACAGAATCTGTTCTGTGCGAAACAGTTCCAAGGCGATGCAAATGTGAATTCTGGCAGCAAAAAACATTGATCTAAAAGATAGCTAAAAACCTGGTGCAATGTCAGGAAAAAGGAGCTCTGTGCCTACGAAGGATAATAGTACAGACTTACTGTACACAGTTGTTGTAAGGATTGCAACTAGATCCTGCGAGTGAAGTGCTTTGAACAAAAACACCCTACAAATGTTAAGCAGTATCATGTGTAACTTAGGAGGAACTCAGACTTTCCAAGTCTGTGGATACTTACTTGGCCAAAAAAGACACTATCCACATGTAAGTGGGAGGCAGCACCAGCTTAAGATGAATGCTAAGGTTTTCAAAAGTACTCCTCAAATCCTAGGGGAGGAAACCGCCAACAGTAATGGCCGAGCATATTCTGTGGACACAATACAGATGGTCTATTTTGGTTCTGTTTTGGGCCAAAGTTAGAGAGCTGGACGGGACGTGGGGGGCGCTGTG
The DNA here is from genome assembly GCF_009819535.1 of Lacerta agilis. Classification (NCBI taxonomy): domain Eukaryota; kingdom Metazoa; phylum Chordata; class Lepidosauria; order Squamata; family Lacertidae; genus Lacerta; species Lacerta agilis. The sequence continues at coordinate 42,698,159 of NC_046323.1, read as the reverse complement.
GGTTAAACCACAGAGCCTAGGCTTGCTGATCAGAAGGTCGGCGGTTCAAATCCCTGCGACGGAGTGAGCTCCCGTTGCTCGGTCCCAGCTCCTGCCCACCTAGCAGTTCGAAATCACGTCAAAGTGCAAGTAGATAAATAGGTACTGCTCCAAGTGGGAAGGTAAATGGCGTTTCTGTGTGCTGCTCTGGTTCACCAGAAGCGGCTTAGTCATGCTGGCCACATGACCCAGAAGCTGTAATGCAAGATGAGCGCCACAGCGCCCTTTACCTTTACCTTTTAGAGAGCTGGAACACCACTACGTAGTAGGAAAGGAATGGAGTATCCAGGAACACGGGATGGCTGGCTGGCTCCCTCTACTCCACATTAGAACATTTTATTGCAGATACCACTTATTACTATTACAGTTTTTTTTAAAAAAATAAAAAGGCAGCTTGGGTAAAAACTGAAAACAGACTGCTGAGAACACTTCTAATGGAAGGAAGCATTCTGAACTCTTCCTGCACTCCTGGTGTGCAATATATTTTAAACATCTCTCTCTCTTAAGGCTACAGCTTAATATTCTGCCTATTTGCACCCTTCCTGGGCAGAAGAGCAGATAAGGAAATATTTTTTCATGAGTATGGCTGCAGGGCAATAAAAGTGTTGTGTCCATCGATAACTGGACAGTGTTTCTTATTTTACTTTCTTGCTGCTTCTTGCAGAGCTTTTATGTTCCTTTCTGCTCCTCTTGCTTGCTGCAGAATGAATTTTGCCAGTGCTGTTCTTTATTTACTACCTTTAATAGCGCAGTGAATCTTCGCAGCCTTATGGACCTCAACTTCTACCTTGGTACAGATGCTTATATCTTGTTATAAAAGCCAGTGGCAACTTGATTTCTCCTAATGAAAAGAAAACCAAATTGAATGGAAGAATAAAATGGAGCTGGGCACATTCCCCCCACAAAGTCTCCATCCTGTTAGTGTTCAGAGAAATTGAGGGGAGCAGTTCGCTGAATTTCTTCAGGGGGAGCAAAAATTATCCAACAGTTTCTCGGAGGGGAGACTTGCCATTAGCATGGCATATCACCTCCATTTTTTCCTGAGGGTTGTTGGGTATTTTTTTTTTGCTGCCTCTCCTGTGTGGCAGCAAAAGCAATCAGGTCAGCAATGTTTCTCTCTCTCTTTCTGTATGGGGAAAGTGGGGGGCATTGTGTGAGGTGACAGCGCCACAAAAAAATAAAAATGATGAAGAATATATGGTGAAAATTTTGTAAAAGCCCCCTTTTTCTGGAGGTTTTTTTGGTTTTGGGGGGGGGGAATTCCAGGAAACACCCCCCCCATCTTCTTAGAAAAATGTCTTCTGAGAAATTTCGGCTCAACTTTAAAATAAGCTAGTTGTCTTCAACTTTTTCAGATCCAGAGCTTCCTGCAACAGGGGATCTATGGTTAATTTTGCTTACCTCGGATCTTTCTCCTTTTATTTATTTTCCTGTTCACTCATCTGTTTCTTTCTGGGGTTTTTTTTTAACCACCCCTTCCAAATATGTGGTGGTGCCATTGATGAGTTGCACCATAGATTAGGATTCTATCAGCTGATGAATAATAGGATAAGCAACCATCACTCTGTCCAGTGGCACTGGGGTAAAATTTGAAGTATAGGCACTCATCGTGGCAGTCCCTAAAAGCATGCACCTAGTGCCAGATTTACGTATAAGCTAAACAAGCTATAAGCTTGGGGGGGCACTCTCTTGGGCCCCCCCAAAAAATTAAAGGGAAAAAAACCTGGATGTACATTTCCAAAATGTAAGATAAAAAACAAATAAAATAAAACCTACATACAGCAACAGTATTTTGTTTTGTGTAGGGTCCTATGATGTAAGTAATGGGCCCTGTCTGCAAGCCTGTTCCCTAAAATATCACTGGCTTGCTCATTTCTATATCAGTTGCTTTGATAAAATACACATTTTGTTATGTGCAAATGTTATGTACTGAGTTGAATGGGATCCAAAATGCAGCAGTCTGATTGGTCCTAGAACAATAGGATTCAGAATGCAGCAGTCTGATTGGTCCTAGAACAATAGGATTCAGAATGCAGCAGTCTGATTGGTCCGCGGCAGCCACCCAATCCAGCTCTAGGTGGAAGTGAATCCGCAACCTGATTGGCATACAGGAGTATCCCGGAATTAGCCAATCACATGGGGACCATTGTGTAAATAATGTATATAAAGCAGACGTTTTGGGGGAACTTCCATTCCTCGCTACTATGAGCTGAATAAAGAGCATGAAATCCACACTTGACTCCGAGTATATTTCAGCAAATGGCTTTACATAGCTATTAGGTCCATAAATTACCATATAGCATATATCCAACACAAAAAAACACTGACAAATTGTTGTTGACAAAGGACAGCTGGACATATAAAGGGCCCCATTACCTTCAGTAGCTTAGGGCCTCATCAAACCTAAATCCGGCCCTGCATGCACCCACGCTCAGTGTAAACCCATTTAAATTAATGAACAAGTTACTTAAGCGCACAGAACATTGGAAAAATATCTCTAGCAAGCTGAAATGTGAGTAATCACTTCAGATTCTAAAGGCAAACAATAGTTAAACCACTAAAGAAACGGAAAAGAAGTTCCCAGCTTCTGCTTTATTATTTTCTTAGGTAGATGCATGTCAGATATGCTGCTTCCACCTTCCCAAAAATCATTGTTACGTAGAGAAAAATATTATTTAACTGCAGGGCTGGGAAACCTGGCCTTGAACTCACATCATCCATGCTAGCTAGGTCTTGATGGGAGTTGGAGTCTAGAAACACCTTGAGGGTTGCAGGTTTCAGAGCCTCGATGTAAACCACTGTGTACAATAAATTATATTCTCACAGCAAATAATACTAGAGCATGAAATATAATGGGTGTGCTCTTTGGGGCAGAGCTGGCAACTGGAGCCAGATTAAAGCCTATTTGAACTGGCAAGATGAGTGGAAGTTATCCGGACCTTATGGGGGCGGGTGATGATTCATGCAAAGTCTGCTTTGTCATGTTGGCGTTCGACCAAAGAGGGAGGCTTGTAGCTGTGACGGGCTGCCACCTCTGTTCTTGCTCATTGAGCCAATTTCCCCCTTTATGCTTGTATGACAAATGAGGATGGAGTGGGCCCAGTAGCTCTCACTGTCTTGTCCAGGAAATATCCCCAGTGGATCTTGTCCTCTTGTCAAGGCCTGGCCTTCTTCCCACTCCATAGCTGCTTCTTAGCAGAGGCAGAAGTGAGGCTTGATATCCATAGCCAAAGAAAAATGACCGCTGAGGTAAATGTGAGCCTTACATTCCCCTTCCCGTAATGCCTCCAATTTAATAACTGTCTGCAGAAAAGAGTGTTTCTCACCATGAGTTATTTAGTCACTATTCCATCTAGGGTATCGCTGACATTCTGAAGGGAGCATCTAAAGGGATGATTTGCTGTCAGTCTCTTGTATGCTTTAAGTCCATTCATTTTCTACCTCTAACAGGGGGAGATAATGCTCTGATACAAAGTAAAAGATAGATGATAAAAACAATTCTTTAAAGGGGGAAAGGAATCAGACACCAGAGACTTGGCTGGGGGGGGGGGAAATATATGACAGAATGCTCCATTCTCCCGCTCAAAGTAGCGCAATAAACTATATTGGAAGCAAAATACAGTTCATAGGAGGAGTATCAGAATATGTATTTCAGCAGTCTCTACATGGTACTGAAACGCTTTGAAAGCCGATGATTTGTGTCACCATATTCATATTTCCCTGTCAAGAATACAATGCTGCTTGCTGCTATTTCAGAACTAATATGAACATTATTAAAACAGGTGAGAATTACAAGGGATTGGTGGTTAGAAACTTCCAATTTAAATGTATGTGAGCCCAAATTATTATTTTACCTTCTTTTTCCCCACGTGTGCATGTGAGATCACTTTTTATTACATTAATACCTGCCCTTCCTCCATTGAGCTCAGAGGGATGTATGCGGGATCATTTCTTCCTTATTTAAGTCATTATTTCCATTTCTCTATCCCGCTTTCTCCCTCTATCCCACCACTACATGTCAACAGCAGCTAACAGCAGTGAAAGATAAAATTACAACGTTCCTAGTTCCTTTTGGGGGAGCCATGACTGTTTAAAGTGACATGATACTGCTTAGAGTGCAGGTATACTGAACGGAAAATCAACAACCAGGAGCAAGAAACTTTAAGCAGCCAAGCATACCAAAGTCCTGTCTACACAAGATGAAGCATGTTTCATAGTCTGGGCAAAGCCTTTCTGAAAGCCCTTTTCCAATTTATCCTCACCAAGGGCATTGCATGAGCTAAAGGCGCTTGGGGCATGCATGCACGAGCACCGGGAGGGCGAGGTGAGCTGGGGGCCAGGGTGTGGAGGCTGAAGGAGCCTGCCACAGCACCCCGGCCCTGCACTCCCAGCATGCCAAGGGAGAAATGAGCCCCCTTGGCCACCGTGCCTTGTGGGGTCAGGGCCGGTGGAGTTTCAGGAAAGTGAACATTCCAAGCCCTACCTGGAGATGCCAGGGATTCGAACCTGGGACCTTCTGCATGCAAAGCAGGTGCTCCACCACTGAGCTATGGCCCTTCCCCTCTCCTCCATCAGTAGGCTCTGGAAGGTTTATATAGTGGCAGCTGTGGAAGGCAGCAGTAAGGTAAAGGTAAAGGACCCCTGGACGGTTAAGTCCAGTCAAAGGTGACTATGGTGTTGTATCACTCATCTCACTTCAGGCCGAGGGAGCTGGCGTTTGTTCACAGACATCTTTCCTGGTCATGTGGCCAGCATGAGTAAACCACTTCTGGCGCAATGGAACACCATGACGGAAACCCGAGCACACGGAAACGCCATTTACCTTCCTGCCACAGCGGCACCTATTTATCTACTTGCAATGGCGTGCTTTCGAACTGCGAGGTTGGCAGGAGCTGGGACAGAGCAACAGGAGCTCAGCCTGTCATGGGGATTCAAACTGCCAACCTTCCAATTGGCAAGCCCAAGAGGCTCAGTGATTTAGGCCACAGTGCTACTCGCAGGAGTAGCAGCACTCTGAGTTGGGTCCAGCCGCATTTTAAATTTCTCTTTTAATGCAGTGCTGCTCCAGGGAAAATGACTCAGCTGCCCATTTGTGCTTGGAGTATTAGGCCAATTTTTGTAAAGAAATGGAGAGACGTGGGCATCATCAGCGGGTCCTACCAGCTGACTACGGATACCAGGGGTTGGCCAAGGCCCTGCCCTTTATAAAGAGCTCTGCACACACTCTGATGTACACAGAATCGTAGAGTCAGAAGGGACCATAAGGGTCACCTAGCCCAATTCCCTGCGATGCAGGACTCTTTTGCCCAACGTGGGGCTCGAACCTACAACCCTGAGATTAAGAGTCTCATGCTCCACCAACTGAGCTCTCCGTAACTTGAAGTTAAGCGATGAGCACCTTCATGAACAAGGTCTTCCACTCTTCGCTGCAAACAAATGGGGTGGGACCTGGTGAATTTGGGACTTGCACCCAAGCAAGCATGGTTAGGTTCAAACTGTATATATGCAGATGGTGAGCGAGATACCCTGTAGTTATTACTTCCAGTGATGACCTTTGTGACTTCATATAAGTCCTTCCCCAGAAATTAATCATGAGCTATTAGGAAGTTATTCCCCATATCTCACGCCAACTCTCTCTACAAACTGCAAAACTCCAGAGGGCAGAAAAATATACTTCCTTAGTCTATTGAGGATTACCCACGTCAGGGGAAGTTATATGATTGTCTTTAGCGCTGATAGGAATTACTTTCAGGGTGTTCCAGCTCATTACATCCAGCCTTCATCAGCTATTTTCCAAACTGCAGTAACCTTTGCGATACAGGTGCTGTAGATCTCTGTCCTATTGATTCCACTTTTGCAGCTACACGGTGCTCATGTAAACAGAGTGCAAAGCCAGATAGGAAACTGTAAAACAGCAAGCAATTTGGCACCTTGAAGAACACAGATAAAAACTTAAGGCAATCAGCACAAATGTTGTGGAACTCATTTCGATGTATAGTGGGGGCTGTAATCCGCATCTATCTAACGTAGAAGCTGTGAGATACAGATCCGAGTGATACAGACTGATCTAAGCTTAGTTGGTAGTAATACAGCTGCAGCTGATTTCTTTGTAGTCATTTTGCCCAAAAATGGCTACAAAGAAATCTGCTGCAGCTGTAATGCTACCGACTAAGCTTAGAATAGAGCTACATGGTAGATCGTGTTCCACAGAAGGTTGGTCCCTCTCCAGACAGATATTTTATTGCAGGCGCATTCAGCAACATGTTCTGCACCCAATAAGAGCCCTTGGGCGGTGGATTTAGAATAATAGAATCATAGAGTTGGAAGGGACCCTGAGGATCATTTAGTCCAACCCGCTGCAACGCAGGAATATGCAGCGGTCCCTTATGAGGATCGAACCCGCAACCTTGGCGTTATCCGCACCATGCTCTAACCAACTGAGCTATTCTACTTCTGCGATACTTCCCCAATGCAACCACATTATTGCTGCCCAGAGGGGCTATAGCGCAACAAAAAAAGGCAGCTTCCTATGTTTTAAACTAAAGCTCATTGATTTCAGTTGGATCTAAGCAAGACTCTTGAAGCTCCTGGCATTAGTAGCCACCCCAATGTAGCTCCTTTCAGGCCACAGATCTCTGTGCACCTGATGGGCTCCTGGTGGTTTTAGTGGAGAGTGCCGATGATCAGCCTTTAGAGCCAACATCAGCTCCTGAGGGTGGGAGGTACAAGGTACCAGGGAGAGTCAGAGGCGCAGGAATGATCAGAACACCGTAGAGTCCCTGTACCACTTCAGGGGAGCCTGGGGAGCACTTGTACTTTGCACAGAGTACTTCAGACCCCACAACACAAATCTCCAGCCTTGGAATCGCTCAAAGTTATCCCATCTCAATGGTGTCCCATGCATTCACATTATTAGAAGAGGAAACAAAACACCCGGTTTTCACCAAACACATCCAATCGTCCATCCTTCCTGCGCTGTTTCTATCCCATCCAGTGGTTGGATCTTGAATCCCCCAGAAAAAAAAACTATCAACTTTGCCTTAAGGTCTGCAAGCTTCACTATCGCACGCCTTTTCCGAAACCGATTTAAACAACAACAGAGGAGCCTAGCTTCCGATATCCACGACACCTTATATTCCCACCCCCTCCTCAGTAACTTCAAGCACTGCAGAACAAGTGTTTAATTTACTCGGATCAATTTTTGTCAAAGGCACACGGGGAGCCTCTTTTCGGCTTGCCTCTGAAACGTTTTGTCTCTTCCCTGCTGATCAATCTGGTGCCACTGGTGTTTATCTTGTGAACCGGTCGCTATTGCACGCTTACTTAATTGATCCTTTGTATTCACACAGGTCACCCCGGATAGGTGAGCATAGCATCCCGATGTTCATTTTCTGCTCCGTTTTGACTTTATTTCAATAACAGTCCTCCCTAGGGTGCTGCTCTGCTATTTACAGAACTCAAGGTGTAACTCCTACCTTGTTTTCTAGCTTTTCTGAAATATGAAAGGGATCGGATGGACTTAATATTTTGTTCTGGCCTGTATATGCACCATCAACCCGCAGCTGCATCAACAAGAACGTTCTTGTGTCTTTTATTCTTAAAAAAAAAGAGCACAAAAACTTTACATCCTTTCCCCTGCTCTTCCATGTCCGCAGAAGAGAATATTTCAGAACAGCAACATCAAAGACACCTAGTAAATCTGACAGACATTTTACTGAGCTCTCCCACTTTCTTTTTTATGAATGCAAAATTTAAAGAGGTGAATTTATGCACTTGGGTCTGTCAGGCTTCCCCCCCCCCTTTTCTTTTTGGAATGGGGCTGGAGGAATGGTACTCATTTATCTCCTGTCATTGCTCTACAGTACATGATGACAGCAGTATCTATATCTTTCTGTGTTAATTTCCATCAAAGCACAGCTACATGTAAAGTATGTAGCCGGAGGTTTTACCCTGTAAATACAGGGGGCATCTCCTTCCCATGACTGTTATTATCATTAAAGCACACTTTCCCAAAATCAGCCCGTCTTCTTCTTCTTTTTTCTGATTGGAGTTTCTATGACAACACAGGAACACTTTGATTTTGATTTATGGAACTTCTGCAAATCTACCATTCTGCTACTTAGGAGGAGAAATGATCTCTACCTAGGACACCAATGCTGCAGGGAAAAAAAACACTGATAGAAAGGAAACGACATGCCCAGAGAAACCATATTTTGTCCCTAGAAGCTAAGCAGGTGTGATACTCATCAAGACCTGGATGCGAGACTGTGTGCGTGTTTGCTGCTCTCTGAGTTCTGTGACATCACAGCAGTTCAACAAATAGGAAAGAGAGGATTGCAGGCAACAGGTAACTTGCAGATAACCAGTGTTTAGCTACGTAATTTCTGCTATTGTGTATTTATTTGTTGTGGTTTTGTGCTCCCTCGGAACAGTTAGCGATAAAGTGTCGAATAAATAGCAACAGTGTTTGAGCTATGCCATAAATACTCTGTTGGCTTACTGAGTGTCATTAAGTGCAACCCACACTTTTAAAATTATTATTATAAAAAACTTTCTCTCCTACAGTGAGGGCGTCAGACATCTTTGCATACAGAAAAAAGATGTTTGGAAAGCCCCAGGCATACTCTCATGATAGCTGATTATGTTATGTCAGATGTGTGGCACAAGTGGGTTTTTTTTTACACCAAGCCTTGCTGCTGTGAAGTTCAAATGACGTATGTCATTAGCAGCCCCTTGTCTTTCAATGCACATCTGGCCTAATAATGTTTAAAGTCAGGAGATGGGGGTGCAAATGAAAGTCACACAAAGGAGCACAAGGTTGAACTCTCCATCTCGGCAGCCCTGTTCCCCCAAGTACTTTATTTCCAGGATCTTAGTCTATAGCCCCTGAAGGATTAAGCCCCATATCAGGGTTCCTTGAGAGCCACAAGCATAGGAGCCAATTCCTAGGGGTCAAGGTCTCTTTGCACCCCCCCCCTAAAATATTTGAGGCTAGTGCCTCAAAATTGGCCACACGTGAAACCTGTACTCAGAATAGTTTTGTTTGCCATGAGTAGTATACCTTTTTCTTTCTTCATCCTTTCAAACAGCAGCATTGCAATACTATTTCTTTCTGCGCACCCCTGCAATATATTTACCTAACTCCAGCTTTGTTCCTGATTCAAGCTCCTATTTTGCAGAAAAGAAACAACTTCAGAACCTGGTATTTCTTACCAAAGCTCCTATTTTGCAGGAAACAAGTGGCTTTTGTTGTTGGGGTTGTCATTGCAACGGTTGTGCTAAAGCCTTGTAGACCTGATCTGGATTGTCATGGGTTGTCATGCGGATGCTTTTTAAGAAAGAAAAGTTTCTGGGGATTTCAAGCTTGGGATTCAAACATACTTCTAAAGCAATAGATAGTTTGACGCTTTCAGTCTCATGCAAACTCAGCCCATCTCATGCATGTGAAACATGAGAAAGTGTTGCGGAATTACTGAATGTAGTCCTCAGAAGCTGCACAGGACCAAAAAGACACTAGAATATTTCCCTGTCCTGCTGCATGAACACTCTGGAGTGTTCCTTTGTTGGGATTTTTTGTTTGTGTGTGTCTTGCTCTTTCAGTCTTTCCCAGCGAGGCGAATATGAAAACATCATGTTCATGTTTGTCAGGAACACCACAAGAGGGAGTCAGAACTCAGTGGTAGCTCAAATCGGCCTGCTGCTCTGCATTCTGGAAATGAAAAGCTGTTAGAATAAATTTGAAGCTTCCTTGATGTGCACTGAATGCCAGCCATAAATAGATAAAGAATGCAATTTTGGAACGGATGCCAGCAGCAGCTCAGCTCCAGCAGAGGAGTTTTGCATGGGACCCAACGAGAGAGAGAGAGAGAGAGAGAGAGATGGACGTTCATTCAAGCTGCACGCTCACATCCCATGGCCCTGCCTGGGGGGACAGAGCACTCTCTTATCTGGTGTAAAGTAGATCATAATGAAGCCTTTATAAACAATATGGGGGAAGGGGGTGCAAGTCGAAGAGCTGCTTTAATGAGGGCTGGCAGGATTCTGAAGTGCAGCCCCTTCTCACCTTCTTGCAGAGCTGGACAAAAAGACCCGAGGAGTCTTTTTGTAAAAGTGGCTGCTTTGAAAGACATCTTTATGAGATGATGACTCTGGACCGAGACTCCAAGCTTTCATCTAATAAATAGCCTTGCTCCTTGGCTCGAGATGTAATAATGTTTCCGAACAAGCCCCTCTCACAATAATGCCTCAGAGCAGTAATAATTCACTACCCAATTGGTGGACAGATCCTTACCATCAACTCCCTGCAGAGGAGAGGTTGCTCTAAATGAGGAAATAAGTCAAAGTTAGCAGGAGCCATAACGGGCCCCACTATGTTCAAGTGAGACGGCACTCACTATCTTCAAGTGAGGCAAGACTTGTTTGAACTGAGCCGTGCTTTAAAACACTGGACGCAAGCTTTAGAGTCACACAGAACTCTTCTTCGGAGGACGTAGCCCACCCCAGGCAGGCAAACAAATAAAAACTTTATAAAGGGGAGGAAATCAATTCTGCTTTATTAAAAAAAAATGCTGTTCTCTCTAGCTATGTTCCCTGCCTTTTCAGAAAAGGAAGTTGGTGGCAACTCTATGCCTACCATCCAGCCAGGGTTAGAAATGCACGAGTCCCATTAATTTCCAAGGGGGGATTTCTAAACATCAAACATTAAAATAAATGGTGCTTACCGGTAATTGTGGTTGGATTAAGGACCTAAGAAGAACTCTGCTGGATCAAACTAAGGCCCATCTAGTCCAGCATCTCAAAGGCCAACCAGATGTCTATGGGGAAACCCACTTTTAACACCCAACAACTGATATTCAGAGGCATAGTTAGCCTATGATGTCAGGCCCAGAGGCCCCTGCTGGGACACATGCCGTAGGTCCCAGCATTTGCCAAATCATTTCAGTTGAGGTAAATTCATGTAAGGTAAGGCTATCAGAGGCTGACTATACCTTTGAATATCAGTGAATCAGTGCTAGATCAAGTGGGTTTTTTAAAAAAGCTCCAGACTGGGTTGTAAAAGTTTGTGCCTTTAAGAAAAATCTGGCTTATTTTACAGTGTCAGCCTTTTAAGCCTTACTCTTAGGAAATGCATAAGGTTTAATTACTGATGACAGAAGCACATTTAGAATGATTCCAATGGTTGTGTTTATAAAGCTCCGGGATTGTTTTTACTTAATTTTATACCCTGGGTAATGAAAACTAGCTTGTATATTTCCTTTTAATTAAAAATTGCCATACACCAATCTATAACTTAGGGCAATCCTATAGAAGGAATTAAACGAGGAAATCAGTCTCCTTAAGGCTTAAAAGGACTGAGTAACCAGCACTCACTCTAGCAGTCATGCATGGGCTTTTAAAGCTGGTGAGATAGCTAAAATGCATGCTAACGAGCTGCAAAATTGGGTAAGGCTGTGAGAGAATGAAAGGCTTTAATTAAAACCACTAATTTTCATTGATATTTGTCTCTTTTACCTGAGAGGAGGGACAGCAATTTTTGACTTTAGCACTTATAAGTGATTGGTTCTGCATGGTTTTTGCTGCCAGGATAAAACGAATGGTGATCTGATGAACGGTGTTTCAAGGCCTTTTCATTATATTCACATACTGTGAGTGTGTATGTGTGGCCTCACCCAGAGCACATGTAAAGTCTCTTTTCTCTTCCCGTCTCCTAAAATATGCAGTGCAACACTCTTCTGTCTCAAGTTGTTTAGTCTCAGGAATATTTACCAGGAATGTGTGAAACCCCCAGAAGGAGTCGCTTTGAATGCTATTTTGCCATTCCTGATTATTACAGTTGCAGCAGTGAGTTGAGGTTCCTGGATTAGGCAAATTCATTGAGGAGAAGACTATTGATAGCTACTAGCCATCACGACTATGCTCTGCATGCGCTGTTGGAGACGGTGGCTAGAAACCACTGGAGGGAAGAGCGTCCTTGTGCTCCTACAAGCAGCGGCGGAGCAAGCCGATTGGGTGTCTGCCCTGGGCCCAGGGGCGGGGCCATCCGGGGCAGGACTCTCTGCGGGGCCTCCGAGGAGTCTGCCTGCCTCCTCCCACTCAGCTGCCCTACAGCTGAGGGGAAGACGGTGTGCGGACCGTTTGGAGCAGCGCGATGCCTGCGGGCGCCCAAGCCACTGCGTCACTCCCAGGAGAGATGCGTGGCTCGGGCACACTGCAGGCCCCGCGGTGAGTGCTGGCCGGCATTTTGCCACCCCCCTCAGTGGTGACACCCGGGGCGGACCGCCCTCACTGCACCCCCTTCCTCCGCCCCACCCACAACTGAGGTAATTCCAAGGAAAGTTGTATACTGGGGGTATACCAGTGTATCTATTTTGGAAGTGGTGCAGAATTCCTTTATTAGAATTACATAAACTTCAGGTGCTCCAATTTTCCAGGAACAGTCCCAGAATTTGATCCTGGAATGTCCCTGCCAGCACTGAGTTCAGGGAAGAGGATGAGCCGGCCCTTGTCCCGAGCTGCGTCTGCTGCTATGAGGGAGCATCCCATGGCCTCTCCTCCTGTGGGCAGCTCTTTTATAGGCAGAAACTGGACTAATCTCTATGGCAGGCAATTTAATCTGGCCCGCATGGCAGTATATGTCCTGGGGTAAAATCCTAAAAAAGCTCAACAACTCTGGTTGGCCCTCACACATGTTCACTTCATCAAATATGGTCCTCTTTGAAAAAGGTTTGGGCACCCCTGCTCTATGGAAACTTGTGCTCATGTATGTTGCACTTGCCTCATATTATCAGAAGCTTGTTTTCAAGAATGACTCCTACCTGCCAAAAAAAAAATGCTTCCAGGTTTAGCCCAATTGTTTTGAGTAAATATTGTTAGAAGTATCCTACATGTTTATGGGATTAGCACTGCAGCTTTACCTTCTTCTACTACTAGAGCTAAGCAGATGTTTAAGGAGAGAATTCACCTCCATTCTAAGCGATTTGTATTCAGTTGCACAAATGTCTTCTTATCGGTATCTATTATACAAAATGACATTTGGCCTGGAGAATTATTTTATAATCCTTACTGTTGCTTCTTGAAGAAAACCATCTACAGCCTTGCGTCTCCAATATATGCCCTCTGCTTTCTTGGATGGGAAGTTTAATGACATTCCAGCTCGCCAAAGACTCTGTTATTTGTGAGTCCGGCGAGACTCAGGATGTCTCCCATTGCCTGTTAAGCTGCCCCTTATATGAGCACCCTAGGCACAATCATCTTACTTGTATCCTCCAGTCTCTGTCAAACAGACCCATCCTAGATCAGATGTATGCCGTGCTTGGAGGCAAAGGCATATTCAGTAGCAAAATTTGTTCTGGCAGCCAGGAAAACATGACCCAGGTTCCAAAAACCTTAGGTAAGTGGGTGGGATGTGATTCTGGTTTACTGCATTTTTAACTGTAGTGTGTGATTTACATTGGGGGAGGGAGTAGGTTTCTTTTGTATACACATCCATCAGCTGAATATGTCAGAACACCTATTTGCTGTATTTGTATTGTGGTAGCCTATTAGGTGTCTGTTTATTTGTTATCTAAGACATTTACGTACTGCTTAATCATTAGCATTTCTGAATGCATTGTATAAAGCAACACACTACACAGAAAACGAAGCAACAAAACAAGTGTGGCAGCAGCCCCTACACTTTGGAATTCCCTATCTATCGATATCAAGCAGGAACCTTCACTCGACTCTTTTCAGCACCTGCTAAAAACATTCCTATTTAGACTAGCCTACCCAGAGGCGGGTGGCGCTGTGGGTTAAACCACAGAGCCTAGGGCTTGCCGATCAGAAGGTCGGCGGTTCGAATCCCCGCGACGGGGTGAGCTCCCGTTGCTCGGTCCCAGCTCCTGCCAACCTAGCAGTTCGAAAGCATGTCAAAGTGCAAGTAGATAAATAGGTACCGCTCCAGCAGGAAGGTAAACGCCGTTTCCGTGCGCTGCTCTGGTTCGCCAGAAGCGGCTTAGTCATGCTGGCTACATGACCCAGAAGCTGTACACCGGCTCCCTCAGCCTATAGAGCGAGATGAGTGCCACAACTCCAGATTTGTCCGTGACTGGACCTAATGGTCCCTTTACCTAGATGCTTAGAAAGCTGGGGTAATTTTAATCTGTTTCAGTAGTTTAACTTTTGCAAATTTTAAAGTATGGCTATAATTTGTTCCCTAAATTTTATTGTTTACGCTTTTGTAAACTGATTTGATTATTTACAATCAAGCAGTGTATAAATTTTATGAAATAAATTAATAAATGAAAATGTTACTATTTGCCTTGCCTCAGTCACTCTGGGCGGCTCGCAATACATATAAAAACATAACAAAGCATCAGACATTAAAAACTTCCCTAAACAGGGCTGCCTTCAGATGTCTTCTAAAAGTCAGGCAGTTGTTTATTTCCTTGACATCTGATGGGAGGGCATTCCACAGGGCGGGTGCCACTACCGAGAAGGCCCTCTGCCTGGTTCCCTGTAACTTCACTTCTCGCAGTGAGGGAACTGCCAGAAGGCCCTCGGAGCTGGACCTCAGTGTCTGGTCTGAATGACAGGGGTGGAGATGCTCCTTCAAGTAAACAGGTATCACCCTTGGGAGAGAGTTCCACAGTCGTGGGCCCACCAGCACTGAATGTTCGGCTTTTAGAGGTTATGAGCTATGCATTTGAGCTATGGGGAAACACTAACAGAGGCTCCGCCCCCCAAAGATCTCAGTGATTGGGCCAGGAAATAAGGGGCCAGGTGGTCCTTAGGCTATCCTGGACCCAAGGTCCTATAAGGACCTTGTAAATTAATACTAGAGTCTTGAACATGTCCCAGTGATATATGGGCAGCTGGTGCAAACTTTTAAGCACCAGGGTTATGTGCTGGTGGTCATCTGCCCCCATCAAAGTCAAGTCAAACATTTTGCAGCTGCTGGAGCAAGAGTAGCCCCACAAGAGTCATTCATAAATAATATTCCCAGTCTAAGCCTGTGTCCCGATTGTGTGCACTCTAACTTATTTACCTTTATCTTAAGCACAGCCACTGAGGTGTGCCCTCACTGTATCTCAAAATGCTTGTGTGTCTTAGGCCTGCCGATGGCACTTTGCTCATATTGCCTTAAGCCAAAACCTTTCATGTGAATGTTTCTGCCTTTGCCCCCAGCCGTTGTTCGCTCTCCCCCAGCCCCAGTTCAAAAACTGAGGTGTGGGAACTGTTTTATTTGTCTGCTCTGCTCCACATGGTTATTTGATGAGCCTTGATCTCTGTGCTGGGGAACGGGACAGAAAATACCCAGCGTCCTCGTTCAAAACCAGGCATGCCTACAGCCCACACATGTGGGAGTCTGCAGTTTGTTCTAGATATTTAAAAGCAGAACAAATGTACAAAGGGGACTGGAATCTCAAGACAGCCCATTTGCTTTACCATCATGAGAGCGAGGCAAAAAGAAAAGAAAATGCACATTAACAGCACACCAGGCAAAGAAGAGTTGACCTGGAGTTAGAGATGTCAGAGAATTCTGCCGTAAACACAATACAGAAATTTGCAAGTTCACCTGAGGTCAGGAACAGAAATCACACAAGTGAATATGAGCAGTATTTGCTATTGTTTGGGGTTTTCTTAGTCCACAAATTTTATGTAAAGAATTACATAATTTTGCGCATTGCTATTGACGTTTCCCTTCCACCAATGGCTTCCGCCATTATGGGCAGCAAGACAAATGACATAAGTTTTAGTGGAAGCTGAATTGTAGCAGAATGGAAACAGCGTTGACTGTGATGAACAGATGAAGGGTTGGAAATTGCTGCTTCTTTACATTCCTATCTGCAAGGCAAAAACTGCTCACCATACAACCCCTCTCCACAACACACTGATCTCATCATGCACAGCAGCAAGCAAAACATATGACTGTATAGCTCTCTCTTAAGAAAACAATTTGGCGGGGGGGGGGAGGTATGGATTCCAAATCCCATTTTTTAACTCTTGAAGTGCCAAGTTACAATCCTGTTCCGAAAATATGCAAGAACAACCAACAGCAATAAACGAGAAAGACTTCAGAGACAGCCCATATGACGGTCAGGAAAAATACATACAAGTGCCCTATCTTTCTCCAACCTCTCTCTTCAAAAGGTGAAGGAAAACAAAGGAAATCCCACTTGTAAGGAAAATCTGGCCAAAGTACAATAAGACATGGCAGAAATGAGAGCTTATTCCAGACAAAGCTGTGGGTCACATTGAACAGAGAATGAAGGCGGCAACATCCAGGCCTACTAAATCTTTCTACAGCCTTCTAACCAATCAAGACGTATATATATTTCACATTACTATCTGGAAAACACGAGACTCCTTGAAACTAGCAGCATTTCCCAAATGTGAGAACAGAAGCCTGTTCAGCTTGTTATCTGTGATTCAGCAGTCATAAACGTCTGCTGTATATTTTTGCTTTTTTTCATATGTGTCGGTCCACATAAAACATATAATCAGCAAGACACTGTAGATATATTTTCCTTTCTCTCAGTTAGACATTTGACAACCACACACAAAGATCTTTAAGCTTTGCCAGAAGCAGAATTGTCTGGAGATGAGATCGTGGCGGGGGGGGGGGAGAGGAATGTTGTGCACCATGGGTTATTTTAAAGAATGATGTCCCCTTTATCTCTAAACACAACTTGATAGAATAAGAAACAAGGGCATGATATCATAATGCTACTTTTGGTTATTCCCTTAAGAAACACCGCACCCTGACAACAACAACAACAAAATAAGAAGAAAAAGAAGCAGATCTCTGCCTTCATTACATGCAATTGTGTGTGCGCTTGAAATATTGACGGCCCTTCAAATTTCTGTACTCTCTGCTGCCTCTTTAGAAAATAAGCCCTATAATGGCTCTTAATGATGTAATAATGGAAGCATATGCAAAGGTCTTTGTGTGCGGCTTCTGTGAGAAGATGGGTTTTACTTACTTCACGGTGAGGAGAGCATTCTGATAAAGTCACCATATAGGGCTAGAACAACAAATCACATTAATCTCAAAGAACTCCTTCAGCTCGGCGGTGGCTACCTGAGAGTTCTCACCTGTGGCAAATGATTACATTTACTCCTGCCGGGAATGTGACTGGGCAGCCGAATGTTAAAGAGGGCCTGTAGCGCAGCCTGTGCTGCTTGACCTTTAGCCAGCTTCTTGCTACGTCCCGAGCCTTCAAATGTTCTCCCATCCACTCTTACAGCCATCACAAAACTCTTGATGTGCTGCTTCTCCACAGTCTCCGAAAGGCAGACGTACCTCAGTCCTGACCGCAACTCATTGAGCAACACCACTGGGTTCTTTTCGCTCTCAGCGGCGGACGCCATCTTGCGCTTGTTTTGTTTGGTGTGGCCCATTAAGTCCAAGGTGTGGTATAGCAACCTCCCGTGCCGATAGGCTGTAGAAAGCAGTTCGTTATTAACTGGGTTGTAGACCGAGAAGTCCTTACTGTGCGTCGATGGTTCAAACTCCTTGAACAGAGTGTCTGGAAAGTCCGCCTGGTCTGATGTAAAATCTGTGGAAGGGTTGAAACAATTCCCCATGGCAAAGTGAGCTTGACATGCATTGGGGAACTGAACAAAAGACTTGAGGGCAAGTTCTGCAGCCCTCATTTTAGCCTTCTTTTTCGTTGGTCCAGTGCCTTCAAATGTAAGCCCATTTACTTCCACGGCAACTGCAAATACCGGTGCATGGACAGGGCCTGTCTGGGAGACCATTTTATACTGTAAGCCTGGCTTAAGTTCATGTAGTTGAACCAGGGCGTTCTTTGGCGTTACTGACCATGAGACTTTCTTCCAGATGAGCTGGAGTTTGCAGAAGTGTCCGCTGTTGCCCTCTTCTAGAGGCCTTTTCCTTTTGATACTGGAAGCGCCCACCCGTGACCTTTCGTTAGAGGTTATTGGATGATCTTCTAGGTTGCCAATGTTACGATTCTCCTTTACTTCTGCACTGCTTGTACCTGTTTGAAAAAGGAAAGAGAAAGTCCGCCAACATTATTGGTTGGTTCTTTTGTGAAATCAAAGAATAAGAGCGTGAAAAAGAGATTTCACCAATATATTTATGAATCGATATGGGAAGACCACATATGGGGAGTTGGTGAGGATTTCCATCTTTATTATAGCTACTTGATTATGACTCCTCTTCCCCATTTTTTTTTAAAACGATCAACATGTCTGTGGCGTTTGCCCATTCTTTGGGGATAAGTTTGTATTGGGGGAGAGAAAGGGTTAATAGGTTGACCAATAAGAAAGCCCGGAGGCGGAGCATACAGAGGCGGAGGTTTTTACAGTTAGTTCGGTTGGTTCTTTTGGGAGGGGAGATAGAGGAGTCAGAGTGAGTTAGAGACAGGGACAAGACTGAGAGGGAATAGAGTGGCAGCGTTTCGAATATTTTAAAACTTGTTTGTGTTTGAAATAAACTTTAATCTTCATTGTTAACTCTACCTGACTGAGACTCAGTACTTCACTGGGGACCCCTGGGTTTCCCTCACAAAATTGGTGGCAGCGGAAGAATAAAGTAGTGGTGTACAGGTCAATAGTCCGTGAAACGACCGGGGGCTCTGTACGAACGCCACAATGACAAAACTCCAGTTGAACAGCTTATGATCTGTCTATGTGGAGTGGAGAAAAGTGAAGAGAGATATTTTCCCTCCCTCTCACATAATGCTAAATCTTGGAGCCATCCAGTGAAGCTGGTGGGATATTCAGGTCAGACAAAAGGAAGGACTCATTCACATGGCACATAGTTGCCATAGAACAGGCACCCCCAAACTCGGCCCTCCAGATGTTGTGGGACTACAATTCCCATTATCCCTGACCACTGGCCGTTAGCTAGGGGTGATGGAAGTTGTAGTCCCAAAACATCTGGAGGGCCAAGTTTGGGGATGCCTGTCATAGAATCATATAGAGTTGGAAGGGACCCTGAGAATCATTTAGTACAGCCCACTGCAATGCAAGAATCTTTTGCCCAACATGGGGCTTGAACACATGACCCTGAGATTAGGAGTCTCATGCTCTACCAACTGAACTATGCTCCCATAGTTAAGCTAAGGAAGTCACTACCACATGATACCACATGGTAAGATAAGGCTATTAAGCGGCTATGAAAATAAGGCTACTAAGACTCCTCTGAGCACCAGTTGCTTGGAAACAACAGTGGGAGAGGGCTGATACTTTCACACCTTGCTTGTGGGCTTCCTATAGGAATCTGATAGACTACTGCAGGAAGGAGGATTCTGGACTGGGCAGGCCTTTGCTTTGATCCATCAGGCTCTTGTGTTCTTACAGACTTCTTGCAGCCATTTTAAATCACTCCACATGGTCACCTAATGAGCTCCATGCTTCAGTGCAGCCTTCTTCAATGTGGTGTCCTCTAGATGTTTTGGTCTGTGATGACTGTGACTGATGGTAGATGGAGTCCAAAACATCTGGAGGGCATCAGGTTGGCGAAGGCTGCTTTACTGTTTTTGAACCTGGATTGTCCTCGTTCTTCCTGCTACACTGTGCTAACTCTGAATTTATTAATTTTGAATCTCCTGATTTGGAAAATGCACTGCTTAAAAAACGAAGAACCAACCTACCCAATATACCTTCACAGGGATTATGTATTTCTTTCTACACTAACTTTAAACACACAGCCCTCCACACACACACACACACACACACACACACACACGGATGTAACCTATTTTGTTCCCAGACATATTTGTCTACAGGAAAGCAGGGCAGGTCCTGAAATTCATACCTCTCCCCTTCTCTTCATCTAATAGGTTTTTACAGACTCAATTATCGTACATAATGATATTGAAGCTGGAAAGCATGGAGAGAAAGATAGCTCTTGTTTCACACTCTGTTCAGGTTTGAAAATAATTTGTATTGATTCTGCACCACTGAATAAGAAAACACAGGGGGTTATTTGTATTTATAATTCATATTGCCTTTTCCAGACTCTGTTCCCCCCAACTTACTTTCATGAAGCTGGTTGCATGGCTTTGTGAACATAAAAAAGTATTCTTAGGCCTCCATATGCATTCATGAACACACAGAGTAACCACTTCTGATAATGTAAAGTAAATAATTCCCTTTGAGATAGCAAAGTTTTCCCACTGCTCTTGCTTCAAATCTATGCAGAGTAATATCCCCTTGTGATTGTAGAAATATCTGCCCAAACTTGCTCTTTACTATTTATAAGGCATTTTGTAGGGTTTAAATCAGCCCACAGAATCAGGCCTTGCAAAATGACTTGCGAATAGTGCAATGACGTGTAGCCATGTGCTGTTTATTATCTTGTGTAAACATAAACCACGGGATGCAGGTAGCAAACACATCACAATTCCCTCCCTCTTGCAATAACTGCATGCAGTCCCAATGTGCAAACCACCTCTTACATCCCCTCCAACATATTGAAGCGAAAAACTGGGACACGAGTCTTCCAGGACCATGCTCCCATGTAAGTCATGAGAAGAAAGCTCATTTTCCAGGGCGAGATTGCGTGCTCTCATGTGAAAAAATGGGGTATGCTCTTCTAAGAACATGAAAAGGACCTCTTGGATGAGGCCAATGGCCCATCTAGTCCAGCAGCAGCCAACCAGGGGCCCATGTGTGAAGCTAGCCCACTTTTATCCCCAGGAAGCAGACCTGAATGAAGTACTCATGGGGACCCAGTCAGATTCACCCCAACCCCCCAGGCCCACCTGCCATTGGTCAATCTGGCAGGCAGGATTGATTCAAACTTTTTCCACCAGAGGTCTCCCTGCAGCTGGAAGACCAAATGTTGAGGCTTCCATGGCAGCAGGCTGGCCCTGTTCTGCAACCCCATGTTACAGGAAATGTAAGCAGTGTTCCCAGCAACTGGCATTTAGAGGCCTCTGCCAGTGGATGTAGAAAATAGCCATCGCGAGATGCTTGTGTCTCCCTCATTACTGACTTTCAGGAGGTATTTGTTTTAATTTGTTATCGACTTCCGAAAACAAAATGTTGCTATTGACTGCTAAAATGGTTTTATTGCCTTTTCAAAACTATTATTGTGGTTGTTAGCTGCCTTGGGTAGTCTCTTTAGAAAGGAGGAATATACATGGGGTTGATCGATTTGATTGATTGATCTGAGATTGGACTGTGCTGCTGCTATCTGAGCAGCAGAATGTGACTGTGGCCTCCACAACAAATCTCAAAATCAGAAGAAAACTAAGGCTGAATCCACACATTCAGCAAGGTGAGGTAGTAGAACGAACTATACCATTTGAGGTAATGGTTAGGGAGCATCCCTTTCTGACTTGCTCCACATTGTAACAAAACAAAGCAAACTCCTCTGTGTAAACAGGGGGGGAAGCCCAGTTGAGGCAATAGTCTCGTTATCCCTATTTTACCAGTTTTATTCTGGCAGGGAACATTTTAATGTGGGAGAGCATTTTTTTAAAAGGACCTCCCCCCCCCCCCGCAATGAAATATAAAGTGGTACAGTTTGTTTTACCACTCAGGACTTGATCTCATTTTACCAGTTATATAGACCAGGTCTATCATTTCATGTTTGACTGCAGAAATGTTTTGTCCCTTCATCTTGGTTTTATTTCATTTAGCAGCATGAGAGTGAGCCAACAGTGAAATGTATTTAGCCGCGCATTTGTGAAATTTCATCTTAGGTGCCTCTGTTATTGCTCTTTTGTATTATTCTTCTGCCGCGGAGGAATATTTCTCCTAGGTGTCTCTATTCTTTTTCTATTATTTTCTCTCTCCCCCTCTCTCACTCACACACCTCCCCGTTCACTTCCTGTTTCTGGTCATTATGCATGGTGGTGTTAACCCGTGGATCATGAAGTGCTATTGAGGACTATTTATAATGTGCCACTAACAATGACGTTGCCTTTGTCTCTGGGTCACAAGGGTTCAGAAGAACCAGCCATCCGACGCTCCATGCTACATCTGAAGCGATATTATTGTTCCTATTGAAGGTTGTTCCGCTGCCCTGCAGCGTGAACTTTGGGTGAGGAAAAGAAAACAAATGAGTGGCAATCTCTTCGTTATAAATATCTGCAAGCAACACATTCCAGGTAGCCTCCCTTGCAAAGGATAAGGAGTCCTTCAGAAACATGCACCCATTTTACAAAACAACAACAACAGATGAAGGTGTGTGTGTGTGTGTTGCCTACAAAATCTTCTCCATTTTGCAAATGTGCACCACAAACTTGCCCACCCACCCACCCCACCTAGTCTAATGGTTATAATAGAATGCTTCTCTCAAGCCCAGTTTCTGGAGGAGGGGATCCTGTTATAATATTTAATATAATAATAATAATATTTATTATTTGTACCCCGCCCATCTGGCTGGATTTCCCCAGCCACTCTGGGCGGCTTCCAACAAAAATCAGATACAAAAATATCACACATTAAAAACTTCCCTGAAAAGGGCTGCCTTCAGGTATTTTCTGAATGTCAGGTAGTTGTTTATCTCCTTGACCTTTGATGGGAGGGCGTTCCACAGGGCGGGTGCCAGTACTGAGAAGGCCCTCTGCCTGGTTCCCTGTAGCTTTGCTTCTCGCAGTGAGGGAACCGCCAGAAGGCCCTCGGCAGCAGGGAAGGCATCTATGGGCAGAAAGTGCACCCACACGGGCACCATATTGGTGGCCCCTGCAACAGAGCTTTGTGGCGCCTTAAAGATGAACAAATATATGGTAGCACAAGCTTCTATGGGCAGGACACTTCACCAGATGCATAAAATGCTATCCTCAGTTGGCAGGCATTATAGAAATGGAGCTGTTTCCAGTCTGAGCAGGGCCCCAGGCACAGGAGCATTCATATTCAAATGGTGTGTGTGCACTGCATCATGTGATCATGTGGGGCAGGACTTACCTGGGACCCCACAATATTTTATTCAAGTTGGCACCCCTGGCCCTAGGCAAGTGACCTCTGGTGGCTACCTCTTATGCAATGGGCAACCTTCAGGCTTTCCTAACAATGGCAGCATCACTCCAAGCTATTTCCCACAATGCCTCAGAGAACCTGATGCAGTATCACTCCAGGGCACTAGGAAACTTGCAGACCTAGCCGCTTGATGTGAAGGTCCCGGGGCAGGTGCCAGCATTGGTATGCCCTTCTAGGTCTCTGAGGCCCCAGGAGCTGCCCTAGTGTGTCAGGTGTTGATACCAGGAATGGTAGGGAGGTGGGAAATGGTAGGTCAGAGGGAAATGAAATGCAACAGGATGTGACAATTATATAGAAGCTTAAATGTATAGGATCACTGTGGGGTTGACAATGAAACAAACATATTGGCATTGCTCAACTAATCCACATCTGTACTGGGATTAAAAACCTGTTCTGTGGATTCAGGCCACAGGTGACAGAACTGAATGTCCTGAAAATAAAATAAAATGCAATTTAGCCATCTCATGTTGGTGTCTCCTTCTGAAATTTCTTTGTTCAAAAATGGCCACTTTAAGTTCAGTAACAGAACATCCTGGGAGGCTGGTGTTTCCCCACACCCCACTCTTTTCTGAATATTGCCCCTTTCTGATGTCATTGTGCATCATCGCATGACAGGCTGCACCAAAGGCTCAGCACATGGGGGCCTGCACAAGGGGGGCAGCTTAAACATGTTGCATCAGCCCCCAGGCACAGTTTGCCCCCCAATTGTCCTGTGATTTACAAGCCTTCATAGGTTTAGATTTAAACATCAGGAAAAGCTTCCTAACTATAAGAGGAATTAAGCAATGAAATAAGCGGCTTAGAATCAGAGAGTCGAGAAGGATGAGAATGCTACTTAGTCCAATCCCCTCCTGCAAAGGAGAACCATTCTTATGCTAGCAGACCAAACTGTGCCTAGCCTCATCTGAGATGAGTTGCACTGCTCCACATATCTCAAGCAAGTGTGGACAAAGCTTGGAATCGTTATACAGGAGAGCCTCGATGGACTGAAAACTGGGTGAGGAAACTGGATGCCTGAGTAGATGTCTGCTATGTCACCTCCCTTCCCACGGGAGGCTCATTCATTAAGGCTCCACCAGCCTATATTGGCCATCTAGTAGCCCTGACTGGTCAACCTTCTTATCTACATACCAGGGGGTTGCACTGTCTGTCAACTTCCACCTCCTTAGCCTCATTGTTGCCCTTCTAGAACTCAGCAGAGAGGATGATGGAGACAAAACGGGTCTTAGTTGGCTGTGCCTGCCATTGGTTCTGGCTCAATATTTCATGGGCTCTGGCTTTATCTTCTGTTGGTCTTTCTGCCTTTTGCCCTACCAGTTCCAATGGTCACCAGCCACCACTGACTCTTCCTTGCCACACAACTACTTCTCCCACTTGGCAAATGGAGAGCTGAACCTGAATGTTCTTGCTAAACATCTCTGCATACTAGCAGTTTAATCAGAAACTGGTACCCTTTGCTTGCTTGCTTGCTTTTTTTTTTTTAACAGAGAAACATAACAGATGCAAAACCAAAGACTTGACTTTGGGAGTGCATTCCTTCCCCACTCCAAGGATGGTACAGGGATATCTCCCCTTGTACCCTTACAAGGAAAAGTCTCAGAATCAAGTACAAAGATTCGTTAGCTTTACAATGCAGTTTCTTAGAGGCTACATAAAGTCATTTCCACCTCCAGAAGCTGCTTTTGGATGTCAGGAAGCTGGAATGGAGGGGCTGGGTTGACAGGAAGCACAAGTGCCTTCCACTTCCTGTTTACATTCCAGGAAGTGAAAAATGTCTGAAATGAAGGGAAGATGTGAAAATTGCACTCTCGTTTTTCCTGCCTCTCCATAGCTTTTGCAAAACCATTCCTGCTGGAAAAGCAAATATTAATCTTGAAGAAACTGCACAACCAACTTCCTTTTGCTCTCAGCCAGCCCCAACTTGCCTGCCAACTTACACAGAACCAGTCCAGCGGGCGACACTGCCTGTCAGATCCCTCCTCCTTAGTCTCAGTATTTCCACCAGAGTTGGTTCTGCCGGTTGTTGGCTCTGACTCCACCTACTTTCTGACCACCAGTCAGCACTGGCACAATATCTGTATGCGTGACTTAGTTGATGAAAGGAGACAAAACCCCAGCATGCTAGATGCTCCCAAAAGGACATTTTCATGTTAAAGGGTGGCATGTGAATTTCCTGCATTTGGAAATCTAGTGGAAGGAGCTGCATGGATCGGAAGGAAGATCTCAAAGGTACATTTGCAAGTTACATGAATCGAAATGACACCCTGAAGGCCTGATATAAAAAAAGAGACATCCTTAGTATTTCCCTTGTGAAAATGTCCTTGCAACATTTCCCTGTGTCCCAAAGAAGTCAATTTGGGGAGCTGGGGGGGGGGTTGCCAGTACCTGCCCTACAGCTTTTGTTCTCAGAACTATTATAGTAAAGCACTAAGCTGCGGTGTTGGCTGTTCGTCTTAAACAGCTGCTATTCATGCATCATTATCTATCAGGCTGAAACCTGGGCCACAGACACTTCTTTTAGGGCACCCATGAAAGTACCTGTAATCATTTAGGTTCACTGCATTCATAATGACGACTGGCTTTGTCAGATTGCTGCCTGTGGATTCAAAAAGGTGAATATAGAGACCCTTCATTTCCTGCTGCCAGCTTGCCAATAGCTCTCTCTCTCTTTCTCTTTGCCCTTCTCGCACAGAACAGGCTATTTGCCGCCCATCTGCATCACGTTGAGGACAGAGGGGAAAAGGTTTCACCTCCATCGCTTTTTGACATACTGTTGGAAAGAACGAATTTCACTGGAAAAGCAATCTTTGGAAGCTCATGATCATGACAGGACTGGGCTGCAACCCAGCAGCTATATCATATTACCAGATATGCTGCTGGGTCTGATGAGACTTTATTTTTTTTATTTTTTTTTAAAAAAGCTTTTGCTGAGGATCAGTTGAATAAATGCAGATCTCGGGTCCTGCTTCCAGGATGCTAAATATGTACTCATACACTGAAGAGGAATAATATGCAGTTGTGAACACAGATGCCCACATTCAAGCATCTTCCAAGGCAAGATGCAACATAAATATCTGTCCACCTGGCAGGCCTACATGAGTTTGTGATAACAAAGATGAACATATTTATGGAAATGGGAGTATCCACCTGTCATCGTTCCCCCTGCCCACCATTGCCCAGTCAAGACAACGGTATCAAGTTTATCAAGCCCCTGGCAAACCACCATCTATGACAAGTGGCAAAGACATGTTCTCAGATTCAGTTCCAGCTGATCATTTGCAATTGATAAATGGGGCTGCAAACATGGGTTGGGAACTCTTTGGTTAAAAGCAGCTGGGACACTCTTGTTGGGAACTTTGTTTTCAAAGTCAAGGAACTTTGATCAGATGGTGAAAGTACCTGAGACCCCACCACTACCGGTACCACCACCAACCCTGAGAAATTTACTGGTCCTGAAGATCCTTCAACCTTCCAACTGCAGCACCAGAATACTGCAGGCCAGTTGCCTGGGCTCTTGACTGGATCCCAAAACCTGTTCATCACCCCCACAAAAGCAGAAGTGGGAAGGAAACTTCAGAGCTGCTCATGAAATGCTGAGCTAGCCTCATGAGGCTACCTGTCCCAGAAGGAAGCAGAGGAAGCCTGCTTGAGAACCAGGAAGACCAGAGCCTCCAGCTCCCCTGGACACTGGGGCAAACTCCAGTGTCCCAGCTACCAGCTTCTGTTTGTGATAAGCCAGCTGACAGGTTCTTTCATACCTGCCACTTATTCAGATCCAGGAGACTGGATAGCAGAGCAGGTGAGCTTCAGAGGGAAATGAGAGGGGCAAATGAAAAAGTCACAAAGCTCTCTCCTGCTCACATCAGAGCACCCTGTTGATGCTCTGCATAAAGGAAGTGTTGGCCAGGAAAGGTGTAGTTAGTTGCAGCCTTAGGCATACAGAGTCTTGGATTTGTGTGTGGGGCTGAAGAATAGAAAAAGGGATTACTAACATCACAGGGACAAATTTATTCACCCATAATTTCTAAGAGGACAGCCCTTCATAGTTTCCAGCTGGTAAAGAGAGCCATCTGGCAGCTGATGCTGAAATAAACAGAAGTGCATCGTTTGATCGGAGCACATCCTCCCTGTTCCCCCAAATCCACCAACATGTTACAACAAGAAGGTAAGACGACGCTTACAAATTAATGTCTGGGCTGATGAATATGATAATATGCCACACACTCTCCACCTGGTTCCACTTTCTCTTCATTATTCAATTTTTCTTTCTATCTAATGTGACTTATCTTAGCCTCATATTTCAGCAATCACTGGCAGAGTGCATGACAATGTTCTGGATGCATAGGTGCCGGAGAACAGACAGGGAATTGTTTTGTGCATCCTCTTCTCCATTGGGGGCATCATTAGCGGGTGGCTCAAGGGGTCCTGGTTCTTTTGCATTGGGTCTCGGATCTCCTGTCTCTCACCCTCTTAAAAAAAAGAAACTTAATAGGAGGAATTCACTACAGTGCTAAGTTAGCTTCTTAGCAGTGCACTTGTTGTGCCAATGGAATGGCTTGAGCAAGAGAATGTGCACAGATTTCCAAACAGAATGGGCTTGGTGCCTCTCTCTGTGTGTCAATATCGCTGGTGCCGGTGAACGTGGCAGGACAAGTACAGTGTGTAAATCAATTGGCAATTCTCTTTTTCTTTCTCTGTTAGTTTTCTCTCTTGTTACAGAGGCCCAATTGGCCTCCACTAGGAGTTGGGTATTTGGTGTCATCTCTTGAAGACTTTTCTTTTATGCCAACAGGCCTGTGCAGTTGCCCAAAATGTCATTTGAATAACTGGAGGTATTCTATCTTTCCTTTCCCTTGTGTGCAATTTTTTCTTAGATAGTAAGCCTTTGGGCTGGGACTGTAATTGACGGCATGTAAGCCGCTCCAGGAGTTTTTATGGCAGGAAAAAAACAACCATGGATACAAATGCTCTAAATAATAATCATTACACACACAGAGAGATAAGCACACACAAAATATAAATATAATACAATTTATAAAACAAACATAATACTGTATATAATAAGTATAAATTTATGCATACCCATCATCCTCAATAAGCTCTAACTTTATCATGTATAGCCTCTTATCATAAAATGTTTCGTTTTCACCATAAGAAGAATCTTTTAGGTTTTATCTATTGCCAGATATAGAACTATCAATTCTTATTCATCTGTTTACTTGAAGGTGTCAGATTCCCAGTTGCAAGCTTTCTGTAAACAAGTACTATGTGGTGAATCCAAAAGACAACATGCCAGGATGCTATACGTCAGAACCTAGGGAAAGAGAATGAAGAACCACAATCCCTTGTTATTGGGTGCCCCATCCAACCAGGGAGATGGACTTAACCGTCCAGGGGTCCTTTACCTTTACCTTCACATGAGGACCACACAATACCAGGACAATGTCACTTTGGTATTCTTTGTCCTGATTTCCTCCTTGGCTGAAATAGTAGTTTGGATGGGCTCTTAGATGACACGCATTACCAAAATGTGTGGTTTTTTAAAAATCTGTACTCAAGCCACATACACATATGATACAGAACTTCCTTTTGGCTCTACTATTCACCTCAATATGAAGAAGAGAAACTGCTTACTTAAATTGTCTTCGTCTTCCATATTTGCTGCACCAGGACTTAAATACTTGAAGGGCGCGATGAAAGTTGACAAAATGCTTACTTTTTCTGTAACGAGAGGAGGGGTGGGTGGGAAGAGTACATAGGTATGAAATATGTGTCAACCTAGGTCCAACATGGTGTGCTCTGATCCCTTGCTGCTCTTGTCCACCCCCTTTTCCTTGACCTCCCAAACCATAGGTCACTTGCACTGTTGTCTTCACCAAATGCTACGTTCGGATGGTAAGCTCATAAGAGGCCAGGAACCCTTCATTTTCTGCTTAAGTATAACTGGGGGCTGTGCTCCCGCTAACATCGCTTGCCACCCTCCACTGCCATAGAACTTTCCAACCTCCCCACCTTAGACCTCCCCTTTCACTACCTCATGCTGCCATTGCAGCCAAGTAGGAAGAAGAATCTGCCCAGCAGAAGGAGCAATGTGAGAAGGGGGCTGAAAGCAGGGGCTAGCTTGGGGATCTTCTGCCACCTTACTCAGGTTGACTTTTCACCTTAATTGGTTGCAGTTGCAGCAGCAGCAGCAGCAGCAGCAGCAGCAGCAGCAGCAGCAGCGGATTACCAGGCTAGCTAGCTGATGCTTTTGGCTGTCTCCCTCCTCCTCCTCCTCCTGGGCCAACACATCATTCTTTCTAATCAATGGTTGGCGGCAGAAGCAGAAGATCTTCAAGCTGGCCAGGGAGGAGGAAGGTGAATGTTGCTGACCAGTCTGAGGATCTGGATTCCATGGTCAAAGGCTCTGGGGCTGGCAGGGAGGGGAATGAGTAGAACAGGTTGTCTGCTGCAGCCTGTTCTAGCTGTTCCTCTGCAAGCAACAGACCCACCCACCACATTGTAGTTCACAGTGCCAACTGTGAACAAGTAAACTGCGGCATGACGACAATCTTACATTTTTATTATATGTATAATTTGAAGTGCCATTGGTACTGTAAAGAATAACTGCCCATGGCTAGACACCGTGGGACTCCTGCATTTCTCCAAGTGTAAACTTCTCTTTTGATTTTTCTCTGTTTCAGACAGGACCTTTATACGTGCAGAGCTCCCCAGATGAAACCTGTTAGGATTTGCTGTTGGATTAATCAGCTCACCTCTGTGTCCCTTTATAGATTGCTTCCACCACCTTATGCCCCAATTCCTTCCTTCCACTGGGTGGATGCTAATAATCCCATTAACACAAGACCCTAGTGCAGCATACTCTGCATGTTAAGAATTACCCATATTTGTACCTCAATAGAAAGTGCTTGCTTGAGACTGTAGGAGTCTTCATTCATATCTTAAGTTTAAGCAATGCAGTAATCCTTTTACGTGGAGAGAACAAAGCTCAAGGAAAGTCTCCCTAGCATGCAGCAAGGTGTTATGCCCATGCACCTTACAAAGTCAGCAGCTCAGTTCTGTCAAAATGCCAAGCCATGCTTGGCACTAAGAGAACAAGCCTGGAAAGAGCCTCAGGCTTTTGTCTGACTCCCTTCTGTGACTCTGTTCAGATGTAATGGTAGGCCGTGGTTTAGCTCTATACAGCCTGGAAGGAGCCTAAAGCTCACAGATTATTCCCTCCTCTGCTCATGCTCTACAACAGGCTTCCTCAACCTCGGCCCTCCAGATGTTTTGAGACTACAATTCCCATCATCCCTGACCACTGGTCCTGCTTGCTAGGGATCATGGGAGATGTAGGCCAAAAACATCTGGAGGGCCGAGGTTGAAGAAGCCTGCTCTGCAGTTACTTTCCCTGCCCTGACACTTGCTGGAAACTATAGGAAAACCATAGTTTTGCCATCACACTGAAGTGGTAAAACCATGTTTGTGCTTTCCCTGAAAACCAGAACTACGAATCAGAGTAGTTCAAGAAAGAAAATAAGTGGGGACACTCTGTAGCCTTACAGCACCCCCAGCCCCTGACCACATTCACTGAAGTGGGAGCTGGGCCATGTCTGCTAGCTCAGCTCTCACCTTTGCATGTGCAACAGACCCCCTATGTGATTGGGGTTCCTGGCCTATGTATGTATAGAAGTCCCTCTCAGAATTTCCACTGAACTGGCAGAGGTTGGGTGGTCCCACTCCCAATGCCTGGGCCTGCTTTTTGTGGGTCATTCTCTGCCCCACATTGCCCTTGACTAGGGATGGGGAAGAAATTCAACTCAGTTCGCATTCATAGGCAAACCTATGTAATTCACACTTTTCCAAAACCATGAAGTGAAGCATAGTGAAAACACAATAAAACATCGAAATTTGCACGGCTCTAAATTTCACTGTGTAGTTCTCCAGCCAAGTAATGCATATATAAATGCACTTTCAGTGGTAAATTGTGCACAGAGATGCACATATTAGCAAAAAATTGCACATAATATGTATATTAGGAGAAATTTGCACTAAATCCTGCTGAATTTTCACGAGGAACTTTTTTTAAAAAAATATATTCACAAATTGATGTGAGAATGTGGAAAACTGAGCTTAAAAGTGAAATGAGAACCAGAGAGAATTTGTATTTTTATTTATTGAATTTATATACCGCCTTATACCCAGTCACCCATCCCCATCCCCCCCGCCATTGTGATCTGCTCCACTTGGATTTACACCTTGTTCCTTTGATTGTCATCTAAATTGACTGATAAGGAAGGTCAGGCCCAACAGCCAAGCAGCTAACCCCTTGCCCAGTGACCAGTCTTTTAAAAATGGAGAACGTAGTCAGAATGCTAACTGCGATGGAATCAGACATTCAGTGAAACTTAACAAAGTTGAAGAACTTTGCACCTGTGCAACCCTCCCCCTTGCCCACATCAGATTATGTGCTGAGGCATCACAACCTCCCTTAAATCCTCTCCGCCTGCTGCTTGCAACGCCTCCATCGCTACTTTTGAAACAGCCGTGCGATCGAAACGAGATTAATTTTTGTCTCAAGTAAAAAATGTACTCCCAGTTTAGGCAAGGCTGCGGTTAGGTCAATAAAAGACGACAAAAGTGATTGTTTAGTATTTGATCCCAACGGTTTACAAATGGAAGATTCACTGCATCTGGGAGAAGGAAAATATTTGCGGAAGATTTGTGGAGGGAGGGTTCCTTTGAGCGAGGGATCTAAGGGAAGAAAAATTGCCCTGTGGACTCAGTGCAGACAAATTATGGGCTCTGTGGAGAACAAGGAGAGAGAGGAGGGAAAATCAAGGCTTGGGAAAATGAGAAATGGAGAGAGCCAAAATGGACAGATCTGTCAATTCCTCATAAGGACCAGAATAAAAATATATCTTGGTTCAGTGAGTGTATATATTTGCCGTGTCTGTGTTCATCAAAAGTCAGGCCCCTTAATCCGTTTCATACAGAAACATGTTCATGCACCACAAAGGGGAAGCACCCATTTCCATTCACACACCATCCAGTTTAACCTGACAATGGGCATTTCCAGGCATTCTTGCTTGCAATAAAACCCAGTCTCTTAAGTACGTCACAACAAAGCTTAAACAGCCCTTTCTGCAATATTTATGCTCCTTTTTGGGCTTCATTACTGTGGCAAACAGCTTCCCATGCTCAGAAAGAGTAGCAGAAGAGCCAAGCTCTTGACCTTTCTGTTCCTGACAGTGACATTTATCTTGCTTACTGGATAATTTCTTTGGTTTATCCCCCATTTCCTCTTTTCTGCCCAAACTCCTCCTTTCACCTACTCCTCCAGCTATGTTTGGTATTTCCTATAATTCTGCCCCCCCCATACGTCTTCCTCTGTGGTTCATGTGCTCATGTAACTAATTTACTTTCTCTATGTGGCAGAGAGGGGGTACAGATGATGTCTCCACGTGTTGGAAATAACAGAGATTTTGATGGGACTTTAAGGGCCATGTAGTCCAACCTACTGCAATGCAGGAATCATAGCTAAATCACATGTGGTCGGTTGTTAGGCCACGCAGGCTAGCTTTGCCCCTGCTGCTGGTAGGTCTTGACAGTCTCCAATGCTGACATTTTAGGGCTGACTGCACATAGCAGTGCTCATGCACAGAGCTCCTGCATTTGAGAGGAGGATCGCAGGGATGATGGGAGCTGTAGTCCAAAACATCTGGAAGGCAGCAGCTTAGCAATATTGTTAATTGACCCCTGATTCGAGGAAATCAATGGAAATTTCATCATTTTCTTGCCCAATCCTCATAAATCCTCATGTGGCATGCTCTTTGTTGCATGGACGTTAATGAGGACTATTAATAATTGTGTTTTAAAACGTTTTCTGACTATGTAGCAAGGATTAGACAGATGGTCACCGGTCGCTTGCCACATCAGCATTAATGATGTTTTACTGAATTGCTTCCATTATCATCCTATTCTAATTGATTCCTCTAAGCTACTTTGCACATTGGCGCTTTTTTTTTTTTAAGTGGGATTGTTTTAAACAAGGGTATTGGAGGGGGGGTCGGACATCCTAACATTTGCAAATCTTGCAGGATTCCAGGTTACTGAATGAGGTGCCTTATCTCTGAGCCACCCTGCTTTTTTTTTTTTTATCGAGAGTGGCTAACAACCTGCTTTAAAAACTTGTCATTCAATACGTAATAGACTTACAGAATAGCAAACTCACCAATGACACCAGTGGATCAGTTAAATGTTCGACAAGAAGAGTCACATGCTGCTGCAACAGATGGGGGATGAGCACTCATTTGTAGGCAAGAATAGGAGGATCCTACCAGAATCTCCCCAGCCAGTGGCTTACGGAGCTGCTTTGCCGCCTGGAGCGGCAAACGTGGCCCCCCCCCAGGCGGGCTTCCGCTCCGTAGCGCGCATGCATAGTGACATCACGACGCATGCATGCTACGGAGCGCAGTCTGTCCGGGCTGCTGGGCACAAGCAACCGCACGGGTGGGCTGCCTCAGCCCGTCCAAGCGGTGGTTGCTCGCGCCCGGCATCCGGGACGGACTGTGCAAGTGCACACATGCGCAGTCCTTGTGGGATTTCACACATGCGCAGTCCGTCCTGGATGCCAGGCACAAGCGACACCCCCGTCCGTTCAGCAACTCGTAAGGCTGCAAGCGTGTGAGTAGCCGCCGCATGGAAGTGGTGCTGGGCGGCGGCTTGGGAATCGCGGGGTGGTGGTGCTGAGTGTCACACCCCTGCAGGCTGGAACCGGGGACGTGCCGCTCTCAACGCCCCCACCTTCCTACGCTACTGTCCCCAGGAAGGATCTTGCACAGTTTTGGTAGCACAACAGAAAAGGCTTTGCCAGAAACAGCTGGTGGGGTGGGGCTGTGGTATCAACCTCCCAACTGTAGCATCACTGCTGTTTACTTGGGGTTATGCAGGGCAGCAGTGAGGTCCAGGGGTGCACCAGCAAAACCTATTCAGCTTTCTTGCCAGCACATCCACACAACCCACTCCCAGCTTTATCCCTTTGGCTGCCCCTGGCTTTGGCCTCTATCAGCAGTGGGACATAGTACAGGGGACCCAAAGCCAATCTTAATGACCGATTCTTAAAGAAGAAGACAATCATTAATTCAGAAAGGCTGGCTGGCGGTGGGACCTCCGTCCCCTCCCCTTTTAACATTTCTATTGCACAAATTCCTGCACCGATTAAGTCTATAAACCATGGCTCACCCCCCAAAGTATATTTTTTTGAAAGTGCCAAAGGAAAAGGAGGACACGTGCCTTAAAAGACTTGGGAGAAAACGTGTTATTTGTTGACCGCCAATACAGCCCAAGCCAAACCACTGAGAAACACATAATATGGCGTAATCCTCACTCTCGGAGATGGAGGTGCCCATAAAGTGATAATAACTCAAGGTATTTTATCTCTCTATGTCCTCTGCCTCGGCGGCAGAAGGGAGAAAAACACTCTTGAAACCAAATTAAATAGTTTTTAGATCCAATTTTAGTTGCCCAAACCAGATTTCAGATTGATTTCTGTGGAATCTAATGGAGAGCAACACACACACACACACACACACTGCTTCACTTACTGAAAATCCACCTCACATGCTTGGGTTTTATATATATATATAATACACATGCCCCTTATTTTGCTATTTACTGGAAGTAATAAAAACTGAATATTTCACAATGAAACATTCCTCATTCTGTAAATGGTTGTACGTCTTTAAGATGGTTTAGAGTGGATTGTTATGATATGCTGAAGGGCTGCTAGCAAGCGATGTCTAGTCAAACACCCATTTGCATTCATTTGCGGAAACTGCTGCTAAAACAGACTTTATATATAAATTCAGCGGGCCACTGAGAGCTCAGCACTGCACATGATATAAAGCACTATCGCATTTTCAAATCGGGGTAGCGAACTTATACTCCCCCAGAGGTGGTTGAACTCTGGCTCAGAAGGCCTTTATAATAACTTGAACCTTACCAGAGAAGCCTACTTGTGTTCTAATGAATAGAATCCGCATTATATTGGCTTTGTCCTGAAAGCAGCATACACGGCTAGCTAAACACCGGATTAACATTGTAATATTGATTTTTTTGCTTTTGTTCGTGCACTGAAAAGCTGACTCCCATCACAGTTTAAACAGTTTAAAATATGTCACACACCTTAATGACCTTAAACACAAACTTTTCAAAATACAGAAAGTTTGGCTTGACTTTTTTTTTTTGCGGGGGGTGGCACTATGGGAGTAAAAGACGGAGCCTTTTGAGGAAACAGGAGACCTTCAAATGGCTGAGAGTAAGAAAGCAGGAGGTGTGAAGGTCATGGGTGGGGATGTATTGGGACAGAAGACTGGAAAGCAAACAGGGGACAACGCCATGGAGGGCTTTGAAGGTCAGAGGAAGCAGGAACTTGTGTTGAATCCAGAAGCAGACAGAAGGG
Source organism: Lacerta agilis (assembly GCF_009819535.1). NCBI lineage: Eukaryota > Metazoa > Chordata > Lepidosauria > Squamata > Lacertidae > Lacerta > Lacerta agilis. The sequence continues at coordinate 42,662,734 of NC_046323.1, read as the reverse complement.
TGTGTTTGTATGGCTTGTGTGTTTGTATGTTTGTATGTAGGTGGCTGTAAACTGTCCATACAGATGCTGATGCCATGGCAAACGTGTAATCTGAGCCTAAGATAGGGTGCAGAACCTGTGGCCCTCCAGATGTTGTTGGACTCCCAAGTCCCATCAGGCCCAGCCAACATGGCCAATAGTTGGGGTTCTCTAGCCTGAGATAGAACTGACTGCCTAAAACCAGGATGAGTCTCAAGTGAATAGCTTGAGACATCCAGTCCATTGGACTAGGCCACAGAGGCCCTACAAACCATTGAGTTAGTCACTCCTTGCTTATGGGCAATCAAATCCTCTGTGATATACAACAGAGTTCTTATTGTATGCATGACGCAGGGACTGCGGTTGTTGCCACAACATTTTGGACCTTCTCACAATTTCCTCACCTGCCTCTGTCCCAGAAATCGAGGGGCTCTGATGGTCTTGGCTAGTCAAAAGTGACATCCTAACCTCCATGTCTCTGGCGGCTGTTGTTGAGCTTCCCACTGATTTGTAGGCTGTGCAGCAAGAGCTGACTCATTGCTGTTTGTCTTTTATGTACTGCCTCAGAAAGGTACAGTAAGTGATTAGTGATTAAAGGCTCTCTGTTTAATCCTGTATCTACTACAGACTGGGGGAGGTATGACCTTCTTCTCTTGTACTTTTGCAATAATGCATATTTAACCCTAATCCTCTCCTGGCCTCTGCTTGATGCCATGAGTTGATCTTTTGCTGCTCATTCTGCTTCTGGATTCTCTTAAAAGGGCAAAATGTTAAATGGCTTTGCTGGTGCATTCTTAAAAGGAGGTGATTGCGGTGGCATGCTAATCTATTTAAGAGGGGCGAGGGCAGGCTAACAATGGCTTGACTTTAGCTGTTAATACTAGAAATGGGCATGTGGGGGAAACTGGCTCTTGAGGAGCAGGAGTGATATGGAACTGGAGGCCGTTGTATTGAATTCAATCTTGCTTTCATATGGATAGGCAGTTCACAGGACTGAGTCTCTCTCTCCCTTCCCCCGTGGGATCTGAGGGGTGCCAGGTGGGGATTTAGCTCATGTCAAACTACGTAAGAACTGGCTATGTCAATCAAGCACATCTCCTTGCACTGATAAGTCAGGTGATATTCCTTGACATCCACAAAAAGTTTTGCTTGCTGATCTCAATGCAGGGTTACCCTACCATGAGCTGGAGCGAGCCTCTCAGGAGCGTATCAGGAGAGGTGGCAGATCACGGTCACCTGCTGCTTGCCACCCACAGGACCACTGCGATAACAACCAGGGTTGGCCCCAGACATTTTGGCCTCTGATGTGAAACACAACATGGCTCCTCATCCTGGCCAGGGAAGAAGGGCTGAGTGAAGAACTACATCAGGAATAAGGGGGAAATAAAGCTCTAAACTGAGAGGGGGGGAGTGCAGTGCCAGCAACAGTGGGCAGATCTGCTGCCCCTGTGAATCCTGTCACCTGAGGCGCTTACCTCACCTTGCCTCATGGGTGGGCCATACCTGCAGGGCTGTCTTAAGCACATCCGGTGCCATGGTGCAAAGATCCCTCCGGCACGCCTCCCCCCCATTTCCCAGAGTTGTTGACCTTTTCCCAAGCCTCTGCGGGGATCGCTCTCCTCTCGCGGAGGCTTGGGAAGGAAGCTGCATGCCCGCCAGCCATATAGTTGGCGGGGCGCAGCTTCTATCCTAAGCCTCTGCAGGGATCGCTCTCTGCAGGGATTCCTTCCCAAGCCTCCGCGGGAGGAGAGTGATCCTCGCAGAGGCTTGGGAGGCAAGCTGTGTGCCCGCCAGCCATATGGTTGACGGGGCACAGCTGGAGGGCGTGCAGGGAAAGGGGAGGCTGGCGGCAAAGCTGAGCAGCTCCCCCACTCGATGGGGCGCCCCTGAGAGGCCAGCGCCCTGGCGCAATGCGCTAGTAAGCCCAATAGGAAAGACGGCTCTGCATACCTACCCATTGTTTAAGCCAGGCACAGGCAAACTCCGGCCCTCCAGATGTTTGGGACTACAATTCCCACCATCCCTGACCACTGGTCCTGTTAGCTAGGGATGATGGGAGTTGTAGTCCCAAACAGCTGGGAGTTTGCCTGTGCCTGTGCCTGGTTTAAGCCATCCCATCCTACTTATGCAAAATGGTGTGCCTGGTAGCTGAGGCTGTGGAGCAGCAAAGAGAGAGAGAGAGAAAAGTTCAGTTTACCACAGCAAAGCACTCTTGACCTCCAAGTCCATCTGTGTCCCCAGCACCTCACTCTGAGGAAGGATCCACCATCATGATGTAGGATCCCTCCTCCATGTGAGGCACCATGCAGAGAGTGGAGGGTGTCTCTGTTGACACTGCTTTCACAGCCTTCTTTGGGAAGGCTGAGATGGTTGCACTGCTGGGGCTGTTGGGGAAAGGGGAGGAACAGAGAGTGGCTGTCACCATGGCTGGGGGCAGTTAGGAGGGAGACCTGGCTGTGGAGGGAGCCATGCATCTCTCAGCTGCATGGAAGCCAAAGGTGAACATTTCCCCATGGCACACAACTGCATAGAAAGACTTTGAGCTAGTTACTTGCACTGGGACCACTGCAAACTGTTTAGACTTCTCTTTTTTCTTTGCAGCTTTATAGGATCAGGGACCCAACACCCTGGTTAGAGTGCTGCAGTAACCACCATCTGGCCATCCACCCTGGTGGCGCTGCAGCAAGCCATCCTCCTTCACCAAGCCACCAAAAAGGGCAGGGCAGACCTTTAAGGGACCTGGGTCCAGCTGCTACAGTCCATGGCTCAAGACTGCTATGCCCAACCCAAGGTTAGTTAGGGTGGCAGTGAACACAGCGGCGGGGGGAGAAGAGGCATGCCCTGAACTTCCGAACAATTACCCGTGCCGAGGAAGCCTTAGCCTTAGTCCTCTGTTGCAGGCATTTTCTTTCTCTCGTTTGTTCAGATGGCTGAAGATTTGTGGCACTCAGCACACCCTGGGGAGAAGGTTGGCGCTGAGGGGGAGGAACAACAGCAAACACATGACATGCGACTCCCATCAGTGATAATAACGGGGGTTGTGCATCTCAGTCCTTTTCCATTGTGCTGTCAACATCCCCCTTGAATGTTAACACAGTCCAATCACTTTCTGGAGATGAGTTTTAGCTTATTTTCTGAGTTGCTGGCACTTAGGCTGCTTTCTAAACTTTCTTTTTTTTAACAGCTCTTCTCTGAAACACTGTCTGTCAGAGTTGGCCACTGCAAGGCTGGCAACGCTTTGTGGGTGATTTGGGATAGGTGTATATAAGGAACGGGAACCGGGTGGCTTGCTTGTGGGCAGTTTTACAAAGGAACTTCACACCATGCAGTGAAACATAATAATAAAAAAGCAACGCTTTTGAAAGATGGGGAAATCAGGTTAATCTGATGCCGCTAGAAGCCTCTGGTGAAGACTTATTGGAACCAGAGAGAGCTTGGCATTCCTTTTATAATTCCCTCCACCTCTCCATTGGAAAGGACACGGACACACACACACACAAGGAGGATGCAAAAGTTAGGCATGCAAAAGGAGAAATGATGTTGCTACGTAAAGGAGCTATCCTGTTGCTGAAACTCAAGTGCTGCAGGAATCTCTGTGGTCCAAAGATGTTAGAGATGATCTGCATGAGAAGAAGAAGAAGAAGAAGAAGAAGAAGAAGAAGAAGAAGAGTTTGGATTTGATATCCCGCTTTATCACTACCTGAAGGAGTCTCAAAGTGGCTAACATTCTCCTTTCCCTTCCTCCCCCACAACAAACTGTGAGGTGAGTGGGACTGAGAGACTTCAAAGAAGTGTGACTAGCCCAAGGTCACCCAGCAGCTGCATGTGGAGGAGCGGGGACGCAAACCCGGTTCCCCAGATTACGAGTCTTAACCACTACACCACACTGGCTCCCAGAGAAGGACAAATCAGCTTTGCTGTGCATGGATAAGGACCAAAGAAGAGCCCTGCTGGATCAAAACAAAGCTCCATCCCGTCCTCTTCTGCTCATTGGCCAACCAAGTGCCCATCGGAAGCCCACAAGCAGGATTTTAAGGCAATAGCCCTCTCCTGCTGTGGCTTAGGAAGCTAGTACTCTGAAGCATAGAGCTGGATTGCAGAGTAGACCCACTGACATTAACAGACAAGACTAAAAGTGCATCCAGACATGGGGAATACTGTGTGTTAGCTTTCCTGGTTAAAATGTTAGTGCTTTTGTCCTGTTTTCTAATGTTCCGTTTTCACTGCAGTACCTCTTGGCCATGGAACTATGGCTTTTGGACCGATATGCCAGCACGTCATGCAAAATTTTGTTAACACCAGTGGGCATGGTGTGTATTAAATATTCAGGAAACGCTCTGCGATTGGTTAGAATCATAACGTGTTAAACCCAATACATAACAGTGTGAGTGTGACACAACAACTGAACAACACCGCTAGTCCCCCACACTTTCCACACATGCCTGTTCATGTTCCCCCATGATTTCTCCGCAAAAACAGCAGGAAAACTACCTCGAATTTTGCCACTTTGCTCCCATGATTTTCCCTGTTAAGAAGGCTGCAAATTGATTTTTTTCCTTGAATCAAATAACATGGAAGAGAGTGCTAAACACACACTTAATTCTGTTAACTTTATGGAAGTGGCTTTCACTGCGTGTGAAAGTCCAAATATAATGTGGAAATTAACAATTAGGGAGACATCAGGGAAACGGAATAAACTGCTGTGTGACTGCAACCTAACTTGATGTACTCTCGGTAGAATTGAGCTGGAACCAAACAGTACTCTCTGTGTGGTCATGCCTAGAAAATGTCGACTTCTTTACTATCAGTTGGTGGTGCTTCCAGACAAGGGTTTATTCTGGCATCATTGGCATTAAACTGCCAGCCCAAATCCCCCCCACCCTCTATTTAATCTGGATTTTTGTTTCCCACAGAAAACCAGACGAGGGGTCCCCCCCCCAAAGCTGTTGACAATATTTATGATATCTGAAGGGCCCATTTGTAATATTAAGCTCACATCTGGAAAGAGACTAATCCTCCTTTAAAGCTGTCAGTGGCCACCCCCACATTTTGGGTGTGAATTTCATACATTAATTACATGAAGATATGCTCCCTTTTTTTTGTTGGTCCGTCCGGAATCTCCTGTCAATCAGCATCACTGTATAACCCTGGCTTCTATAATTATTTAAATTTCTATCCCACCCCCTCCTTCTCCTAAAGGAGCCAAGGATGGAAAACAGACGAGAGATAAAAACAATTACAACATCTAAAACCAATTCCAGTATTATGAGAGGGAGCTCTGACCCTATTGAACTGCTCAGATCCTAGTAGGAGCATGATGGGCAGACAGGCCAAGGGAAAGGGGAGATGGAAGAAACAGCATCTAGTTCTGCGTACACACCATCTATTTAAAGCACATTTAAAACAAAAACAAATGGCTCCCCCCCCTTAAGAATCCTGGGAGCTGCAGTTTGTTAAGGGTTCTGGGAACTGCAGTTTGGTGAGGGGGTAAACTATGGCCCCCAAAACTTTTGCAAGGGGCATGTTTGTTTCAAAATATAAAAGGTAAAGGACCCCTGGACGGTTAAGTCCAGTCAAAGGCGACGATGGTGTTGCTTTCAGGCTGAGGGAGCCGGCGTTTGTCCAGAGACAGCTTTCCGGGTCATGTGGCCAGCATGACTAAATCACTTCTGGTGTAACGGAACACTGTGATGGAAGCCAGAGCGCACGGAAATGCCATTTACCTTCCTATTTATCTACTCACACTGGCGTGCTTTCGAACTGCTAGGTTGGCAGGAGTTGGGACAGGGCAACGGGAGCTCACCCTGTTGCGGGGATTCGAACCGCCAACCTTCCGATCGGCAACCCCAAGAGGCCTTTAAGTGTATGGCGTGAATGCAGCCAAGGAGAACAGGAGACTGCAAAAGTCATGTGGGGATTGCGGAAAAGCAATGGGGCTTAAGAAATGAAGGTTGTGACCAGAGAGGTTGAGAGTTGAGAGGAAAGAGGTAAAGTGGAGCAGACCAGTTGGAGTCCTGTCTGAGAGGAGAAGTAAATGTGGGGAATTGGAGAGCCAGGGAGAAGAATGGCATGCTAGGGGCAGTAAGCTCAGTGGTGGAGCATCTGCCTTGCACAAAGAAGGTCTCTGGTTCAATCCCAGGGATCCCCTGCCTGAAACCCTTGAGATCCTTTGCCCATCACGCGGACAGTAGTGAGCTAAATGGACCACCAAGACAGCTTCCTATGTTCCTATGAAGCCACAGGCTGCAGAGGGGAGGAACTTCCCCTCCCCAAAGCCTCCGTCACAGAAGGGAAAACCGCCGAAAGTTGTGCTTGTACGTTACAGAAAAATGCCTGAAAAGGACGATGTGCAATCCGGGAAGGATTAAACAGTTGTTGGAGGGGAGGGAGGAGGCAACTTGCTCTTGGCTTCCCTGATGAAATGCCCATAAAGCCCAATTAGCTTTATAACTTTGCATTAAATTAAATATGTTATTTTACACATGCACTTACAAAGGAGTCCTAAGTATCCAATAACAGTTTCCTTTATTCCCTTGTTAGCAGCTGACACTTTGGCGGTGCTCAGGCGCGCACCAAGTTGATTTAGGGCATTGATTTTCAGCTGGCACACATCCCTTCATCCTCAGACAGAACTGATTAGCTTAGCAGGAAAACAGCACTTACTTTGTATTGTCTTTTGGATTTTGCTCATCTCCCTTTGGAGGGTGCCTGCAACGGCAGCTGGCGAGAAGAGACCTCCTGATTGAGCGGCCTATTTTCTTTCTTAACAGGGGGTGCATACAACCAGAAAGCAGCCCTCAGCGAATGGAGAATCAATCAAACACAGTTTCTTCAAGTGCTCACAGTGTAGCCAAGGACCTCATTGTTGTACAGTGGTACCTCGGGTTAAGAACTTAATTCGTTCTGGAGGTCCGTTCTTAACCTGAAACTGTTCTTAACCTGAGGTACCACTTTGGCGAATGGGGCCTCTTGCCACTGCTGCACGATTTCTGTTCTCATCCTGAAGCAAAGTTCTTAACCCGAGGTATTATTTCTGGGTTAGCGGAGTCTGTAACCTGAAGCGTCTGTAACCTATGGTACCACTGAAATTACAAGCTCCAGTGCTCCAGACACCACCCTTGAGTGGTCAGGTCCTAGCTTAGAGATGGATCTTGTACCCTTTTCATTTTTTTGGGAGGTGGACATACCCACCCTGGATTCACCCTCTTTAGCAAAGTCCCATCCAGGGTCTTGCTATCATTCCCTTCATGTTCCATAGCCTTTCCTCTCTGCTGATGGCCCCTATACTGGGTGAACTGGGCTTTACTTCCTATGCCTCTGCCTGGCTACCCACATTTGCTCAGTTCTCAGATATTCACTATTACAGCTGATCAGCATTTACAGGAAACCCACTGGGATTGGCTACACTACAGAGTTCCCTACTGAAACAGGAAGCCCATTGGGATATTCACTTGCAGCAAAGTGGGGCTACTCATAAGCACCAGTTGAATTGATGCTGGTGGTGCAAAGGACTTTCCTCTGCAGGTGTGGCTCAAGCTGTGCCCCACCCATATGACCTGCAGGAGGTGAGGTAGCTGAGCATCAAGTATGCTGGCCAGATTTGGTTCACCACACCTGATGTAACAGCACATATGCAGTGCAGGAGTGCATCATGGAGAGTCAAAAAATGCAGGCAGTTGTGTTGCTCTATAAATACATACCCTCTGCTAAAGCAGCAGTGCACAGCATAATGCCCAGTTCATTGGGATCAAAGCAAGAGCAGCTGGCAGTCATAGAATAGACGTTACTGTGGAATAAAATCAACTTGCAAAGCACATTGAGCTTTCACAAGAGATCTTCAGTCAACTGAAATGCAAACTCTAACTCCCATTAATTTAGGAATGTTAATTTAGCAATTTATGAATTATTTTCCAAGTGTATACAAAGGACATTAACCGTATTTTTTTTATTCTGTTATATCTTATTTCAGTAATTAAATAGAAATATTTCAACAATAGAAGAAAGGAAGAAAAGCAAATCTGGTAAAGAAGTCTTACCATGTAAAGTGCTAGCATGATGTAGTAACCTCATCAAAGAAAAGGGAAAACAGTATGCAGTCTATGCTTGATTATTAGCCATATTCTCCAACTTTCCTTGGGCTCATCTCAAACTATTGGAAAACACAACAGTCTCCTTTCCACCTCAGTCACTTGCCCAAGTGCAAGGAGGGTCTGTCAAATACCTTAGCAATAAAGCAGGTGATGTTGAAGCTCCTGCTTAAAAAACAGCAACCACCACCTGGAGCAATATTTCCCTATATTCCCTTTCTTGCTATACCATAGCTGCTGCTACCTGCAAGTCAAGGTCAGGACAAAGGAATGTATTTAAAAGCATTAGATTTTGGTTCAGTCCATCTCTCGGTGCCATATTTACTTTGCATCATACATAAACATTCATGATTATAGTCCACAAAACGCTTAATGGATAATTCCGGGCATATAAATGACGAGAGCTTCTGCTCAACGCCGTAGCTGTAACCGTGTTAATTAACGACGCCAACAACATTGCAATGCATTCCTTATCCACGAGCTTCTGGGAATGCAAAAGAAGCAATAAACCTATTGTGTTGTCCATTTAACCTACTTCTTTTTCTTTATGGGTCGCTTCTCCACCTCTTTGCCAAGGGGCAACAGGCAAAAAGATCCCTCTGGCACAATCAACGCCCCCAACTGCTTCCAAATGATGTTTTCAGTCTTCCATGCTGCTACCAATAACAGACTGGTGCTAATCCACTTAAGTACTGATCATTATTGTAATTATACAGTTAGTGATCCTATTCACTAAGGCATGGCTAAGCTTCCAAGTACATTGATTAAAATATGTGAGATTCTTATACATGGCAAAAGCTAGAGGCTGCATTAATGCCAAGAAGCTTGTCTTCTGCCAGAATGAAAGGAAACAGGTGCTCTAGCCAAAACCAGGAAAACTACCTGCATTCTCTCTCACAGACAATCACACACAGTGTAAGCAATGCACTGGGTTATTTTGCATTCATTTAAAATAGTTGCATGTCACCTTTCTATTACCAGGATATCAAAGGGACTTGTAATAAAAGCTAACCTATTAACTATAAAAAGCACAGAAGTAAAACCAACAAAGCAAAAACAGTCAAAGTGATCAGAACAAGTATTCCCTGCCCTGTAAATCAGAAAAAAAGCTGGAGAACTACAGAATGGCCATTAGTAAAAAGGCAAAGGATCCCTGGATGGTTAAATCCAGTCAAAGGCAACTATGGGGTGTGGCACTCATCTCGCATTCAGGCCAAGGGAGCCAGCGTTTGTCCACAGACAGCTTTCCAGCTCATGTGGCCAGCAGGACTAAACTGCTTCATGACGGAAACCAGAGTGCACGGAAATGTCGCTTACCTTCCTACCACAGCGGTACCTATTTATCTACTTGTGCTGGTGTGCTTTCGAACTGCTAGGTTGGCAGGAGCTGGGACAGAGCAACGGGAGCTCACCCCATTGCGGGGATTTGAATCACCAACCTTCTGATTGGCAAGCCCAAGAGGCTCAGTGGTTTAGACCACAGCGCCACCTGCGTCCCATAGAATACCCATTACAAGGGTCTCAATCTGCTATCGAAAAGGTTGCTGCCTCATGAATCTGCTCCCATGGAGAGGCCCACTCCACAGCCAGCAACTGCCGCAACTCTGAGGATGAGGGCACCTGGAGGATGGCCACCAAAACAAATCTTACTATAGGACAGGCCTCTCCATTTTGACCTGTGAGGCCATTTCAGCCAAACCATGGGCCAAATATAATATGGGAGGGCAGGTAAAAGCAACCACAAAGCCTTATGCAAACCCAAAATGTGTGTGTGGATAGACAACTTCACAAGTACTAAAAACTAGCTGATCATTGAAGCTTGCAGCCTCTGCCTGCACAGTTTGATGTCCACATGGGCAGGAGGCAACAATTGCCACCAACTCAGTGTTAGAAACTCAGATATATAATCCAATCACCAAATGAGACTTTAAACCTGGGTTACAGTCGCCACAATGAAATGTCTAGGTGTCTGTCCCCCCATGGAACTTATCATCATCATCATCATTTCTATACCACTTTATATTTTAAAGAACAAATCTCAAAGCCATGTATGACACACTGAAACGTCAAAGAAAACAATCCAGAATAAAACAAATTCAGGCACCAAGGAATATATTTCAGATCCTTCTCTAAGTGACATTTTGCTTTCCCCAATCACCAGACTGGCATCCAGAGGTCTCCTTATGGTCGCAACTGGACCTGATCCAGTCGCAAGGCATGCCTGGCTAATTTCTAATGCTGCGCTAACTTTAAAAGAGGATTTGACAAATGCAGGAAAGACAAGGCTATCAATGGCCACTAGCCACGATGGCAAAGTCTGAGCTGTAATGTCTCTGAATACCAGTGGGCAGAGTGATGTGTTGCACTCAGGTCCAGCTTTCAGGCTTCCCACCGGCATTTGGTTGGCCTCTGTGAGAACAAGATACTGGACAAGATGGGCCCATTGGCCTGATCCAGCAGGCTCCTCTTATGTACGGCCTCGGTCCAGTATACCTGAAGGAGCGTCTCGACCCCCATCATTCTGCCTGGACACTGAGGTCCAGTGCTGAGGGCCTTTTGGCGGTTCCCTCGCTGCGAGAAGCCAAGTTACAGGGAACCAGGCAGAGGGCCTTCTCAGTAGTGGCACCTGCCCTGTGGAACACCCTCCCACCAGATGTCAAAGAGAAAAACAACTACCAGACTTTTAGAAGACATCTGAAGGCAGCCCTGTTTAGGGAAGCTTTTAATGTTTAATAGACTATTGTATTTTTATATTTTTTTGGAAGCTGCCCAGAGTGGCTGGGGTAATAATAATAATAATAATAATAATAATAATATAAATGTTATTGATATGCTAATTCACGACATGCTGGAACTCTATACTTAGGGAGCATTTAATAAGCCACTCAAAAACCAGCGTTCTGAAGGTGTGCCGTCCAAAATCCAGTCCCTTCATTCTATGCAATATGTGGAACTGCTCTCAAGACTTTTAAAAACTGTCCCCCATTCATTTCAGTGGGACTTGCACAATGAGTTGTGCCCCACGGTCCTGTCCAAAAAGCTAATTCAAATAAGGTGCTCAGTTAATTGCACCAAACAGGGGGTGGATTGATTATAATGCAAAGGATAAATTCGAGCACCTTTTTTGAGAGTGAAGGAAGGTCATTTCACAAACTCCCCTTTAGGGGACTTTGTTGATGGAAGCTTTCCTCCAATAGTTTAATCTGAATGATACAATCTATAACCCTTTGTGTAGATTTGTCCTTCCAATGCATGCCATTGTCAGCTGTGAGATCTGGCAGGCTGGCTCTGCTGATAAAAGGGCAACACAAGGGATGGCTGCTAAGAGATGGCTTTGGTTAGAAAGCACCCAATACAGATCAGGGTTACCAAAGTCTGGGTTGCAGCTCAGTCCTGCAGAAGTAGGTCCTCTGAGTCTGCTTGCGCTTCTGTTATGAATGCTGCAAGGCAAAAGCGGTTGCAGTGTTGATGATACAAAGGAGACAGGCTGTTGTACAAGGCTTCAGGTCTACCCCTGTTAGAGGTCGCCTATCCTTTCAAGTCTCTCCAGTCCTAGTGAGACCCTGCAGGAATACATAATACCTCAGCTGAGCAGGTTGGATGTGGATCTGGATCTGTCCAAGGTGCTGCAACTCTGGGCTGCCCTCTTGCTCTGCTGACTACGGTATATTGTCCTTATATATTTATAATGGACGTGGGTCCCACAAGGGAGCTGTCCAAGGTGCTGAAACTCTGTCTCCTGTGCTATTTAACATCTATATGAACCTGTTTGGCGCTGTCATGACTATTTTACTTTCTTAGAGCATAAGCAAATGCAAGGTGTATATATATATATCTAATAGTTACTCCATGATAATAATGCTTAGGAACTCAGAGAAATATGAAATATTTCATGGGAATCTGGATTTCCCCCTCTCCCCCCCTTCTCCCCATATTTTCACGCAGACAGATTTTCACGCATGAATTTCCAGCATGCTTCCGATAAATGTTGTTTACTGACTAGACCTGTGAAGTTTCATTTTCGCAAGTGTGGCAGACGTTTACGGTCATTTTCCTACTGTGCAAACAATTATTTAATCTGCAATTATTAATTTTGGGTCTCGCCAGTTAACAGCTCTCCATTCGGAACACCGCGAACAAGGCTTAATGAATGCAAGTTAAGGACCTTCTCAATACTTTCCAAAATAAAAGACCTATTTAGTGGTACTGCATTCACACACATTCACCGAAGAGCAGATTAAATGCACCAAGACTGATATATATGTTTGTATGATCTATTGAAGTGTGAATTGTTCTAAGGAAGGGGAACCTGTGGCCCTCCAGAGGTTGAATGAATGTCGAAACAAGGAATCCCAGGCTATGGTCCACACTCTTGTCACCTCCTGACACAATCCATCACTCAGCCTAAGGGAACTCTCTTATTCTACATTTTGGACATCTTGTTTGTTTTAGTCTTTTAAAACCAAAGAACACCTTGTCAGGTGTCACTGTCAAATGTTCTTTCAGGTATCACAGTCCTAAGCTGTTTAGGTCTTTAAAGGTAAGCACCAGTACCTTGGATTGTGCTTTGAAATGGAATAGAAGCTAGTGAAATCCCATCAATACTTGTGAGATATGTTCTCACAATTTGTCCTAGTCATCAGTCTTGTCAGTGTATTTTGAACCAACTGAAGCTTCTACACAGTCTTCAAAGGGAACCCCATGGGCAATGCATTGCAGCAGTCAATCTTAGATACTACCAGATCATGGACACTGAAGATAGTGTGGCCACAGAATTTCTGTTTATTTAACTGTGTGTCCTTTTAAAATACTTTTTTTGTGCTTCTAGGGGATTTTAATTAAAAGTTTGAGTCCATATTCAAGATGCACGGGGACCTATTAATTTGGGTGTTTAATATTGGTTTGCAGGCACAGTAACCTTTATTAGCTCTAATTATGTTCCAAAATAGATCTTGTTATCTGACAGAATGAATTATTTTGTTCAACGTTACTGCTTGGGTAACCTATTGAAATCCATATTGTTTCCCCTTTTTCATCACACGCTTCTAAATGTTAAAACACTAACAAGCAGTTAGTTAAGCATTACACTGGAGACTGTCATTATGTCTTACGACACATGCACATTAAAAAATATAAATCTTAGATTAAAGATGAATCAAAGCATTTCATCTCCAACTTCAGGACTGGAGGTGCTGCTTCTCCCCGCAGACGGAGAGAAACTGCCTGTGTAAAAACCCAACACAAATGGCTTTTTAAAAAAATTAATAATTCACCCAATCTATGAGTTCAGCACAGCCTGGCTGGAGCAGATAAGTAAAATAAATACAGTAAAGTCAATTTTTAATAATCTCCAGCATGAAATTTAAGCACAAGAGAAAACATTTAACAATCAAGTTGGAGGCTTTTTTGTAAACGATCAAATGAGAATTTAAAAGCCCCTTACCTACCAGTGGAAATGGCTTCCATTTATCCTTTAGCACACATTGCATCTTTTCCCTGTGTTTTCTCTGCCAAAGTGGTTTTCAAAACTCCTAACATGCAGCCGCTCCCAAAAGCAGCTCTTCCCATCTATATTCGCTGAGGCCAAACGGTGTCAAAACGGCAAAGACATTCGGGGAAGGGTTTTTTTTTTTTTTTTTTTTTGCAACCCTCCCTGCAGCCGCTAATTAGTTCCTAGGTTATTTACAACGGAGGTTATTTCGACATAAGAGGTTTATAAAACTCTGGTTCAGGCAGATCTTTTATTGCAGACAGCCATGCAGAAACTGGCCTGCAAGCTACAGCTTTACAGACTGAAGAATAAAATCCAGAATGACTTGTGACTAAAAACAAGAACGAACATGAAAAGAAGGAAAAATTAAAATGGCACAGGGACCCCTCCTTCCCGACTTTACCTATTTAATGCACCAGAATTGCAAAATTGTACAGCCTGGTTGCACTGGCGTTATTTGTACGATGTAAATAAAAGGAGCTTGTGGGCTCTGTCTTTTTCTTCTATTATGTGCCAATATACTTTGAGTTTACAATATCTTCACACAAATAACAAGGGATGCTTTTGTCCATTAAGGTTTCCACACAGGCGCCAGCATTGCTGGAACCAAAGCACTGGGCTTGATGGTGCTTAGATCTGCTCCAGGCTTCCAGCAATGTGTTTTTTAGGTCTTTACTTCCATAAATGAGAGACGGATTAAGAGGTCACTATTTTTCTGCAGAAGGGCAGGGCAGAAGGTAGATCAGGATGGATGGGTGGATCTGCCTATATCTCCAAGTTGTGGAACTCCCTCCCCACAGAGATGTGTTTGGTATCTTCACTATACACCTTTTGGAGAATGCTAAAGACGTACCTCTTTACACCTCTGACACCTGAGTTGTGTGTATGTAGGACCCACCCTGTTCCTGTGACCATGCTTCGCTCTAACTCAGGGGTCAGCAACCTAAGGCCCTTGGGCCACAAGTGGCCCATGGGGGTCGTTTAACCAGCCCACAAGCTGCCCCAAACCGAGTTGCCTGCTTGTCGAGGCCCAGCATGCTGCACTAAACTGCTGCAGCACGGCATGGGGAGTCGCTTCCGCGGCCCTGGAAATTGCATCTACACAGAAGCAGGGAATTGTGGGCACATGCGAACCGGCCCGCGGAGGGATCTCCCCTGGAGTGAACCAGCCTAGGTGAGGTAAACCTTGCCGACCCCTGCTCTAACTGTTCGTAATTCTGAATTTCAAATTGTTTCATGCTGGGACCCGCATGAAACATTTCACTTAGTTTATATTTGCAGTGTGATCAGAAGATCTCATGTGGTAGAAAGATAATTTAGATGTTAAAAGAAATGCATAATATTTTATTATAATGCCCTAAGTTCCTCTATGGCTGTCTGTCTGTTCATCTGACCACTTTCTGTTCCTGTTTTTTCATGTGGGGACAGCACTGCTGTGTTTAAGGAACAAATCACCAACATTGTCTCAAACCCATTTCCATGCCTAGCAACCAACAGACTTCACATTAAGGAAATAAGAAGCAAACACTCAGGTCCCGTCAAGGGACAGAACAGCATTGAACGCAGTCCTGATCTCTACAGCCCTTTCCTGAAAACCCACAGCATTTAAAACTTGTTGCAACTTTCAGATAATTCTTTAATTTGGCACTAGATTTTCCAGTCCTCTCTCTCTCTCTCTTTCTCTCTCTCTCTCATTAAAATGAATTTTAAGTAGGAAAAGCTTTCAGCGCATGATAAGGCCAAGACCCAAGACTGTTTAAAAACACAGACCAAATGTTTACAGTGCCTCCTATTCCATAAACCGTGCCTGCTTGAAAAGCACAGATGGGGCACAGACAGCTTTTCAGCGCTTGCTCCATATGATAGAACCCAGCACATCTGGTATGCTCTGCAAAGCATCTTGCCACTAATTTGTTTGTCAGTATCCATCGGGAGGGCTATCTGTCATCCTGTCGCATTTTGGTTGCCCCGAGATGTTTGAAGACGAGGCTAGTCACAAATTGAGGCTGCCGGCCACTGGGGAGTTAACCGGTGGAAATCACCAGCTGTTCCAAATGCCATCAAACGGGGAAGGTGCTGGGGCAGGCATATGCATGGAAGTGTACAAGGCAGGCATCTCAGGGAGGCCAACCACATTTGCTAGCATGAAGCAAAACCATTTGAATAAGAGAAACACTCTGTTTATCCTCTTTCTCCCTGCCTTCCCCTGTGTGTGTGTGTGTGTGTGTGTGTGTGCCCAGCTGTCATTGCATTCAGGTGCTCGCTCTCTGAAACGATAGACTGTAGATTTAGAAATCAAAGGACAAGGGGAAACGTGTGTATGTGTTTATCTGAAGCATTTGTGTGTCTTTGATCACATTTGATGCAAACAGTAATAGATCAAGGAGAGTTTGTTAGATGCAAGTCGTTGTTGGGATGTTTAGGGAGGCAGGAGAGGATATATTATTTTATGATATCCTTCCTAACTTGTGCCGGCAAGTTCTATAACTTAGCAGAGTTGTTAAACAATCCCCCTTTTAAATTACACAGCGGTTCGCTAGTTGCAGGCTCGTCTGAGCCTCACTATTTAGGATTCCTGGTACGATCCCTTTTTATATCCCTCCTAAAAGAATAGACACGACCATCTAATTAAAGTTAACACAAAACTAGTTTACTTACAATCATTCAGTTCACAATAAGATCCCTGAAGGCAGACTTAATTTACAGAACAACATATAACTATGTGAAATAGTCTCAAGTGACTGCGACTCAGCAGTCACTTGCGTGTTTAGACCTTTAACCCTCCCCAAATGAATTCACACCAGAGACAGATATTTGGTTTGGTTTTTGGCAGAATTTAGGGCACAACTTTATTGATTACAACCAAGTGAGTGGTTGCATAGGTTCTGGTTTGACTGTCTCCCTGCACCCCTGCAGGCAGCCCTGTCCCAGAGCCATGTTCGTGGGACAGACAAGGATGAACACCAGGGACTGGTGCTGGTAGGGGTACCTATCAGCCGTCCTGATGTCCCTGGGACTTGGGCACTGGCTGGACCCCTTGCATGGACCGACAACCATTGAGTCCCTGGATTCCTGAACCAGAGCCTATCTGCCATCCTTACAAGTTGTGATTAATTGCTATTCGCCAGGCGAAACCCAAATGGCACCAGCCAATCAGCCAAGTGGGGAAAATTCCTGCCGTGCCCCTGCCCCAATGGCAGACGACACACAATGGCATAGCAAGGTCAAGCGCAAGCCCTAAATATGGGGTGAGGTGGGTGGGTGTTCCGATGCGAAAGGCCTCAAAGAGGAAGCTCAGTAACCTCGCATAGGCTTAAATAGGTCCTGCGTTGCTGCATTTTACGACGCCCCATTGGTCAGATTTCACCCCAGCAACACGGGACCGACCTATCAGGGGTTGTGGCCATGATTTCCAATTACCCCCACAACACTGGGTCGGGTTGCCGGTCACACCGCAACACGTGCCCTCTTTTTTTAATGAAGGACCTGATTTCTCCTAACTCTTAGGAACACAAAAATGGAAAAGAAGAAGAGCAGCAGAACGTGGAGGCCATGTGCTCCTCTGTCCAAGAACAGGCCACACCCACATTAAGTCACATGCAAAGGAAGTCTGTCCCAGCTCAGGAGGGACTAGCAAGTTTTCTCCTGAGCGATTCAAAGCATTCCCCCAGCATGTGCATTGTAGGAATGTTGTTGTATTTGACTGCAAGACGTTTTTACATCCCACAGTAATGAGTCCAAAGGAAACAAAATCTTTAAGAATACAAGATCAATGCATTTTGGAAATAATAATAATAATAATACCAGCCTGGTGAATATGGTTTCCTCTTTCTTTTAACTTGCACAAGCTTTCTGTTCAAAAGACAGGACTGAAACTTCAACTGTGATTACACCCTCTTGCCTCCTTTAGCTAAGTATGTATCTGTGCAATAGGTTCAAAGAGATCTAACAGCCAGCCTTGGCAACTGTAATGTTTTGGAGGTTTCTCTCTCTCTCTCTCTCTCTGGGCAGCACTCTCCCTTCCATGGGCTCCCCACTCTCAGGGAGTCTGTTCATTGCTGATGATCCAGGGGGCTCTTGTCAGTGGGTCCCAATGTGGGGTGCCAGTCCTTGGCAGATGCCCCAATCTTGATCCCAGCCCTCACTAAGAATCTCTAATGCCAGAGTTTCAGTGTGATGCATCTGAAGGGCCCTTTCCTGGTGTCCACACAATACCCTCTCTCCCACTGAAAACAGGCATTGAAGATTCATTCTGTAGCAGGCAAATTAATCTTCAACACTCACCAAATGCTGTATGGTGAATCTCCATAGGGAGGAGATTCCACAACTTAGGGGCTGCCACAGAGAATGCCCTCTCCTGCCATCCCCTTAATTTCTGAGGGAGGTGGAACTACCTAGAGTCCTGCCCCCCCCCCACTGCTGATCTTAACACCCAAGAGGGTCTGTAAGGACGGAGGTCGGCTTTCATATATTTTTACAGTACAGAAAAGAATAGCTCTGCTACTATGCACAGTTAGGCACCCTTAAATCTGTGCTGTCTAATTAGACAGGAAAAGAGGTAAACTTGTTATTTATTTAAACAACATATGCATATTTCCACCCTCTTCTGTTAAGACAGCTAAATAAAACCTTATCCGGAAAATGCTTGTCCACTGTGTTTTCGCTCAGTGCAAACCGGATGTGACAGGTTTTTGCAAGTCTGTTCTACCTTAAGGGTCTTATATCTGGTGGGACTCAACGTGTTATATATATATATATAACTCTGCTTGGAACCAAAAATAGGACAATGCACTCTCTATGGAAACAAGCTTTGAGTTTGCTTCTGCCATTGCTTCTACATTTCCCTTAAAAACATGCTGAGAAATGAAGGCTGAACTGGAAGATGGGGGTGGGGGAAACTAACACCTGAAGTTTTCCAGACTTCCCGGCTTTTCTGCCACCTTAATTCATCACAACCTGGCAAAGATGAGAGGGATAAATGGAAGGTAAACAATGAGCTTGAATCGATTGCAGACTTACAGTCTGACCTATGGGAGGATTAAACCCAGAATGTCATTCTTGAGCAAAGGCTGAAGCGGCGAAAAAAAGGGGGGGAAATGTTCAAAGGCACAAAAGAGGATGCAAGAGTCATACTGTTGCTGATAGAATAAACAACTTTTAGACAGGATGCAGAAAGGTTTTGAAGGAAACCAGGAAGCACACAGAGCAGGCTATCCCCAAGTATCTCTCTCTCTCTCTCTTCCCCACCATAGCAGAAGACCACTGCAGGACAATGAGACTCTGCAGCCCAGCAAAATGGGATGCCTGCTCCACCCCTCTTCAGTTTTTGGAGTGGTGGGAGCTGGATGGGAGAAAGATGAGAACGTCCATGCCCTGCAGGAGCTTCTCTGCAGTTGACTGCAGCTAGCTGTCAGAACTGCTAGTTTTGGGGTCTCCAATGTGGCAACTGTGGGTCCCTTGGAGTTGTCAAGACACCTGCCTTGGCACCCAAACAATATTTACAATTTATTTATTTTTTGCTTTTTTGCTTGTTCGTTGAGTACGGTTGCCTGCTTGGGGGTCTTGTTGCCTGTTTTATTTGTTTGGACGTGCGTTTTGCCTGGTTTTGTGTGGTGGTGGTAAAGTTCTGTGCATTACACAGTTTCTTTCCCTACGAAATGTGTATTTTGCAGTGCCTCCAAAGGTTTCTTAAGATTCCAGGTGTGGACCATAGAGGCTGGGAACCTCGTACTAGCTGCTGCAGTCACCAGGGGGCTTCCTTCCATAAACTCCTGTGGGAATTGACTATTGCAGGGGTGGCCAACTTCCAAGAGACTGATCTACTCACAGAGTTAAAAACTGGCAGTGATTTGGGGGGTTCAGGTCAAAGTTGTTGAGCTTGTTTAGGGAAGAGGAAAGCGACAGTGAGCTTTTTTTTTTTTTTTAGAAAGGAAAGCCCTGTTTTTGGTGGTTCAGGTGATTTTAGGGGTGCAGGGCAAAGATGTTGAGCTTTTTTTAGGGGAGCCAAAGTTTTTTAGCTTCTTTGGGGGGAGCCACTGATCTACCACAGACGTCCAGTGATCACAATCTACCTGTTGGACATGCCTGGTCTATTGGAAGGACGTGATTTCTGATGCTTTCCTCCTGCTTTTACATAGCATGATAATGCAGTGTGATTCCCCTGATTTTCCTTAACCCACTTCTTCCTCCTGGCTGCTCAGAATCCAAGAGAAAACCAGGCCCATTGAAGGGAAGGTGGCAGCAGGAAAGGTGGGTGGCAGTTGTGCTGTTGTGCTGAGCATGAGACGAAAGGTGGTTCTCAGCAGGTGGGAGTAGCAACTGTCATAACTACTAGCTGCCGCTGTCACCTGGAAGCTTTTCACAACAGGCTTCTCTGGGAATTGTCCCAATCTGTCTAGGTCTATGGAGCAGATCCTCAGGCAAAAATGTTACACACAAACAAGAAACGGTCTGCCTGTCATTCTCTATTTTTATTGCTTGGTTTACCATTTTGGTTTGGGTTCTGAAGATAGCTTATGAACCAAACAAATGAGGATGTAGGGGACTGGAATGATTTATTAAGTAGAAGGAAGGCAGGGTGATCGTTTTAGATGTAACCTCCCCACTATAATGGCAACAAATCTTTTACAGCTATCCAAATTTATTTATGGCCAGGTTGAATGTCTCTACTGAAATCTGATCAGCTTCTCAGAAGCTACTTTCATTCACGAATCGCTCGTTAATTGACTGACTGCTTGCAACAACAGGGAAGAATGCCAAACAGAGGTTGCACGACTGTTCTTGTTGCAGCTATCTAGGGATGTTGGGTGCTGTTGGCTGAGATTTCAACTGGAAAGGTTTTCTGACTCTTCTCAGCTCTTTCCTTATCATGACACATCTCTGGGCCCTCACACGCAAAAAATATTAATACTGTTATATTGGGAAAACAAAAAATGGCTACCTTTGACCAATGGACAGACGACATGACAGCTATTGCAACCTATGAGCGGATCACTTTCAGACAAAGATTATCTATGGACAAATTTACTGATATTTGGAAAGTATTTATCAAAATCATAATGACTCATGAAGGATGCATGAAGGATGCAATAGGACTTTCTATGTATGTATACATTATATATTTCTGTAATTCTGAGTACGTTTTAATATTTCATTACAGTATTGTTATACTATGTATTCTCTTGTTTTTCTTCTTTCTTCCCTCTTCTCTATCATTTATGCTAATCTACTGTATTTTCTCTCTCTCTCTCTCTCTCTCTCTCTCTCTCTCACACACACACACACTATGCTCCCACACTAGAGACATCCTGATATTGGATGGAGTTCGAGCCCAAATTTAATTAAACAACCAAATCCACCCGATTTGATAGAACAAGTAATGAAATAACAGCAGCTTGCATATGTTAGCTGGTTCACAATGAATCAAGAGATGGGTGGGGAAACTGTGGCCCTCGAGATGTTGCTGGACTACAACTCCCATCATCACTCCTACTGGCCGTGATGACTGAGGCTGCTGGGACTTGGAGTCCAATAGCATCTGGCAGTCAGGGAGGCACAGGTTCCCCACCTCTGAATTAGCAGAATCTGGCTCTTCTTGCTGAATATTGTGTTTTGACTAGGAACATACCAGCAGGATCCCTGTATAATGTAAGTAACCGAGCGTAATGCTTAATTCCAGCCTTCAAAGAACCCTTAAATTGAACAGCTTTAAGTCGGGGGAAAAAGCTCAGTATTAAAACTGATAATGTACCTCGGTACATCTAAATTTCCCCTGAGGATAGCATGCCTTAACTGTCATTTAAGGTTTTACATTCTGCCTTTAAATCAGCGATTCCATTTAAATAAAAAGCTCTGATTTTCCCCGGATGAAAATGCAGCTGCTTCTTGTATCCCCTCCAGCATTTTGATTTATTATTGACTATATTCTCCGTCAAGGAGAAGATTCTCTTAGAAGACGTTCCTTGTTGAGTTCTGTACTTCTGTGACACTTTGTATTAATCTCAACCTATCCGTATAGATGCAATTTGGGTGGAAGAAAAATAGGAAAATGTGGTGATTATGTTGTTGTTGGTTTTTATTTTTTGGGAGGGACTCACATTTGCAAGACTGAATGCTTCCTGAATAAGCAACACTATTGTGTGCTATTAGGGATGTTAAGGGAAATGTTATCTGCGAACAGACCTTGATCTCCTAGTAAATTGAAAACAGCAAGGATTTTTAAATGTCTCCTGTGCCTTGCCTAACATGTTGGAACAACTTGACCCTCCTTTGTCTTAGGACTATCCTAGTTATACTTGAGAGTTGTATATATGCCTTACATCCATTAATGCACTGGGTGGGCGGGGAGAACAAAAATGCAACACCGGTTGCCAAATTCAGCTTCTTTTTTTAAAAAAGCAAGCAAGCAAGCAAGCAAGCAAGCAAGCAAGCAAGCAAGCAAGCAAAAACAAACAAATAAACACAAGCATGATCCTAGACTTATTTATTTTATTTTATTTATTTATCAAATTTGTACACCACCCTTTATCTGAAGATCTCAGGGCTGTTCACAGAGGAAGAGGAGTGCAGGGGGGGGCGCAGCGCCATCTCGGTGGGGTACCATCGCAGTTGCCCCCCCTGCCTGTGCTGGGCGCCACGCCCCCAGGACACACGCCAGCCCCGCCCCCACCTTCTTTCCACCCCACGGTGCTGGACCATGAAGCTCCGCCACTGTTCACAGCATAAAAATACAAGATAAAAACACAAAATACATAATAAAAACAAGGACAAAACAAACCAATAACACCCCTCCCCTAACCACAAACACATTTAAAAAGGCTGTAAAAGATGCTAGCCAGCCAAAAGCCTGTTGAAGACGGAACATTTTTGCCAGGCGCCTAAAGGTGTAGAATGAAGGTGCCAGGCAAGCCTCCCTTGGGAGAACATTCCACAAACGGGGAATCACTGAAAAAAAGGGCCGTTCTCATGTTGCTACCCTCTGGAGCTCTCGGGGAAGAAGCCTTGTACCTGCTAAAATATGGTTGCAAGTGTGGGCAATAGAGATGCACTGTATTTCTGCTTAAAATGTGCATACACACACACACACACACACACACATTAGCTGATGCAAATTTTATGCATACCTGTCTCTTCTCTTTTTTGGTGATGCTTTCCTTCTTTTTGGGAGTGGGGTGGGCAACGTGCAAGTGGCCACTCTAATAGGGAGAAATAGAGAAGCTGTGGGCCCTAAGTCTCTTATTTAATGCAGATTGCCTTGCTAACAATTAAGCAAAGAGTTACCAGACACACTCCTGAACCTTTGCAAACGTTAACTTGTTTTAGGTTTGGCTCCTCTTACCCAGGGATCTTTTCATCTCCAGTTGAAGCTGGAATAAAGAAAGATGCAACTCTTTCCACATGTTCTGCCTATAGTCCCTTTGTCTGCCTCTTCCCTCAACTGCTATTGAGGACGGTGGAGGCAGAACATGAAGGCCACAGAGGTAAGGGGTTAGACAAGAACGGGAAATCAGAGGCCCTCCAGAACTTGCTGGACTACAATTCCCATCATCCCCTGATCATTGCTGGTGCTGGCTGGGACTGATGGGAGTTTGAGTCCAAGAACATCCGGCAGTGGGGATGAAGGACAGGCTGTTTAAATTTGGATATTGAAAGTGCTATTGTCTTAGCGTCTGGCCTAAAAGACACACAGACTAGGTCATCATCTGAATGCCGTCTACTAATCCCTCACCTCCACTTACCTGAGTCAATCAAGAGAGAAGGGAACCCCAGCATCTGTCAAAGCCAACAAGCATGCTGCTTGTGTTATCTCCTTTGCAAACAATTAATTCTTTTGTGGCTTTCAGGCTGCAATGATTTACATACATTCCTCTCCCCACTCACAATTTCCTCTTACTGCTTGAAGAAAGGATCCCCCCACCCCCCGCAAACTAAGTGAGAGCTTTTTGTGCAAATACGATGCAGTAATTTTAGAGGGAGAGGCTGTTGCCTGTAATTCATTATTATTATTACACAAATTCCTATTTCAAGAAAAAGTGCTGGAGATAATAAATCCTCATGTAAATTCATGCACCTAACGTCTCTGGATTTCGAGGAGCCTCTTCATCTCGGCTGCAGTTTAACTAATGTCTGCTCAAGTCCTCAAGGCCTGGTGACTCCAAATCCTTTGGGGGACGGAAGAGGTTTACAGTGCAACCCTAGGCAAAGAAGACCCATGCAGGATCAGACCAAAAGGCCCACCTAGTAGCAGCATCCTGCTTCCCACCTAGATGCTTTGTGGAAGTCCAGCTACATCTGGAGGACATAAAGTTGCTTACCCTTAAGCTAGTGGCAATCACCACATCTTATGGAAGTGAATCCCATAAATTAATGGTTCTTGTCTGCTTAGAAGTCCCACTGAGTTAAACAGGACTTATTGTCCAGTAAGCATGCAGAGGATCGCAGCCATATATTCTTCCCATTGCTAACATATTAAAAACAGCAACACCAAGGATTGGAAGGGCTGGTACCATTGAAGTCTCCATTAATTAAACTTCTGCAAGCCAAAGTACACTTTGTTAAAAAGTAAAATATTGGAGGCATGCTTACAAGTGAAAAAGGCTTTGACTATGCAGCGTGTAAAAGCAACCCTCTGCTTCTGCAGGAGTCATTGTTCTGGTTAATAATGAATTCAGTTCTCTGTAAGGAGGAGGAGACCCCAAACCCAGTGGTGTTGCATCCTTTGCTGGTACCCGAGGTGCTTGCACATGCGTATGTGCATGCAGCAGCCGGGACCAGGGGCTGGGCGCAAGGGTAAACAAAACCTACCATGGCAACCCAACCCTCACTGCCACCGCCACCACCGTCGGGCAAGTGCAGGGCACAGAGGTTTCATGCAGCCGTGCTGCACTGTGGCTCCTGCCTGCCTGCCCGCCCGCATAGGGGGGAGCCCAGCCGACCGACACAGCCCTTGGCAGGCGCATCCTCCTAACACTAGCCATTTAGTGAAGGGTCCAGGGGCACAGTGGCAAGCTTAGGCCAGGCTCTGGGGACCAGAGACTCCCAGTGGCAGGCAGGGTGCCTGGGGCTACGGCCCCCTGGGCCCTCCCCATGCTACCTGCCAAAACTTATCCAATGGGAACTGAACATGCTATGTAGATATAGAATGCTGATGTGTGTATCTGTGTGGCAGAAAACTAGGAGCAGGGGGAATGGAATGGATACTCTGGTAAGGGGTTATGGCTAACTGGCTGGAATCCTGAACACGGCAACAGCTATCTTCTAATTGGAAATGAGCATTGGTACATCATCTCCTGAAAAATGGGTAATTCCGCTACTTCCCTGAATCAAGAAGGATGGACTCCTTCAATTACGTCCCTTGCAGACACAGAGCCAAATTCCTCAGCTCCAGCAGATGGGTGGAAGGAAGTGCAGCATGGCATGGAGAGATACAGCAAGCAGACTCCACTGTGGGTGGATTTTGGGGTCTTCCAGAAACCTGCTAGGTATTGAAAGCATCTCTCTCTCTCTCTCTCTTGTAACTCAGCAGCAGTCCTTTTGAGGCACACCGCTTAGGAATTGCTGTGTTAAGCCAATGTTCAGGGCCAATTTTCACAATTGCTTTGCCAGCAGGGGTAAGAGAAGAGCATAGTTTCCCCCCCCCTTTAGCACAAATTGCATGTTTGGGAAGTGGGGAGGATGCCAGATCATGCTTGAATGCACTGTTCTTGTTTGACTTCTGCAGCAGTGTAAAAACATCAAGAGTTGCATTGGTTGCAGTCCAGCGCAATGCCTATGGCAGCAACGCAACTAGTCAGATTCCTCCAGAGAAGGAAGAATGACAAAGATGACACCCATTCACCAATTATTCCTCATCATCTGGGAGAGATATACTGCCACCAAACATGGAGGTGATATTATTATTATTATTATTATTATTATTATTATTATTATTATTATTATTGCTAAGTTCAATAGCAAATGCCATGCCTGCCCCCCATGACAGTGCATGATTCATTTTAAAACCATCTCAACATGTGGGCATCTATACATATTTTTCTGGCAAAAGAAATTAAAAGTATGCAGTCCATCAATCACCACGAAATATTTCTTGAATGTTTCACACACCCATTGTGTGCTGACTGTTGTATAAATACAGCCGTACCTCGGAATTCGAACAGAATCCGTTCGACTTCCGAAATATTCAGTTTCCCAAGTGTGGCTTCTGATTGGCTGCAGGAAGCTTCATGTTTTCGATCGTTCGGGAGCCGAAACGTTCGACTCCCAAGGCGGGAGCCAAGGTACGACTATATTGTATTTTCACTAGTGACTATGCTTTAAGGAAAGAAGGAAAGCTAGGTGCCAACATTCTGCTACGCTCAAGACTAACGGGAAAACACAACAACTATGACGACAACAAGCCAAGACAAGACTATGAAGATGAAGAGGTGGAGCTACGTAGAGATAGGAGCTGGCTTGATACCAAATAGCTTGTTGCGTGGGGGGGGTGCGGGACGGGGAGGTGAGTCACCAGGGATAGCGAGCAAGCCATATGACCCCAGTCAGATCCTACAGACTGCCTCTTCAATTTCTCCCAAGTCCAAGGTTGCCATTTGTGTCATGAAATGGAAAGTGTTGGAGTGAGAATACCGGGGATTCTTCCTGTGCCTTCTCCACAAGAGGTCCAGAGGCTAGCTGCATGAGACCTGGCCTTTTCTGCAGCGGCTCCCCATTTGTGGAACGCTCTCCCCAAGGAGATCCGGCTGCCGCTTTCATTATACACCTTTAGGCGCCAAGCGAAAATGTTCCCCTTTAACCAGGCCTTTTTGGGGCTGATTGACATCCGATGCCCTTTTCCAATGTGTTGTGAAAAGGGGAGAATTATTAGTTTGTTTTTATTATTACTATGTATTTTGTGTTTTTTTACATTGTAATTTAATGTTGTGAACCCGTCCTGAGATCCACAGGTATAGGGCAGTATACAAATTTAGAGAAGACTCCCTAGAAAAGACCCTGATGTTGGGAAAGATGGAGGGCACAAGGAGAAGGGGACGACAGAGGATGAGATGGTTGGACAGTGTTCTCGAAGCTACTAACATGAGTTTGGCCAAACTGCGAGAGGCAGTGAAGGATAGGGGTGCCTGGCGTGCTCTGGTCCATGGGGTCACGAAGAGTCGGACACGACTGAACGACTGAACAACAACAACACAAATTTAATAAATAATAACAATTAACTGATAATGATCCTGCAGGGGTGTGAATGTGCAATACGTGTGTGCAAAACAACCCTCCTGTGTCAACCCCCACCCCACCCCACTCCCTTCCCCTATGCAAGTACAGACATTTTCTGGTTAATAGAATAAATAACTACACTTTACAAGGTAAAAACAGGGCTGCCAGCTCATCCCCTGCTCCAGTAAGGGAAAGGAAAGACATTGGGGTGCTTAACCCTTTCCTGCCTGCCAATTATCCCCTGCATTTGCGCCTCCTCATTCCACCTGTTTTTAACCGCCCCTACCTTTGGTGTGTTGTAGTTCTGCCAAAAAAAGAGACAACATTTTGGGAAGTTATAACACTTCTGTCTTCCTTGCCTTGATATCACTAAAATGGTTAACTTCAAAGCTTTCATATTTTTTCCAAAGTTTGTTTAACTATTGCCCTATTTTAGGTCTTTCAACTACTTTACCATCAGAGATTTTTTTTTTGTTCTACTTTTTTTGGTGGTTGTCAGGGATCTAACGAGAGCCCTTTATTGCTTAATGTGGATTTTGCCTTTTGGATAACCCATTAATGTGACAAGAGGATGAAAAGGAACTGTGTGTACTTGTGATCTCTTGTATAGCTGTCAACAGCTACAGAAAGAACTCATGTCATTACGAGACCACTACACGAACAGATAATTGATATATGAATCTTTGAGTTTGTAATGTGTGCCAGAAAATATGGGGCACAACTGCTCCATTCGTCCTGGTGTTTAAAAGGCCATTGGTATAAAATTTTGAAAATCATGTACAGAACAGTGGTACCTCAAGTTACAAATGCCTCAGGTTACAAACTCCGCTAACCTGGAAGAGTTACCTCAAGTTGAGAACTTTGCCCCAGGATGAGAACAGAAATTGTGTGCCAGTGGCACAGCGGCAGCAAGAGGCCCCATTAGTGAAAGCACGCCTCTAGTTAAGAACAGTTTCAGGTTAAGAACAGACCTCTGGAATGAATTAAGTTTGTAACTAGAGGTACCACTGTATATGTATAGAGTTAAACAGGGGTGGTTGAGAAAGGCTGTTTCTGGGCTGTGTGAGTTTTGTATTTGTTCTTTCATAAGTCTGCTCCATCCTGTTTCCCCATCATGCAGCATTTTTAAAAAATTAACATTTTTTTTAACAAATCCCACCCCACAAAATACACATTTTAGTTAGGCCATTCTATCCTCAAAGATGTATTTTTGTAGGCATTCTGACCTAAAATAATCTAACCGACCCAGTTAGGTTTTGTATCTATTTTTTCCTATACTTTTTAGTGGATTTAATGTGCCAAGAGCAGTGTTGCATAATTTGGAGAAGTGCAAAAACTGATGGCTAACTTCATTTCAATCTGAGTATTTGTCTGGGAAGTGTGAAACAGGATGGCTAGCTTAGAGATGCAGATGGAGTGAAATACTCAAGTTCCCTGCCAGCAACATTTGGGAAACAGCCTCACCCACCAACATCCCCAGATAGCATTTGATTTTTGTTGTTGTCACATAATCTCTCACTGCTCAAAGAGAAGAATATGCAACATTTCCAAATTCAGCTTAGAATCATAGAATCATGGAGTTGGAAGAGACCACAAGGGCCATCCAGTCCAACCCCCTGCCAAGCAGGAAACACCATCAAAGCATTCCTGACAGATTGCTCTCAAGCATCTGCTTAAAGATCTCCAAAGAAGGAGACTCCACCACACTCCTTGGTAGCAAATTCCACTGTCGAACAGCTCTTACTGTCAGGAAGTTCTTCCTAATGTTTAGGTGGAATCTTCTTTCTTGTAGTTTGAATACAACTACCCGGCCAGATGGGCGGGGTATAAATAATAAATTATTATTATTATTGCTCCGTGTCCACTTCTCTGAAGCAGCAGAAAACAACCTTTTCTCCCTCCTCTATATGACATCCTTTTATATATTTGAACATGGCTATCATATCACCCCTTAATCTTCTCTTCTCTTTGCTTGCATTGGCAAAGGGGTAAGATTCCTTCCAAAAACGACAGGTTGTAGTTTTTTTTCTCTCTCCACCCAAATGAGTAAAATTAGGATGTAAATGTCAGCATTCAGATAGAAATCCAGTACAATGGTAACTTGCACACAGGGGACTCAGTGCAGCAGAACTCATTCATTTCAGTGGGCCCTGTTCAGGGAAGAAGACCCTGGTAGATGGGCTCCCTTGAGAGAAAACAAACACTGGGCCTATATCAAAAACAGGAAATGTGAATCCTATGCCATTCATATCAATGAATAATCTCCTGCCTTTTGCCTCTGCAGTGGAGCACAGGTAATGGACAATGTGAAGATCAGAGATGAAAGCAGAAGTTTCAAGCACCATCGATAACACAGCAAGCAGACATCATAAATACCTGCCAAGTGCCCCCTACCCCCGGGACATCTTGTTTTTTTTGTGTGAGATAATGGCAGCCATTTTGGGTGCCGTGCTGTCTTGTGCTCTCACATTGCACTCTCATGTGGGTTTTTTGTGTTGTTTTTTTTTTGGTGCCACATGAGATTTTGCCCCCCAAAAGTGCTTTTTCAGGGTGAGAGTGAGGCACAGATCATGCGACTTGCCCGAGAACACGTCCCAGAAGATGTGTATCCTGGTTTCGGATCTGAAAAAGTTGGATGGTATGCATCTTAGCCTGTAGTTAAACACATCACAGGAAACCACACCAAAATAATAAAGTTGTCACTCAGCCACTTGATTTTCTAAGGCAAAACATTCCACAGGGTTGGTGCCATTACAAAGAAGGCCCTGTACTTTGTGCCTGACAACTGCATTTTAGATAGAGGTGGGATATGCAGAAAGGTCTGCTCTGAAGATCAAAGTACATGGGAAGGTTCCATTTATAATTCCTTACTGTGGTCTGCCTTTCCCACTTAAAACTGTGAGGCATATTAATAATCATGGTCAAGTTTGGACAGGCAAAAGAACACAAGACAACCCTGCCGTATCAGGCCCAAAGCTCATCTAGCCAAGCATCCTGGTCTCGTAATGGCCAACCAGATGCCTATGGGAAGTCCACCAACAACAGAGCCTGGCTGCAGCAGAGCACCCTTCGCTGGTGATTCCCAGCAACTGGTATTGAAAAAGGGCTGAGTAGCTTTTGCCCAACCATGACAAATACAAGCCTGCCAGGAACATGATGGCCCTTGAAGGATTCACTAAACTCCCTTGCTTTACAACTTGCTTGGATCTTCTAAGAACAAGGGGCTTATCAAGGCCATGACAGGTTATATGGTTGGTAGGCTGTACACATACGCAGTGGGGAGATTCAGGTAGGTAGCCGTGTTGGTCTGACACAGTCGAAATATATATATATATATAATTGTCCAGTAGCACTTTAGAGACCAACTAAGTTTGTTCTTGGTATAAGCTTTCGTGTGCATGCACACTTCTTCAGATGCGTGGGGAGGGAAATCTTAAAGGGGCCTATGGATTCATTTGGAGGAGCAGAAATTACATGCAGTGATTCCCTTATTATCTGCTTGAATACTGGAGGCATAAAAAGGAGACCTCGTGGACTATAAATCATAAATAGGACAATCCTGCGTAAAGGGAGCTCCCTTGAGGAAAACTCCTGCTGAACATAAGGAGGTGAGAAATATTCTAACGCTCAGTTCCCCTTGTATTCCAAAGCTTCCGTAGGCAGAGAATTATAAGGACAGGGATATTAATCAAGTTAATCAAAGAGCAGAGTGGGTATTATGTTGCCGAGGTAATAATCCACCCTATGAGATATGTGTGTGCACATTATATATCTATAACTGTATGTACACACACACACACACACACACACACACACCTCAAAATAGGGATATATTATTTGAAGCAACATTATGCCATGATGATTTCATAAATAATAATGAATAATGTGGGAAGGAAATGCACAGTTTAGGCAAGGTTGTCATAGATAAAACTAAAAATTTGAAAAGAAGAAGCAATGGCTGAGATCCAAAAATTAACTGATGTGACAGTAATTCCTACGGTAATCAAGGCATTTGCTACTAGGTAAAAAGTATGGCTAGGATGGAAGTGAGGAGTATTTTGCTTTGGTTTGAGATCAAGGCAGTCTTTGGAGATACAGACACATTTTCTGGTTGAATTGTAAGTGCCTCTACATTCTATGGCAGGGCCTTCTGGGGTGTGGCACCCTCCTTGTGAAGGCAAAAAAAAAAAAAAGAGGGGGAGAAAACTCCAGGTGTTTGAAATGACATTTATTCCATCCTCATTGCATTTTTGGATTAAATCTTTTCTCAGGGACACCTTTGTAGCAGCAATTCTCCTGAAAGGCAAGGTTCATTGAGCACCTGGTGATATGCAGAGGGCACAAATGCTGCTAAAAAGCATTCCCTATGAAGGGCTTGGTCCAAATTGGGCCTGGAATAAATTTAAAATCTTACACCTGGAATTTCCTCGCCCATTTCCCCCCACCTGCAATTTGTGCTTTCTCAAGTTTCCTGGTTGGTTTTCTGCCTTCGCTGTGAAACTTGTGCCTAGTGTAGTCTGTCAAACTACCTCCTTTGGTCATTTCCCCTGCCCAGGAAAGTAGTAAACTCTTTTTTCCCCTGGATCACTTTTTTTTGGGGGGGGGGCAATGAATGCTGTCTTTTTAATCATATCAAAGAAAAATAGAAGGATGGAAATCAGAACAAATATCCCAGTACCTAAAAAGGTTACCTGTATAAAGCGCTCCTATGTAGTTGACACATGGCTGCTGAAATTATGTGCACTCGGCACAGTTCATGGCTACAGGTAATAGCATGCAAGTGTCATTGCAATAACCGCCCCACCTCACATACACAATAGGACGTAAAAATAGATACAAAATCCCACAAACCAACTGAAGGGGTATGCTAATGTAGCATCATCATAAGAAAAGGGCTGCAATTAATCCACGTAGAATTCAAGGCGTGTATCATTTCATGCAAGATGTCAAATATTGGCTACGATCAACCCACACTTTCTAACAACAGTGCCAACAAAAATGCAGATCCATTCTTGAATCACTTTGTTTTGCTCAAATATCTTGACTCACATTGCAGCCCTCAAGGAGCTTGATAAATCTCGTAGAGCTCAACTGCGGTGGGCAACAGAGCAACACTGGACCACCCTCCTGTATCTCTGAACGCAGAACTTAAAGAGTGAGGCACTGACAGAATACTTTAACATCAACACTACTCTGGACAGTTCCCTGGCCACAGAATGGGACATAATGAACACTGCCTTGCATGCTCTTTCCATTTAAGGCGTCTCTCTGTCGCAGAAGCACAGGAAACAAACGCAAAACCTGCTTATGGAGACTGGGGTGTTAGTAGTTCTGCACAAGCAGATAGGAAGTTTGAAAAGCTATAGACGCTTAGTGGGGCAATTGACACTATATAGT
Source organism: Lacerta agilis (assembly GCF_009819535.1). Classification (NCBI taxonomy): domain Eukaryota; kingdom Metazoa; phylum Chordata; class Lepidosauria; order Squamata; family Lacertidae; genus Lacerta; species Lacerta agilis. Next base: position 42,630,535 of record NC_046323.1, on the reverse strand, counting down.
ATGTCACTGGTATTTGGGAGGTATTTTGAATTTGGCAAATGAGCTTTTGTCTATTAGTGAATGTGGTTTAAGATAAGAAATCTGAAACCATGTTTCTGGGGGTTCAGAATGTAGACAGTAAGAGAAGCTGGCGTTTTGAGACGATCAGTACAGCTTTTGCTTGATAAGGCTTAAATGGAAGATGGCCTTTTAGATACCATGATCTCATGTTGTTTGGTAATTAAAAGGTCGTCCATTAAAAATGAAGAGGGACACACCCATCTTGCATCCATATCTTCCTTAATTAACCACCACTCTTCCACCTGGCCACTTTTTTTTAAAGATTACTTTGGGTTTAGCTATTCTGCTTTCAGTTTGGTTCTACAAGTAAAGCCATCCTTCCATCTCCTTTTCACCTCAAATGGTATTATATGCAAAGCTTAATTGGTGCTTAAGGAGCCCATCAATTAAAGTTCACAGGTTGGATTTAGAATGGGAAAAGAGAAAGACCCTGGAAATGGCAGCATGACGTTGAAGAAGAGGTTGCAAGGTCAACCTGCCCTGGAGAGCACATGGTAGAAAAAGAGAAAACCAACCCAAAACATATTACTCCTGCATTTAAATAATGTGTTTAGTTAAACTAACCTTGAAGGGTTAGTGTGTGCTACTTCTACACTGGCATCTCATTTATCTTGAAAAAGAAACTTAGGTGGATAATGAGGATCTGGAGTTTCGGGTGTGGGGTGGATTTTTTGTGTGAGTTAGTCTCTGTTAGTGTAAAGACATTTATCATTGTGCCCTTTGCTGGCTCGCAGTCAGATCTGCATGCACAAACAGACTCTCCGTTATGCAATGGAAGGAAAACCTGAGCCAGATTTTTGACCTCTCAATATTCCTTTGGCATTGTTGTTAGAATGTTGCTGAGCTGATGATTCCACTGCGTGGAAGAGTACCAATAAAATGGCCAGATGAGATTTGATCCCATATAGTCTGGTGGTTCCCTAATTAACAGTGATGGCTTATTGTGGGCATTATGGGGGGGGAACTAGTCTACACCCACTGACTATGGTCTAGATTCCTTGTGGATGGGGGAGGGAAGGAGCACCCCTTTTTGAGGTTACACAGCAGATGAAAATTCTCTTATGGAATGATTCCGAGATGCTTTTAATAAATGTTAAATCAATGCTTGTAGATCGTAGCTGGTCAATAGGCTGCTTACTGTCATGGTTCAGAACCATCTCTAACATCTTCTATTGACATCCTCATCATAATGCCACCCAGTAATCATCTTTCACCTTCCATGACCCTAAAATACACAGAGTAACTGATTTTAGCCTAATAAAATGTTTCTGGCACCTTGTTGGTGCACATACAGATTCTGATTATGACTAAGATGTTGGCAGAATTATGACTTTAAGACGTTGGCAAAAAATTGGGGGGCTTCCATATGAATTCTGCTCCTGTGAATCATTTTGGTTTGGTTCAGTAGCTGTCAATGGGGCAGGGCAAGGTTGCACAGCCTACCTGGCTTCCCAACGCTGTGGTTGCTGCCAGTTAAAGAAAAGGGGGCAAGGCAATGGGGAGGCCAGCATGGTGAAAACGCAGCACTGGAAGCATCAGGTGGGTCCTACTGCTGCACCTGCACCAACCTCCCTGCCATCTCTTCCATCTGCAACAGGCAGTGACCTGGTGTTAGGAAGCCACCCTGCCCTGCCAACTTCTACTTGTAATGTGATCAAGTGACATTATGATTCCTGGCTGAATATGTGAACTGTCAATTGAAAAGTATTTTCTCTGAGTTACCATCAAAATGGAAAAGTTCCATCTGCCCTGATAATCTGTAATGTCTCATTCGCACAGGCAAGTCATCAGTAGTCAACAAATGATGGAACTTGAAGACATGAAGCATGATTCACGTTACTTTTTAAAGCTTGTGTGGGCTCAGTGTTGCATCTGTCTTAAGGCGGCTGCCATTATTTCTTTGTGTATCCAGTTCATTGTGCCAGTCATCTGATTTTTTTTGGAAACTTTGTCATATATACTGAGCACCCATCTAATGTCTTCTCAATGGATTCAATGGTCATAGTCAGCCCATACTATGAGAGTGTCGCATGAACTGGTCCCCAGACCTGTTTATTTAGATCTAATGCTTTCCTGGTGTCAAGCAGTGGTGATAAGTCCAAATAGTTCGTGCCTCAAAGACATGCTGCTCAGACAGAAACCAGATTTATAGGACCAAGTGGAGGTCCCCTTTGTCACCTGATTCTGGCTGAGTTGGGAACTGCAATACCACCTGTTGACCACTTGCAGTAGTGGCACTGTAGCACAGCAGAGAGGAACTGGCAATTCCTTCCTCCAGCAACCCATCATGAAGCTGTACCGTTAGTGCAAAACCTCTGGGAGTTTACACAATCATGGCTGGGATTCAAGGCAATGGAGATTCTGCAAGTATATTGTAATTTTATGTTGTGAACCGCCCTGAGATCTACGGCTGTAGGGTAGTATACAAATTTAATAAACAACAACAACAACACTTCTGAGCTTTCTGTCCTGTCTGACACATCACTCCTCAAACCATGGGAACCATCTCTGGCAGTGTAAGAAGCTTAGAAGTCCAAGTCTAACACTCTAACCACTACACCATACTTCTTGTTACAGGTAGGTAGCCGTATCTGAAGAAGTGTGCATGCACATGAAAGCTCATACCAAGAGCAAACTTAGTTGGTCTCTAAGGTGCTACTGGAAGGATTTATTTTTATTTTTATTTTGTTTTGACCACACTTCTTCTCCATCTTAACTGTATAGCTAAAGAAGGTGCAGGGGAGAACAACCCCTATCAGGGCCATGGAGCAAGGGGTGGGCATTTAACCCTTTCTGCAGATTAAAAAAAAGATCAGTTGCCTATAAATTTCACATAAAGCTGATAAAATAGTACTGACAATGGCAAAAAAACAGATAAAATGAAAGGGGCTTTTTGTGAGGGGGAGACATGGCAGGGGTAGACCTTGGTCATATGGTGTCCTGTGCGAGGCCAAAATGTGATGCCCTCCAGTCCTTGTGCCGCCTTCCCAAAGTAAGTTCATCTCCTTTGGGAAGGAGGTGCAAGGGCTCTGGCAGGGTCCTAGAGCCCTCCCAGCTCCTTCCCAAAGCTGGGCAAGCACTTTCACAAAGCAAGTAATTACTCTTTCCCAAAGCAAGTAATTACTAGGCTTTGGGAAGGAGGCAGAAAAGAGCCCTCCTGGCTTGGCATCCTATGCAGGCGAACAGGTCGCACTGTCCCAAAACCGCCTGCAATCCTGATTCAGATCCGAACCCTCCCATTGCTGCTGTTCTAAGAGGCACTGCACACACACCAAACCTTTAAAGCACATTTTCTTTCTGAAGGAATTTCTGGCACTGTATTTTACCCCTCACAGAGTTACAATTGCCAGCAATCCTTAACAACCAACAGTGCCCAGAATTCTCTGGGGGGGGGGGGTGTACTTTGAAGGTATAGTGCATTATGTAGCAACAATCAGTTCCAAGCACATTAGTTAAAAACATTTTAAGCATTACGTGTTGTTGGTCTCCTGGTCTGCCCTCTAATCTAAATCTTAAATCTTGGAGCAAGCACACCAAAGGCCCTGTTTCTTCTCAATAATGATTGATTGCCCATTTCCTCTCTCTGTATATCAAGAATCACTGTGCTAGCTCCCTGCAATGTGACTTTCACAGGTCCAGCTTCTGTACCTGTGCGATCCAAGTCCTGATTATATGCGCAGTCAGCCGACAGATGCTTGTTAGTGGGATGTCCTAGGGAAAAGAAGGCGACTTGTTAGGAAGCAGATGCTTCCTGGTTCTTCTTGCCAGATGCATAGCAAGCAGCCCCTGGGAAGAATTTAATCATCTGATGTCACTTTAAAATATAGCAGGGCCTCATGCTTTCTGAATTTGGAATTTTAATTTATTGGGGTTATGCATGGTAATTGCTTAGTAAACAGCAATGATCTACTTTGCATGTTAGTTCTGATATCTGACTCATTTTATATACGAGCAAATTAAATAACTGACGTTGTTTTGATGTGATAAAAAAGCAAAATGCACACTTCTTTTATTGCATTGGTATGGGTAAGCAAAGAATGAAGAATTAAAAGGGAAAAAAGCAGAGGCCCATATGAATTCACTTTTTAAAAAAAGCTATAGTAGGGGGGAATACCTTTCATTAGGATAAGCTAAAGTGTCACAAAGTAGTGGGCAAGTTTCAAGGATCTCCAGAATGCTTTTTCAAGTGGAAGGGAAGGGGGCAGAGAGAAAACATCAGGCCTCTACAGTTAAGAGGCAGTAATGCTTCTGAATACCAGGTGCTGGAAATGAGCAAACCAACGAGTTTCTATTTAATTTATTGACCTGGAAATTTATGAGCTGAAATATCAGCCCTGTAAGAACGAGGGACAAGGAAGTGGCTGTTGCTGTTGTGGTTGTGGTCATTACCTACCTGACACCCCATCGGTATCTACAGCTCTTGGGCTCCAATTCCCACCATCCCTGTCTATGGGGGTCAGGCTGGCTGGGGCTGTTGCATGTTTGGAGTCTAACAACATATGGAAAGCCACATGTTCCCCACCTCCTGCTGCAGCATAAGCTCATTAGGTTCATTGCACAACACACACACACACACACACACACAGAGAGAGAGCTCAACTAGTACAGTATTAGAAGAGATTGTGAAGAAAAAAGAGAGGAAAACAACAATACTTCTGAAATACTCCTATATAAATGGCATGCGATGAATGGGGCTTAAGAGATTAAGGCAGTGGGAGTATTATAATTTTGAACTAACCACCAAGAATTTGGGTTGGTGAAGGCATCACTGTTCTTACCTAAGGCATAGAGAACATGATGAAGCGTTTGCCTAGAGTTGAACACAGAGGACACAGTGACATGTATGTAAGCACAATCTATTTAGGGAAGGGGTCGTGAACCTCAGGTCAGGTGGGGGGGACAAATGTGGCCCAAAAGGCCTCTGCCATATGGGGTTAACTGTCAGTTAGGGGGAGACAGATGAGTTTAGACAGCTGAGGAGTTGGAAGAGAAGGGAGGTGGTGAGGGAGGTATGAGGAAAAGGCCAGGGAGGAAGGCTGAGGATAATGGCTAAGGCTTGAATATTAATACGCAGTGTTTTGTTAACACTTGTCTGGATGAGATCAGAAAAGAGCCTGTGACTGAGTTAGTCCAAGAGGCTGTACAAATAACTTGCCATAGTGAGGCGGCACAAGTGGGGTATAGTGTCCAAGCAACCAGAAGTACAATCAGAGGAGATTTGGGGCACAGAGAAAAACTATGCCCTGTTTCTGACCCTTAACCACACACACACACACCTAGGCTGCAACCGTCCCTGGCCTTCCTGCCTCCTCCTTCAAGTGTTCTCCCACCTTGGACCACATATCCACAAACTGCATTCAGAAGGCAACAGAATCAGACCCTCCAAGTTTCCCTATTTTCCAGGGGCAGTTGCAGATTTACAGAAGCCGTCCCGGTTTCTGATTTGATCCCAGATTGTCCTGCTTTCCCTTAGGACGTCCCTATTTTCATTGGAGAAATGTTGGAGGGTATGGAGTTATGTGACCCCCCAAGCCAAGGAGATAAGTAACTGTACAACCATTAGAAAACAACTGAAGGCAGCCCTTTACAGGGAAGTTTTTTGAATGTTTAATGTTTTATTATGTTTTCATATAGGTAACTGATAAAGGACCCCTGGACTGTTAAGTCCAGTCAAAGGTGACTATGGGGTGTGGCGCTCATTTCACTTCAGGTCGAAGGAGCTGGCGTTTGTCCACGGACAGCTTTCTGGGTCATGTGGCCCTCATAACTAAACGGGACATCATGATGAAAGCCAGAGCACATGGAAACGCTGTTTACCTTCCCGCCACAGCAGTACCTATTTGTACTGCTATTTATTTCCCAACCTAGCAGTTTGAAAGCACACAATGTTTTCTAATAATAATAATAATAATAATAATAATAATAATTATTATTATTATTATTATTTATACCCCACCCATCTGGCTGGGTTTCCCCAGCCACTCTGGGCAGCTTCCAACAGAACACTAAAATGCAATAATCTATTAAACATTAAAAGCCTCCCTATACAGGGCTGCCTTCAGATGTCTTCTAAACGTCTGGTAGTTGTTTTTCTCTTTGACATCTGGTTGGAAGCTGCCCAGAGTGGCTGGGGCAGCCGTGTCAGATGGGCGCGGAAATAAAAGCAATAGCAATAGCAATAATAGGACACCCCTGTTTTCATCAGAGAAATGTTGGAGAGTGTGCAAGAATTCTAGCATTCTCATTTTCTTTTGAAATTATGCCTGATGGTACAAGGCAATTTACATGGCAAGGAAAGCCTATCTGTGTTTTATTTAGGGACAAAGTTCATTAATATCAAAAGGACTGGGTTCCTAGACAGCATAAATTCAAACCAAAACGATTATCTTAATGTGCTCTTGTTGGATAATTAATAGAGGAGGGAACCTCAAAATACAAAGAGACCAAAGAGTTTCAATTTAATTTTTTGACCTGGCAATTTATGAGCTGAACTATCAGCCCCGTAGTAATGAGGGACAAGGAAGTGGGGTGTGTTTTCCCCCTGGCTTCGTTATGGGACCTGCTCTCTCATTATCCAGCTGACACCCCATCGGCGTCTGTGTGCTCGTTCAGTAACTTACTATGTCATCTGCGCCCTCGGGAGCAAGCTTAAGAGTGACGTTGCTCTGGAGAGTGTTTTCCCCCTCTTGGTTTTAGCAAGTGGTGGATGTGGAGTTCTGGGTAACCCCAGGCTCTTAACTCACAACAGGTTTAAAGGTCCTCCACTCCAGTTGGGCCTTCTCAGCTGGCAGCCACTTCGACACTTTGCGTTTTATTGCCGTGGAAACGTGGCATTTGGAATTGTTCTTAAAATATGTGAGGGGCGCGTGCGGGGAGAATGACGTATTTATTACAGGAGTGAAGGAAATGTAGAAAAGGTCAGTTTTTAAGGTTTGCTTGTTTGTTCTTTTAAAAAAAACCCTACTCTGATCTCTTTCATGTGGAAAAGGAGAAAAATTCCCTTTGACAGTCTGCCTGGTGAGAGGTTTGTCGGCTGGCATGACACACAAGCCCAGGCTGAAATCTGACTGCCAGCCATGGATTGGGGCATAACAGGTGCCTAGTAAACACCCTTTTTTTTTTTGCAAGCTATCTCAGCTAATCAGACATCTGGCAGGAAGGTTGGAAAATGACATTTTCAAAAACCTTTGGCACCACAGGCTCAGTGCATAGTGCGTCTCCTCTTGAGGAAGACAAATGTCTGATTTCTTTTATTTTTATTAGACCGGAATGAAGGACAGAGTATTTCTGAGAATGTACTGAGTACTTTCTACTCTGAAAGTATGAAGAGGAGGAGGAAGAACAACTCCTGCTTGGTTAAAGGTAAAGGTAAAGGGACCCCTGACCATTAGGTCCAGTCATGTCCGACTCTGGGGTTGTGGCACTCATCTCGCTTTATTGGCCGAGGGAGCCGGTGTACAGCTTCCGGGTCATGTGGCCAGCATGACAAAGCCACTTCTGGCGAACCAGAGCAGCGCACGGAAACACAGTTTACCTTCCCGCTGGAGCGGTACCTATTTATCTACTTGCACTTTTGACGTGCTTTCGAACTGCTAGGTGGGCAGGAGCTGGGACTGAGCAACGGGAGCTCACCCCATCGCGGGGATTCGAACCGCCGACCTTCTGATCAGCAAGCCCTAGGCTCTGTGTTTAGCCCACAGCGCCACTTGGTTACATACAGATTAAAAATTGAGCTGCTCTTGCTGTAGGTGCAAGGTTGTAATTCTGTTTCTGTTTAGGAAACCATGGTACTGAATCAGCGCCGGATTTACGTATAAGCTAAACAAGCTGTAGCTTAGGGCCCCACTCTTGGCCCCCCCCCCAAAAAAATTTAAATGGACAAAAAACTGGATGTACATTTCCAAAATATAAGATAAACAAAACCAAACCTACATACAGCAACAGTGTTTTGTGTTGTGTTGGCTCCTATGATGTACATATTTTGTTATGTGAAAATGGGCTTAGATACCTATGAGGTCCATAAATTACCATATAGCATATATTCAACACTAAAAACAGTGACAATTTGTTGTTGACAAAGGACAGCTGGACATATAAAGGGCCCCATTACCTTCAGTAGCTTAGGGCCTCATCAAACCTAAATCCGGCCCTGGTACTGATACACTGGTTTACTGCAGGTGCAAGAGCTCTGCTTTCCCCCCCTTCTCATACAAAGCCCCCCCTCCAGGGGCTGCTCCATTAACTTTAATGGAAAAGGCACTGATATACTGATTTGCAGCAGGTGCAGGAAGTTGGTTTGGGATGCTCTGGTTTGATGCAGGTGCTCCCGTTTTCAGGTCCATTTGCTAACTTTGAAGAGGGGACAGCTCTGTGTTAAGTACATAGAACCACTCCTATTTAAGTGAATGGGGTAGCCCCCTTTCCTGGACACACACCATTTCAAATCGTTAGGACCCCCCACCATGATGCATAGCTTCTTCCCTAAAGGGTTTCCTTTAAAACCCCTTTATATCATTAACCATTTTAGAAATCGAATACAGCAAATATTAAAAATACCGAAGATTGTTCATGTTGGTGTTCATGTGTTAATGCCGATAATCCCAGGCATTTGTTTTATTAACGAATATGCAAAAATACTGTGATGTACAGTGGATATTGACTGTCGGCATTTGTTGGTGTTTGTCCAAAAAGTGGGTATTTAAAATATGATTTGACATTCACAAAATTCAGATGGGATTGTTGGCGTTCGCTTTTGAATACCAACATTCATCACATTTTTGGACACACATTGTAACACATATTTGAATAAATATTTTCTCTTGACTAGTCTTTGCAGCACTCAGAAGAGGCAACTGGGATGATCCAGTAATGAAAAATGAGGTTATTAAAAAAAAGCTCATAATGCTAGTCTTGGGGTGAGCCATCAGGAATAGATGCAGCTCCTTTGCACTCCTTTTTCAGCATTTCAAAATCTGTTTTTGAGCTGCCTCTGTCAAAGACCTTCAACTGGCTGCACGTTTGAAAGACACACTTCATTAACTGACATGCACATCACTGTCTGGTGAGATTTCCTGTTGTGCCCTAACAAATGTATGCGCTGTGTATCTACAGCAGAAAAAAAACACAAGTATTGCTTGGCAAGAAAGCTGCATGTCTTAAGCAAGCAATAACTTGGAATAAATGTAGTAGCAGCAAGCTATCAAGTAAATATGCAAACAGGCCGTATGTGGAAAGGCTGAAAGAGCAAGAGATATCCAACCTCCAACAAAAGATGAATAAGGCTGAAATCCACGGATGACAGGATAAGAGAGGCAGATACAGACTAATGGGGAGAGAGGAGTGACTTAGCTTTACGGAAGGATCATGAACAGGGTTATGTGTTTGAGAATTTATTCAGCATCCTCAGAAAGGCAGCTTCCTTCCTACTTCTTAAAGGTAAAGGTAAAGGGACCATAAAGAAGGCTGATCGCCGAAGAATTGATGCTTTTGTGCTGGAGGAGACTCTTGAGAGTCCCATGGTGCTCACTGGAAGGACAGATCCTGAAGTTGAGGCTCCAGTACTTTGGCCACCTCATGAGAAGAGAAGACTCCCTAGAAAAGACCCTGATGTTGGGAAAGATGGAGGGCACAAGGAGAAGGGGACGACAGAGGATGAGATGGTTGGACAGTATTCTCGAAGCTACTAACATGAGTTTGGCCAAACTGCAGGAGGCAGTGAAGGATAGGGGTGCCTGTCGTGCTCTGGTCCATGGGGTCACGAAGAGTCGGACACGCCTGAACGACAACAACAAAGGGACCCCTGCCCATTAGGTCTAGTCGCAGATGACTCTGGGGTTGTGGCGCTCATCTCGCTTTACTGGCCGAGGTAACCGGCGTACAGCTTCCGGGTCATGTGGCCAGCATGACTAAGCCGCTTCTGGCGAACCAGAGCAGCGCACGGAAACGCTGTTTACCTTCCTGCCGGAGCGGTACCTATTTATCTACTTGCACTTTGACGTGCTTTCGAACTGCTAGGTGCAGGGATTCAAACTGCCGACCTTCTGATCAGCAAGCTCTAGGCTCTGTGGTTTAGCCCACAGCACCACCCGCGACCCTTCCTTCTTCTTAGAGCTGCAAAAAGCCACACCCACCACTTAGTGATTAAAATAATAATAATAATACTCAAGCAGTTTATATATTTTTATAAATAAAAATAAATTTCTGTGTAAGACCACAACGAAGGAGCATAACTCATACACTTTGCATGGCTAAGTTTCCAGGTTCATAAGAACATAAGAAGGGCATGCTGGATGAGTCCAATAGCCCCTGCAGTCCAGCCTCCTGTTCACACAGTGGCTGACCAAACACCCTAATGGAAAGCCTGCAAGCAGGAGCCTGGCAGGCTCCCTAAAGGATTGCTGCCACTGCTGCTGGACAGAGGGCTCCTCTTTTGTTTTTGTTATTTAATTGCTTTTATTTTTTTACCTATGTCATTTTAAATTGTGATTGATATTAATGCTGTATTCTTAGTTTTAGATTTTATGATTTATGTGGAAATTGTTTTCCATTTGGTTGTGTACTTTTTGATGTGTTTTATTTATTGTTTATGGCTTTTTTAATGTTGATAATTATGTAAATCTTGTCATGTTGTAAGCCGCCTTGAGCACTGTTTTAACTATGGAAAGGCGGCATACAAATAAAATTATGATGATGATGAACACAAGAGTGCTCTCCTCCCCTGTGTTTTCCAGCAACTGGTATTTAGAAGCATTACTGCCTCCGACCATAGAGGGCAGAGCATAGCTAGCGTGGCTAGTAACTGTTAATAGCATTATCCTCTCTATGATCCTTCATGAATTCATCCAATCCTCTTTCAAAGCCATTGAAGTTTGTGGCCGTCTCCTGAGAGAGGAACTTCCATAGTTTAGCTGTGTTAAGAAGTACTTTCTTTTAGTACTCTTTCCCCAGGAGATCAAACTACTTCTTCCTATACATACCAGGGATGTGCCACCTTAGGCTCAGGGGCCAAAAGTAGTCCTCCAGGCCTCTATATGGCCTTCAGCACTGTCTCCTGGTCACATGTCTGAGCGCTACCCCTCACCAGCCCTGCTTCACACCCACCTTCCAGGTTTTGCTTGGCTGCAATGTGTTCCTTGGACTCTGGTGCTCCTTGTTTGCTTGAATAGATGGATGGAGAGCTGTGAGTGAATGTGAAAAAACTAGCCTACTAAAAAAAAGAAGAAGTGCAGTTGTTGCTCCACTCACTTCTGGTTCTACCCACCATGGAAGATGGTGACCCTTGGGTTGTAAAGATTCCCCAGCATTGTCCTACGCCAACATGGGTCAATTTAGCAAGGAGAAGCTCTGGTCCAGGAGGTTCTAGGAAGGGGCACCAACAAATTCAAAACAACCAGACAGGTAGACTTCGTTCCACAGGATTTGTAAACCGGGCTTGTAAAACCAATAGAAATCAGGTAAATGACTTCCAAAGAAGATTTTCAAACCTGAGTTAGAAATAAAAATAATAGGTCTTTGATCCTGGTGAATATAATTCTACCACTTACTTTACTTCCTGTAGTACTTTTAAATAGAACACATTAAGCTCACCAGGGGAATCCAGTTCTGACACGAGTCTGAGTTTCCTCTCATGAACTGAAAGCAATCTGTCCAATGAGGAGATTTGAGGACCAGTAATTTACTACCTCAACTGTAATTTTAAATGCTCACTCACTGCAGGGATTGAAGCTTTCATTCTATAATTATAGAGGAATCAAAAGTCTAGTGCACTAATGTATTGAGTTACGATGCTGGCTATTTATAACACTCATTTCTTGAGCAATGGATTTTTAATATGTTGGCATGGCGTGGCTGTTGGTAATAATCCTATTTACACAGTTGCCTTCATGGCTATGGGCAGCAATCCAAGCCCCTTAAGGGAAAAAAAAATGTTTATAGCATTGTCGGTGCAAAATAAAGGATTTTGTGAGGTGTGTGTGTTTGTTTACCAAAGTTGCAATTTTGCACTGCTAGGGTGCTTAAATCCTATTGACTGCAACGGGGCTTAAACAACCAAATTGTATGGTGCAAGATTACAATCCAAATCCAAAATTTTCTTACCCTCATAGGGTAAGAAAGAAAATGTTTCTTGATGTGCTCTTGCTGTTTGAATTTGGCAGAGTGACACTACATTCGCAGGCACATTTGGGTTACTCTGAAAAAAAATTGCAGTGAGTCAGTTGGATTTGTAAGGCAGTTTAGGGCTGGTAAAAATGTCTACTCCAGAAGTTAAAAGGGTGATTGTATGCCAGTGTGATGCATGATGCTTATTATGGCATCAAGTTAAGTTTCTTCCTACCTTTGGTGATCGTTACCATTTATGTTTCAGCAGGAGCATGAGGATTAAAGGGACAATTCATTGATCTGGAGACTTATAAATATATATAGAGTGAGCCAGTGTGCTGTAATGGTTAGGGTGCTGAGCTAGACTCAGGGGGCCTGAGTTCAATTTATCAGTCATCCATGAAGCTTCCTAACCATGGGCCAGTTGCCTTTGCTTCGCCTGGAGGAAAGGGAGAGTGGAAATGCAGTACATGAGTGGTTTAGGATGTGGTTTGAAGGCACATGAGGCCACCACCTTGCTGTGAAACTAAGCAGATCTGGGTCTGGCCAGTGCCTAGATGAGTTATCTCCTGTAAATATTATTATCAACCCTTGTGTAGTATTATTTATTTATTCATTAAATTTATATACCATGCATCATAAGATCTCAGGTAGGTTCACAGGTAGGTTCAGCTGAGAGACAGCAACTAGTCCAAAGTAACCCAGTGGGCTTCATGTCTGAGTGGGGATTTGAACCCTGGTCTCTCAACTCCTAGTCCAGAATTCTAACCACTACTCCACAATGGCTCTCCCATGTGCACCATCTTGGTGTTTTGTGATATAAACAAGGCGGGATACAAGTTTAAGAAAACAAATAAGTAACAGTTGGGCAGGTAGACTTTCCCTAATTACATATGAACCCTGCCTTTCCTCCAAAGAGCTTAGGGGAGTATAGATTGGGGGTGGGGGCGGGATACTCACTTTTTCCTCACAAGCAATTCATTCAGACAGATTAAGCGGAGTGATCTTGTCAGGCTCAAGACCACTCAGTGACCTTACTGGCTCAGTAGGGATTGCAACCAAGGGCTGAAATCCTCTCTTTAACCCCATCCCTCCCTCCCTTCTATATTGCATCCCTGCTGTGAGCCCTGTGCCCCTTCAGAGATATAAACGGTCACAATTGCCAACAATGGGAAGCAGCCTAATTTGATGCAGGATTACCCATCATGCACTGAGCTGGGCATACCCTGGCTCTGAATGGGCCTTGCTGCCAAGCAATTAGCGCGCTGGATCAAAGCAATTCCACCTGAAACTGTTTTCTGCAGAAATTCTCCACAATTTCCCCTCCGTTACTGCAAGCCTGGCTCTGGCTGAGTCCAGAGATGAAGTTTTAGTCCTTCTGTTCTGCTCTCCTGCCCTTACCCCCAGCCTCTCTCGCCAAGTTTTCTTGTTTTGAAAATTGACTCCAAGACAAAGCGGTTACAGAAAGAATCCTTGACACGTCAGTCGAGAAGGCTCTCCAGGGCAGACTGACAACGCGGCCACGCAGTCCATCATTTTTAAAGAGAAACACACATGGTTTACTACTGCCCACAGTCAGCCAGCAGACATTTAGAGGCTCTAGGGTACAATTGTTGTCTGCGGCTCTTTCAATTAACTCCTACCTTTGTAATGCACTGAACCTGGACAGGACATGAGGGGATATTTCCTCTGAGCTCACAAAACAGAGTAATTGGAAATGTATCCTTGGTAGACGGCACCCCTGAACAATAGGTAACCTCCCCCCTCCCCCGGCCCCTTCTCCTAAAAGATAAATTATTCTTTCTTTAGGGCTATAATTCACCATGGCCAAGGTTTCTAGAAGTAGCCAGAAAATCCCAAGGAATCTTTAAAGAAGCAGTGATGGTTCAGCACTGGACAGCAGGCTGCAGGCTACTCCCTCAGCTATTGGGGTTTTCAGACCTTCCAAGTGTCCCTATTTTCCATGGACGGTCCCAGATTTACAAAAGCTGTCCTAGTTTCCGATTTGATCCCGGAATGTCCCGTTTTTCCTTAAGACGTCCCGATTTTCATCAGAGAGATATTGGAGGGTATGGAATAGGATGTCCCTATTTTCATTGGAGAAATGTTGGAGGTTATGGGGTCTGAAGAATGGAAGAAGAGTCTTTCTTGGAAAGAGCAAAGAGTTGACTTTGCATGGCATACTGCTCTTGACTTTGGCCATCCGGGTCCATCCAGGCGAATCTTTTTCACCTGGGGACCACGTGTCCTTCTGCACAAGCTTCTAGGGAACACATGGGCAAGGCCAGAGGCAAAAGTAACACAGCAACAAATGTAAAATTTACCATTGCCCAATAAGCAAGTTTCTACACACGCCTCCCCCTCTGAATTTCACATAGGCAATATTGGATATTATTTTTCTGACCTACCTAACCAGGTGGTTGCAAAGATGTGGTTTAAGGTAAAGCATCCTTAAAATGAAACCTTGGCCAATATTCTTTATCTGGAAGCCCATATGATGAAGGGAGGGGGGAAGGGGGGGTCTAATCCAATTTGTCCTCTCAGCAGCATGTTTCAACACCAAGTGTGTGCATGTTCACCTGACACTATGAAAACTGACAAATGAGCCCCAATTTCTCCATCAGTGCCACAGCTGTACAAGTGACACAGGCAGGTGAGTGGCTCTCTGGACACATTGTATACTTCCACCCATTACTAATGAACCATCATAGGTAAGTCTTCGCTTCGCTTCATTGCGGTCATCCATTTATTTAACAATGATATCCTAGAGTCTGGGTTTTCTATTGTCTCTCTGGGTTCACTCCCCGGCTTTGCATTTCTAACAGCTGAAACTACTTTATCTATATCCACCACTGAAAATATTATGCTCCCCCCCCACCAGAATGTGGTTCAGAGTAAAACAATATTAAACCGCAAAATAAAATTTAACAACAACAGATTCACTGCAGCACATAACAGAATCTGATTTCCTCCCATCAGTAGGGCACTAGTGAGGGAAAGGTGTGGAGTGTAAGGACATCTAATGATGACTACTTCAATGGGGATTTTTTTTAAATCAAATGTCAAATTCTTTTGTTAAAAAAAAAATCTCTATTTTGTCAGTGTCTCTGCTTTACTGGTGTCCTGAGCATTTGCTTTGTTTGCCTGTTGGGTAATCCAGCCTGCGCTCTCTCTCTCTCTCTCTCTCTCTCTCTCTCACACACACACACACACACACACACTTTAAACCTCCACCACATGATTTAATTATCACTGTAAGCTAAACCAGAGCCTTTGTATCCACACAACCAATCCATCAAAACAATGGTTTGCAAACAAGACTAGAAAAATTAACGCAGGCAGCGTAACCGAAAGACAACAACCCATTCCTTCATTAGGCAGCCCTGTGTGGGGGTTCCATACAGCAGGACGATCCAAATGAAGCCAGTGTCCAACTCATTTGAGAACCAGAGTGACCAGGCTCACTTTGCCTTCACGGATACATGTGTGTATCTCAACACCCACACAGATCATGCTTAACACACTGCTCCTCAGGCGACGTGTTTTCGCACGAAACAGGACCCCCAAAGCAAAAATTCCCACGAGTTTCAGTCAAAATGCATTAATCCACTAGATATTTCCCAGGACAATATTATCTCACACATGCAGGCTATCTTCCTCACATTCGGCTGGGGAGCAGAGTAGGGCGGGAGACAAAGGAAGGGGCGAATCCGTGTTTGAAAAGTGACATGCCAAAAAAAGAAGAAGAAGAAGAAGAGAGAAAGCCACAGGTAAACTGGTTGCTGTTATGAGATGACTTATTTTTTTCATTCTGC
The DNA here is from genome assembly GCF_009819535.1 of Lacerta agilis. Lineage (NCBI taxonomy): Eukaryota > Metazoa > Chordata > Lepidosauria > Squamata > Lacertidae > Lacerta > Lacerta agilis. Next base: position 42,614,561 of record NC_046323.1, on the reverse strand, counting down.
ATTTATCACTGTAATAAGCAAATCCGGGCTGGGGTAAGGAGGAAGAGGAACACCAATAATATATTTTAAAGGCAGTTATCTTTCCTCTCTCTCTCTCTCTCTCTCTCTCTCTCTCTCTCTCTCTCTCTCTCTCTCTCTCTCTCTTTTGGGTGTGTAGGCTCCTGATTGCTTTGAAATGTCACTGTTGTCTTTCACCAAACGTCAACAGGACGTTCCCTCAATGGGGGCAGACAGAAAACAATGCCTGCCCCCATCTGGGTCGGCAATTTGCGTGTCGTAGACGCCTGCCATAGTTTTTTCCTCTGGTGGACCTTCAAGGCTGTATCTACTGCCACCCTGGATAAAAGGGCCATATTAAATGCTTCCGAAGCTCTCACAAGCTGCCATTGATAACTGCCTGCTTTTGACCTACAAGGTTAAAACTCTAACTTGTTCTTTCCTGTGCTGTCAGCTAGTGGTGATAAATGCTTCAGCCTAAAAATAAAAAAACCCTTTACAATCAGGTTTTAGATTTAAAAAAGAACTAGTTAATGTTGTAAATACGAGGCAGGATTTTTTTTTTCTCTCTCTCTCTCTCTCCCCCCCCATCACTTTTGGGCAAACACTGGGCAGCTCAAAGGAGCGTGCCTCTAAAATTTATGGTGCAGGCAGCTGGACACACATGATTTTAGAGATTAAGGTAACAGGCATTGCTGTGGCCTTGGAATGCTGCAATTCGACTTCATTCCCATTAGAAACACATACCTGTTCCTTCTCCTTTAGTGACTTTAGTGGTGATTTTGCAGAGGGGTGGGCCGGGCCGGCAGAGTGATTTACAGTTTTCAGAAGGCAGGCAGAAACGATCCCATTGTTTTAAAAAAGAGTTGCACCTCTTTCATGCGCATACATTACAAAGGTCCCCTGTTTGGAAGGGACACCCTTATTTGTTGCAATTTTGCTTAATAAATTGCTGTCCCTATTTTAATTTGAATGCCACTTCCATTTTTTTTAGTGGGAATTCCTAAGGTTGTCATTTTCTACTGCCTGCTCCAGGATTTGTTTGTTTGTTTGTTTGTTTGTTTATTTATTTATTGCTGAGAAGGGGTGTTTTTGGGCAAGATGCCCTTAGGTGGCCTCAGCCCCTTTTCTTTGTCTGCCATAGAAAGCTCAGAGGACACACAAGTCAAGAAACTAGACAAGGGCTGCATCTACACAGCTATAAAAAACCGCTCTGGAAATACTCTAGTGGGGGGGAAACGTTTTAAAACTCCCAATGGAAAATTTCATAGAGTTCCGATTTCAGCTCTACAGCACCATCTGGTGTCAGTGTTATAACACATCTAGTTACAGGTGGGTAGCCGTGTTGGTCTGCCGTAGTCAAAACAAAATATTTTTTTATTTTATTTTGGGAGGAAGACCTTTCATTGCCTACAGACAGCCACCCAATCTTAAACAACTCCTCACCCACAATAATACAACAACAGGACTTAACATGGACACTGGTACCAGAGCCTGCAATAAACCCAGATGCCAACTTTGCTGCCACATACACCCGGACAACACCATTACTGGCCCCAACAACACCAAACATACCATCTCAGGACTATTTAATTGCTCATCTTCTAACATTGTGTATACCATCAAATGCCAACAGTGCCCTTCAGCTCTCTATATTGGACAAACAGGGCAAACCCTACGCCAAAGGATAAATGGACATAAATCTGACATCAGGAATGACAAGACAGAGAAACCAGTAGGAGAACACTTCAATCTCCCAGGACATTCTATACAAGATGTCAAAGTAGCTGTCTTATTACAAAGGAATTTCAGAAATAGACTGGAAAGAGAAGTTGCTGAATTGCAACTTATTACCAAACTTAAAACCATGGAGAGACCTGGTCTGAATAGAGACATTGGATTCTTATCTCATTATACACGATAAAGCTATTTTAGCCATCTCACCCCTTGCTTTTTCCTGTAAGACCAATTGCAGTTGTTAACAGTCGTCAACAGGTTTACCACACCTATCAGCCAATCACCCATTCCCACCACCCTTCTGAGTAATACCCTCTCACTATATATACCAATATGAGTCTGACCAAACTGCGGGAGGCAGTGAAAGACAGGTGTGCCTGGTGTGCTCTGGTCCATGGGGTCATGAAGAGTCGGACACGACTGAACGACTGAACAACAACAACAAATATATATATCAGGGTCTGGTGACTTCTGTTTCAGTGTATCTGAAGAAGTTTGCATGTACACAAAAGCTCATACCAATAACAAACATAGTTGGTCTCTAAGATAACACATCTATAATGTTGTTTTTTTGTTTTTGTTTTTACTAATGTAGCTCAGTCGAATAACTTTCTTAGATTTTCTTAACCAAGAACAGCACAGCACTCGGAGCCTCCTGTCTCCATGCAGACACTAAGCCCAGTGACACCTAGTGGTTAAAATATATAATGGCATTATCCACACAATGTCCTACCTGTACAGCCACCAAGAGGGAGAGCTCAACTGCAATACAGGACGCTGCTCCTTTTCTTCACACCTAGAATTACTTGTATGCCCAAAGAAGGCAACTTTGGTAAACTAAAGGTAAACCACTGTGGGCTAGGGAGGGGAAATACTGTAGAATGCACATAAGAGACCACAGAACTCTTACAAACCTTTTGAAAAATAATTGGGGGGGGGGAGCATAGTGAAGACTGAGCATGCTCAGTAGCCCTTGAATGCTGACTATTGTTGGGGGGAATGGAGCTGGGTATTATGGAGGGGAGTGTAGATAGTCGACAGCGCAGGAGCACTCCATACTGTAAAATTTTGTTACAGATCCTACCTGTGCTGTGCCAGTACTGATCCGAATCAGAAATCCTCTTGGGCTTTTCAGCCATCTGTCATATTTTTCTTCTTCCAAAGGCGTGTCAGTTTCGTTTACTGACCTAAAAGCATTTCGTTGGTCCAGTTCCTTAATCACCCCCAATATTGCAACTTATTGTTGTCAGATGGCTCTAGTAAACTTGCCATATTTACGAGGAAGCAGAGCTTAAGGCTACGTGGGTCTTGGTGATCTGCCAAGCTGAAAATAGCATTTAACAGGCTTTTAATCTATTTCATAGGTTATTGTCCCCGGGAGTGCTGTTAAGAGTCTGCAGGAGGGGCGGGGGGGGATGAGAACAAAGGGTTATTTTCACTTACAATTCAGCTACTGATGGTATTATTACTCTGCCATTGGTAATCAAGTGAAGGTGCGCTAATAACAGTACCCTTTAAATGTGCAATGAGGGGGACCCACAGCAGTATAGGTTTTTGTGCCTGTGTGTTCGGTTTGTCTTAAAAACAAACAGGCTGTAAGAAGCTTGAAAGTTGTTTCCATCAAAGGTTAGCATGCAGATGAAATGCTGTCAGAGACAAGGCTCAGCTTTAGCGGGGGCAGTCGATGATGTGCCTTTCAAAATATGCTAGACTACAATTCCCATCTGCCCCAGCCAGCACAGCCAGTGGTCTGGGATGATGGGAGTTGTAGTCCAAAACATGTTGAGCTAGAGAAACAGCTTCACTTTTCATGGTGGAAGAATGATGGAAAGGGAGGAGTTGGGATAAAAATAAAAAACCCAGACGAAATCAGCCTGCTCTCCTTTCATCTTTCAGAGCTTAATGTGGCAAATAATAAATACTTTTAAAAATAGCAATTACTATATATAACATGTTACTTTCAAGCTTGTATCTGGGAGGGATTCTACACATCGAGCCAAGTGAGATAGTAGGCAAGGAATTTTGGCCTGGATCAGTTTCTATTGCAGGTGTAAATGTGTGTCATCTTTTTAAACCACCCCAGAATAAAACTTACACACCAGGGGAAGGGTTATGCTAAACAAAGGGAGAGTGCTACTGGTCGCACTGGGCATGGAGCCTTGGGGGCACTGCAGGGGGCTCCACAATTATCATGCAGAATGGAATTCGTGTGGCAGAGGGCCCCCGAATTTTTATGCCACTGAAATTTGAGATCCCAACGTCTGCCACTGACGCTGAACCTTCCTCACTGCTCTGCTAGGGGTCAATAGCATGCACCCAGGATCTCTATCGTTCTTAGGCTTCAATGAAGCAAGACTTCCGGATATATAATGAAGGTGCCAGGCGAACCTCCCTGGGGGAGAGCGTTCTACAAGCGGGGAGCCACTTCAGAAAAGGCCTGTTCTTGTGTTGCCACTCCCCAGACCTCTTGTGGAGAAGGCACACAGAGAAGGGCCTCCGATAATGAACACAGAGTCCCAGTTGGTTTATAGGGGTAGAGACATTTCAGGTATGGTGGTCCTTAGTCATAAGGTTTTATAGGTCACGCTTCCACGCATGCTTTCTAGGCACGGGACAAACGGAAGTGTGGACGAGCAGTGAGGAAAAGGCACTCTGCACATAGTTTGCTGTTCTTCTTTCACATCTTCCAGGTGTGAGCCCTGGCACTGACAAGTTCCATGGCCAGGCCATGGCGAACCCTGCCTTAAATGGAGGCCTGAGGCTTCAGTGGGCAAAGAGATTGGCAGATCCTGGAAGCACAGTTGCTCCAGTGTAGCCCGGTGCTTTGAAAGCTTCCAAACAGAAGCTCAGCGCAAGATGTCCGGGCACCTTGAGCATTTCGTCTCTGGAGCTGCCTAAATAAGCACTGCAACTCAACAGTGTGGGTCCTGCTCATCCTGAGACTTCCTCTGCCTTAAAAAAAAAATCCCGACAAAAAAACACACACACCACATAACCAAACTCCTATCTCATTCTTCTCAGCTGAGCGCTCTTTGGTGACAAGCCAAGGGGTGACATACACTTCAGGATAAGGAAATCCGATTTCAGACACCACTGAGTTTGATAAGCCACTTCAATTTTGAAGATGAGAGGGGGAAAATACTTTGAAAATAACTTTGTGGAAGCTTCAAACAGGGCCTCTGCCTATGTTTTTTTTCCCCACATTCCAACTACCCATAGCTGCCCCAACTCTGCAGCATAGCTTTCCCACCATGGACAGAGAAGACTCAAGGAAGCATCTCTGTAAAATGTTAAGTTGAAAAATCAATAAAAATAAAAATAAAAAAGACTCAAGGTAGCTTATGCAGCTCAGAGAAGACCCCCCCTCCCCCAAGATTGTTTCACCTGCGTTTTCGTAAGCCCCAGGTTTTCAAGTCCAACATCCACAATACAAAATATTTAAAACAACAATGGCCCACATGCTAGCCTCATGCAATTGTAGTCCATCAGGTATTGCATTTTATGAAAGGAAGATACCAAAAAAAATAATGAATGGTATTAGGAAAAATTGGTTGGGAAGCATGTGGATGATAGCAAACTTGCATACGAAAGTGTGTTAGGAGAAAGCACAATAAAATTATGGTTAATTTCCACAAGCTCTTTCTTTGAAACTGCAAACTGATGTGGAAATGTGGAAAACTGACCTTAAAGCAGGAAAAACGAGAAACGGAGAGAAACCTAAACTGACAGTTTCCTCCATCCCTAGCTTTGGCACCACACCTTTTAGGGAAGCTCTGTGCTTGATTTATTTGTTCATGTTGATGAAAATGTTTTTTTTTTAAGCCTTTCTGTGAAGGATGCCAAAATAGTTACCAATAACAAAACTCACAAAGGAGCATGCGGCACCTTAAAGATGAAGGGCGGTAGCCAATGAAGTCTTCCTCGGGGCAGACCTATTGAAATGACTGAACTTTGTCCTGTTCGTGAACTTCAATGGGTCTACTTGGATTAAAGCCACCCTAACATATTTATTTTTTGGGAAGCGGGTGGCGCTGTGGTCTAAACCATAGAGCCTAGGGCTTGCCGATCAGAAGGTAGGCAGTTCGAATCTCCGCAACGGGGTGAGCTCCCGGTTGCTCGGTCCCTGCTCCTGCCAACCTAGCAGTTCAAAAGCAAGATGAGCGCCGCAACCCCAGAGTCGTCCGCGACTGGACCTAATGGTCAGGGGTACCTTTAACATATTTATTGTGGCATAAGCTCAATCCATTTACTATTTCTCTCTGCACCGGCAACATGAATCCACATGAGTGCAACGTGGATGGGCAAGTGAAAATCTTGGGCTAAAAATGTCTGTCAAGTGTCTTACAGAAACTGGGTGAGTCTTGGCCCCACAGTAAATGGCGGAGACAGTCAGCAAACCCATTTGATAATGACAGCAAATAACAATGGGGGGCATTGTATTTAGCAGAGCTCCTCTAACAGCATTAGGCCTTTTGTCTATTTTTACACCAGTTCAGTGATGCTGTTGCTGAAGGTCACTCTTCAGGAAAGGCCCTAATTAAGATTTCTGCCTGCAGCAAATTGTAAGAACTATAATACATCACACTGGAGCAACCCAGCCACAGATCATTGACTATCCGGAGCCAGTCATGTGGTGGGAGCAAATAATACGGTTTTCATAGCACCAAGAATCGTTTGACAACGTGATTAAAAATGCAATACCTTGGGTTTTCCTGCACAATGTCACTTAAAAAAAAAATGTGTTGTTGCCAGCCGAACAGAATTGTTTAAATTATGAAGTGAAGGGCAATTGCAAAGAAACTCATTTGTACTGGCGTGATTGCAATGTTATTTGTACCACTTTGGGTGCTATATATGTTTGGGCTTCAGAGAAGGCGTATGTGGCAGTTCTCAATGTCCTGTCCACCCTCCCTTCCCTTGGCTCAAACTTACCCCCCCCCCGACCCACAAACAGGAGGAGAGGCTCTGTGGACAATTAATATATAATTGACCCACCCACCTTTGTCTCTGGCCCCACCCATGTGACTTCAGGGGAGAATGTGATCCTCAGACTGGAAAAAAAGACTGCAGACGCCCAAGTCTGACACTAGTTTTCACATCTGCGTCTGTTCCCCAACCTCCGTGACCCTTGCAATCAGATCACTTTCTTATTCAATCCCTTTGATGGTAAAAAAGTGAGCTGTGAATGAGAGAGACAGCTCATGAGCTGATTAACAGTCATCTGGTGTGATAGGAGTCCAAAACAATTATCTGAATCTTTGTTGGCCTCATAACTGTTTAGCTTTAGCCAGAAATTCTCTCACCCAAATCTCACTTGAGATGACACTGAGAGCAGTAACCGCCCTGATGCTTCGCTTTTGGATGTTTATGTGTAGATCCAAGACATAGCCTAGCTTCGAGAGGTGGAAGAACATCCAGGGCTGGACCTTCTAAAGTTGACTCTCCCTCCCTCCCTCTTTTAGAAAACTACTAACAGGCACAACCCATTCTGAAATGAGCCAGCTGCAGGGATGGGGAACCTGTTACTCTCCAGATTGTTGCTGGACTACAGCTCCCATCCTCCCTGAACATTGGCCATGCTGCCTGGGGCTGATGGGAACTGTAGTCCATTTGGAGGGCCACAGATTCCCCTTCCCTGGTTTACTGCATAACAATTGTTTAGGGGCATGAAGAACTGTGCTGGATCAGGACACCATATTGTTTCCAACAGTTGCTAGCCTCTGGGGGACTTAGCAGCTGGGCACAAAGGCTGTAGCTCTGAAGAAGTGTGCATGCACACGAAAGCTCATACCAAGAACAAACATAGTTGGTCTTTAAGGTGCTACTGGAAGGAATTTTTTATATTTTTTTATTTTGTTTTGACTATGGCAGACCAACACGACTACCTACCTGTAACTAGCTCTGTCCCAGTGTTTGTCTTCAGAATGTGGTGCTCTGAATATGGAAAATCCATTTAGCAGGCCAAGGATTGCTTCTAAGATGCTCCTCACTCTCTGCAGTGAAGACTTCAGAGCTCGCTCTGAAACCAAACCCTGCACTGGCAACAAGAACTCTGAGTACCATAGTTTTCATTCCTTCTGTGGTGGAGCCATTGATAGATGTGTCGGCTATCAATGTGTCTACCCCATCACCTAAGCTTCATTGCCACATCTTGTGGCAGTGCATTAAGAACAGAAGAAGGGCCTTGCTGGATCAGACCAAAGCTCCACCATCCTGTCTCCCACAGTGGTCAACCAAATTTCCATGGGGAGCCCACACCTAGGACATGAGTACCATTGCCCTCTCCCACAGTTGATTCTGAGCCATTGGTATTTAGTGAAATACTACCTCTGATCCTTGAGGTTCTACATAACTATCATGATACTGGGGGTCAGTGATGGCCTTAACTACTCAACTATGTATTGTGCGCCATAAAAGTCTCCTGTTCTTGTATGTTTAAATACCACAACTTGTTTATGTTCTTTTTATGTCCAAATTTCAGATGCTAGAATGCTAGAATTTTTAATCTCATTGTATGCTTGCAAAAGTGTTAGAGTCATTTAGAGAGCAGGACAAAGCTCCTTTTCTACGAGGCAAATAGACAAACCAGTCAAAGCTGCTAATCACACAGTGAGAACACTGGTACATTTCAAGAAAGTGAAACATGCATACCCTCAAAACATTTCACAGGTGAAAACAGGAAGGCTTGTGTTGTGGTAACACCGTTCTTCCCACACTGTTGACGACTGTTTTCGAGTGCACACATACACCCCTGCTGCATGCAATGCTCACTTACTTCCCCCAAATTACATCCTGCACTACCTTTACAAGCAATGAGAGTCTTTATTCCTTTGTTTAAAAGACATATGAGAAAAAACAAGATTGCCTTATAATCTGGTGCTGTGCCTAACACTGCAAAAGGATCAACTGTAGTATGCAAAATGTCAGGGTGTGTACCACATGGTGCCTTGTGGTGTTCATGTGCATCCATTTGCATAAATGCGTACTAGTGTACTTGTATTCAAGTTTTATTCTCCACTTTAAGATCTCACCTGAGCCGAAAGGCAGGTTTAAAAATGCTCAGATAAAACAAACCAGGGTAGACACAGTCACATGAATAGAGTAGGGTTGGGTGCAAGAGTGACATTAAGATGCACAGGGATTTATAACAAAAATTTGAGGCACATTCAGACTGAGTGCTCCCCGGAGCGCCACTGATTTTAGCTGTGCTTGTGCAGAAGAACGGAAAGGCTGAGCCAAGCCAAACTTTATCGGAAGAAAAACTCCTGGGAAAGTTTCTGAGATTTCGCCTTTCCTGAACCCCTTATTTTAAAAAGGCACTTTGCAAAATAAATAAATCCAGGTATCCATGTGTGTGTTTTGAATGTGGTATAAACATGCAACACCAGAGCACAAAACTTTTCTATGCGATTTTAGATAGCTTTTTTAAATTTTTTGTTGTAACAATTTAATTTATGACTTATTTATAGTGTTCCCCCCCCCCTTGTGTGTAGATCCACCCTTAGTCCAGACCAGGATGGACCCAGCCAAGAATAAAAGTTGGAGTTCTTCTCCCTGAAGAAATGACCTCTCCAATGGCTTTGCCCATGAATAGGTTGGAGGATTTTGAGAGTTCGTTTCTGCACAGTTCTGTTCCAAGGTTGATTATTTCCTGAGGTAATCTACTCCAGGTGCGGAGAACTTCAGGCCCAGAGGCCAAAAGCAGCCCTTCACACCTCTCCATCTGGCTCTTGAAGATTTCTCCTGGCCACACCCTTTCTCCCAAGACCTCTTCCCTTTACTGGCCCTGCTCTGTGCTCTCCTTGCTTCAACTTGACTGAAAACTGTCCTTGAAATGTGACAATGCCTCTTTTGTTTGCCTGGATGGAGAGAGAGAGGTGTGTGTGGATCACTCTGACGTTTGCGTGGGTGGAATGCCGTCTATGGTACAAAGGTAACAACCCCATTTCTTGCTCTACCATGTGGTCCCTGAAAGATTGTCCACAAAGCAATGTTCCCCACCTCAATCCAATCATCCACCAGTCCTTTGTGAAGTGATCCCTTCACCCTCTTTCCTACCCTTCATTCTGAGATCTGCAAACATTTTTCAAGTATGCTCAAGGTGACTTTTAGTGTTTGGGTTGGCACCGTCTTTTGCTGTGTGCCTGTTTGCAATCTCAACGAAGGAAGAAGTGATGTTGGTTGAACATAACCTTTGAAAAGTGGCCTTAATACTCAGCTTCTTGCCAACGTCAAGAAAAGATTTGGACCACCATCTGCAAAGTGTTGACGCCACTGGAGCAGCATTGTTAATCAACTGCATTTGTTGACCAGCTTTGGGGATCCTAACACCATCTTTAACAGCAAGAAAATGAATGCCTTCAAACCAGCTCACAACATCTATCCATTCAGGATATACAGAAGTGTTGAAGAAGTGTTTATGCCCAATATGAAGCATAAAACAGGCTTGATATTTCAAAATGCAAGCATTGACTGATGGATTGATTGATATTATTGATTCATTTCTCTTCCCCTCCAGTGCTTGTATTGAGATGCTTTCAACCAGATTTATTTTTCCTCCCCTGCTCTCTTACTCTGAAGTCTCACCTGGAATTTAGTACAGCATAGAGGATAAGCTGCTGGATTTGAGCCAAGGGGGCTTCCATACAAATCTCATTCAGCCATGAAGCCTTCTCCCTTTCTGTCTAAACTACCTCACAAGAGGAGGGGAGCATTAGGAGAAGGACAGAATACAAATACTGTATGCTAATGAATAAAGATTCACAAGAAAGGGGAGCAACATTTAAGTAATTAATCCAACCAAATGGTTAATTTTTTTAAAGAACCAACTTAAATATTAGTTGATTACCTGGGCAGCACATTTTGCTGAATGCACAAAGGTTACTCATTGATGAGACCTTTTATGGAAAATTACACTTGTAAAGTGGAGAATAACTACACTTGGAAAATAAAATATTTTAATTCTCAAGCATGACAGATGGGGTTTTAAAAGCAGAGGTTTGATGGCCATTTGTCATGTATGATTTAGTTGAAATTCTTGCATTGCAAGGGGCTGGGCTAGATGACCCTTGGGATCTGTTCCAACTCCACAACTCTATGATTCTACCTGAACAGTGCAATCCTTACACAGAAACAATCCCTATTGGGATCAATGTTCCTTGATTCCAGGAATGTGTGTATAGGATTGCAGCCTTGAAGAAGCATCCCCAATTCTCCTCATATGATGAGGCCTACCCTTCTAAGATGGCGGCAGGTACAATATCTATAATGGGGTGGGGGCATTTTTTCACCCCAAGGGCTGCATTCTTCCCAGCCAAGCTAAGAAAATCAACGTGGGTGTGGCCTATGTAAAGGGGTGTGGCCTGGAGAGGGTCCTGAGGGTCAAATAGAGAGGCTTAAAGCAGAGCCGTAGCTATGGGGCTGGGGGCTGGGTAGGTTTTTTGTTCTGGGAGAAGCCTCCAGAGGAGCGCCACTGAGGTTCCCACCTCTGTGTGTGTGTGTGTGTGTGTGTGTGGATGCAAATCCGCCGGGGGTGTGTGCCAAACTGGTTCCTTGACCCGGGTGAAATAAAGCCTAGTTTTGTCCCTGCCCAAAGCATTGCATTTGGTGTACAGGCCTCAGTTTTTCCACCTCTGATCTACAACCAAGAAAGTGTGGTTCCTGGTTCAGACATACTTATGTGCAAGATTAATCAACCAAGGTTTTAAAAATCAGGCAACAGCCCTAAGAAAATATCCAATGATGTTGTGGGAAACTGCTATTATATTTATTAATTGTTGTTGTTGTTGTTGTTGTTATTTTGCCTGATTTCGGGAGCTTTAAAACCGGAATGTTTTGTGCCATCATTTTAACAATCTGTCTTTCAACGGCACCTGGTAAAAGGAATTTACCACAAGGGCAGCCAGTAAGGAATAAGTCTGTAGCGGAATGAGGAAAGAACTTGATCTCTTTAGGAACCTTTGCAAAAGGAAAGGCAAGTATCCTACACTTCCTGTCATTAATAGTTCACCAACGTTTTTTTACTTATGAGCTGTCAGTAGAAACATCGTTAAAATAATGGCTAGAAATAATTCATTCATGTCTTAAAGCTCTCCGAGTCTCTGAGCTATTTGCTATTAAATGGTTGGAGATAGATCTTCTGCACTAGAAAAATAGTCTTTTAAAGGGAACAGTTTGATACAAAAAAAAGTTTTATACCTGTTATGATCTGTATGTGCTTCATTTTCTTAAAGGGAACAAGTTTTGTAAAAATAGGTATTGTGCTTCTGCGCATGCGTTCCAGTACTTCCGGGTTTGGCATGTATCCCGTGACAAACGCAACCCGAAGTATGACTGTATAAGACGCCCCCTGCTTTTGGGGACAAAAAATTAAGAAAACACCCCTCAGCACTACCCGTGTATAAGACAAGCCCCAATTTTAAACCTATTTTTTTTGGTTAAAAAAAAAAAACCCTAGTCTTATACACGGGAAAAATACGGCATACCCCAC